>NC_135566.1:21474634-21809634 GCF_964340395.1 Glandiceps talaboti | reverse complement strand
TTAAATTCAAAAAACGCTGAACCGATTGCCATGATATTTGGTGGGTTCATTACCCTCTGTGTCTAGTTGGGAAATTGTTCAAATCAAAATGATAGCATCACAGGTGTGTGATTTAGGTCAGAAAATGTGATTTTTGCTCAAAAAACTTAAACTCGGAAACTACTGGGCAGATTGGTGAGAAATTTGGTGGGAACATTCTTAAGGTGTAAAGTAAGATTTGTTCATGACATGATGATTCCATCAGTGATATGCAAATTAGGGCTAAAAATGTGTCTTTTTAGTCCCCGCCGGACAAAGTCCGGGACGGGGACTTATGGATTGGGTTGAACAGATCTCATTCAAAGTTGGTATTAGGACAGTGTTCTATGGCATATATGTACATGTGCATATTCATTGTTGTTGTGATACGATCCAATATGGCTGCCTGGCAGCCATTTTGTTTGCGATTTTTCTATGTCCAAAGCCATAACTCAGACATGCTTGAACGGATCACATTCAAAGTTGGTATTAGGACAGTGTTCTATGACATACATGTACATGTGCATATTCATTGTTGTTGTGATACGATCCAATATGGCTGCCTGGCAGCCATTTTGTTTGCGATTTTTCTATGTCCAAAGCCATAACTCAGACATGCTTGAACAGATCACATTCAAAGTTGGTATTAGGACAGTGTTCTATGACATACATGTGCATATCCATTTTCATCGTGATATGATCCCCCATACCCGACCAATCCTTTATTGTTGTAGGCATGTTCCATGTCAAACAAGCAGACACAACATATCTAAGTCTGTTTGTTTTAGGTTCACAAATGTTGTTGCGTGATCAGAGTAGTGATAATTCCATAAAACCCAATCATAGTGGGGTCTATGTCATTATCAATGACTTGTTGGTTAAAAATCTATAATTTCAAAACTACTCAGCAGATTGGGCTGAAATTTAATGGGAATGCATCTGGGGATGTATGGATGAAGAAATATTAAGCATACAATGATTCCATGAGTGATATGCAAATTACTAATTAGGTGTACAAATGTTCATTTTTGGTCATAAACTTATATCTCAAGAAGTACTTGGTCACCGAGTCTGAAACTTGGTGAGATGTTTCTGAAAGTGTTATTCTGTAGATTTTCTTCAAAACATTTTGAGAAAATTGGCCTTAGCAACCATGACCACGCCCTTAGCAATAACCAAATGGCAGTGTATTTTGGTCAAATAACAACATCATCTGGTAGGCAAATGAGTAAACATTCAAAAAATGTATGCAAATACCCTAGCAACCATGACCATGCCCATAGCAAGAGCCAAACAGTCATGTATTTCACAAAGATAACAACAGGGAATAATAGACAATTGAATAAACATTCAAAAAATGTATGTAAATTTGCCTAGCAACAAGACCAAGCCCATAGCAACAGCCAAATAATCATGTATATTGCAAAGATAACAACAGCAATAGCAATAGAGACGAATAAACATTCAAAAAATGTATGCAAATGTGCCTAGCAACAAGACCACGCCCACAGCAACAGCCAAATGATCACATATATTGCAAAGATAACAACGAGGGTTAATAGACAATTGAATAAACATTCGAAAATATATGTGAATATATCTAACAACATGATGATAGCATATATCGTAAAGATAGCAACATGGTAGGATAGGCAACTGGATAGTCATTCAACAAATGACCACTTCTTGTTAGCATGGACTACCATATGGATAAATATTTTTAAAAAATGTACAGTTGTGCGACAAGGTGATTGGTGGTATTTTTTAAAAAATTGTCTCGAGTTCTGTTATTTTTTGTCATATTATGTTATTATTGTTATCGTGAGCAGTAACAGTCATACTAAACCTTGCCTCCATCAAAATCTTGACTTTATAATGCTAAAATGAATTTTGCCAGTTTACTTACATAGTATTTCTATTTGAGATGCAAAATTTGAATTGATATTGTAATGTTCCTTCCTACATTGAATTAACCAATTCGTCACATCTTTTTAATCCTTTTTCTCCCGAGAGGGTACAAGTTGGGAGAAAGTCAAACAAAATTTCTTTGAGCAATACCACTGACCAATCTTTGCACTGTATAGACTTGTGTTTTTATTTTGTAAATTTATTTGGATGTTATTATTCTTGGTAAATGAAATAATCCAGTTATTCAGCAACTCTTTATCATATAATAGAATGACAAATTTAATATTACAATTGGATACATAAATATTGTTTCAGTTACAATTGGGGATTAGCAAATCTATTTTTAAGCTGATTTAGGCCTAATAAAAAACTTTGTGGTTCCAGTTACGCTTTCCAATTACGCTCAATTTTAGAATAGGTGGGTAGGTTGATTTTTAGTCTGGATTGGGTTCCATCCATGTGTCCGTCTGTCTGTCCGGAGCCGTTTCTTGGGGATGCCTGGACCAATTTTTTTCAAACTTGGTACAGGGACAACATACTTTGGCATACATAAGCATCTCAATTTGTTCCTGATACGATCTAATATGGCCGCCTGGCAGCCATTTTGTTTGCGAATTTTCCATGTCCAAAGCCATAACTCAGACATGCTTGAACAAGTCTCATTCAAAGTTGGTATTAGCACAGTGATCTATGACATACATGTGCATATCCATTTTCGTTGTGATACAATTCGATATGGCTGCCTGGCAGCCATTTTGTTGGCGCAGTTTTCATGTTGAATGGTTTATTCCATGACGTCATTTTGAAGAGTAGGCATGTCCCATGTCCAACGAGGAGACACAACATGAGTAGGCATGTTCCATGTCCAATGAGCAGACACAATATATCTAAGTCTGTTTGATTTATGTTCACAAGTGTTGTTGCATGATCAGAGTAGTGATATCAAAAACAACCATATGAGGCCAAACAACATTAACCAGGTTTGAAAATGACAACATAAACTGCCAGTTCGTTAATACCAGTGTTTCTGCTGCCCACTCGCAAAATCGTAAAATGCGAATAAAATCAGCATTTGGCGAGAATATTTTTGATACAATTAGTCAAATTTGCGAAGCCAATTTAGAATAGGGCACCAGAAAATCTATGCGTAATGCTTGTGGTTTCTTTGTCACAACGTGGAATATCCGTAATTTAAACTACATTGTATTACATTTAGAAGGAAGTGCACACATTGTACGTTCCTCAAATCATAAAATTGTTACATCAGCAATGTAAATAAATGTCATATCAAACTGAGTTCCGTGACATGAAGTACAAACGACAGCGCAAACTTTCAATTTGACAGAGATACAGTTGTAAAAGTGTTTAATCCAAATTTTGTGTCGCTGATCTGAGGAGAACTGTTAACACTGATAAAACTGATACATAATGTGCAAACCATGTTCACCTCAGACGAAGAGAATGGTGTAGTGAACAGTAGTGAACAGTAAATTCACGTTCGATCTAGTAACGAAGCTCAAAAAGAAAAAAAATCAGTTTTAGTGAGAATGAAATGGTGACGTGGCAGTTTGAATTTATCTAAGTGAAGTTTTCAGGAGAGACTGTCCAACGATGTGGTCCATTTGATCATCGCTTCACTCGTGAGGGAAGATGCCTTGCCGTAATGGCCGTGCGTAACCAATCATGTGGATAAGTTATGATAATATCGCGTAGTTTCTAAACTACCCAGGACGTGCTCTCCACATCAGGAAATGGTCATGGGGCACATGAAACTGCTGAAACGTTATGCATACGATGGGTCATATTCAAATTTCACAGGTCACACTGCACATTGAGATTTAGAAAATAGTTACAATGAGAACTGACTAAAACCTAGATGTCTGGCGCTACAACTTTGAAGCAAAGATGAGAACCGTACGTTTGCCAACATGACATGAAAAATGTATGTAAATAAACAGTAAAAACATACAAGTTTGCGCTATTGTCTTTATTTATATAAGTTCATTTTTATTGCAAAAGTTTGGCTAATTGAAAGTCTGGTTTGGCTAATAAATTTTGAGGCAAATTAGCCCAATGCCATGGTTAGTAAATTTTTTGACCCAGAGGAAACTGTTAAAACCCAAACATAGTGGGGACTATGTCATTTTCAATAACTTGTTTATTTTATTTTATCGTATTTGTTTTCATGTGTGAGTGTCTAGTTCAGTTTTTCCAAATGGTCTCTGTGTTATTGATTTCTTCCTATCAGATATACAACCATTACAGATTGGAAGACCAGTTTTATATAGTCTTTTTAAGTTGATGTCAATTTCCACATCTACTGTTTCTTGTGAGACTTCACAATTTTTTGCGATTGTATTATTTTTTTCTTGAATACGTAAAAAAAATGTTGGTGGGGTCAAGTAACCAGAACTAAACAATTAATTTTTTTATGCCTATATATAACAATGTAGATGTACCGACAAGAGTATCATAAATTCAGTACAAGAGTACCTTTCAATTTAAAATGTAGAATCAACTTAAAATTATTGTCATGACAAGTAAACAAGATTTTGATGCAGCTTGTTTGTGAACTACTTCAAATAGTCTTACAATAGCACAACTGTCTCACAAAAAAATACAAAAATAACAAGACTAAATTGACACACTGATGTGCACTGCTTGCCATAAGGACAATAGTGAGATGATGTTAATCCTATTGTACACTGTGGTGGCTGTAGTCTCGCTAGTCTATCAGCTAGCCCTCGGATGTTCTTCCGATAAAATATGACACACAGCCGAACAACGCTATCGAGGATGGAACATCCGAGGTCTAGCAAATGTCATCAGGATATAAATAACTGCCAATCAGAGAACCGTATTAGCGACAAGCACAAACAGAGGACAATAGCTAAATTTTCATGCATATTCATCTTAAGGAGGGGCTTGTAAAAATAACCACCAATGCGTTAACTAAAATGTGTGAATGACAACGTCTACACACTCATCAAACACAATTACCATAAACTGATAAGACATAGTAATGACATAAATGTGTTTGTCAACACCTGCATGCAGAGATTGAATATATTAAAATATATATATATATGCATATATGGCCCAACCCACCGCTTATCGTAATCTCAATGGAATGTCCGGTCTGAAAATGACATTCGCTAGACTGTTCGGGCAAGCCCTCACATGCGAACTTCGTTCGCTTATAGTTATAGCATCGAAAGAAAGCCCAAACGTCTAGCAGCAAGACTATAGTCTCGCCAGTGAGGGCTATACACTGACACTAGGGTGGAACTAGACTTGGGCTACATGATAGTATATGATGTGTATAATGGTGAATGTTATATTTTTTTTACAGAAGTCGAAATGATAGAGATGATCACGATCCATGAAATACTGGAGAAAAAGGTAACTAATAAATGACTTCATTCATTCATTAGTCCCTTGAAGGAGGAAACTAGATACAAATGGGCTCCATCTATATGTCCATTCGCAATACTCATTTTATCATGCAAGCTATCATTTGAGACCTTGACTCTTGGCCATGACCTTCAGGGTCAATTATCAACATCAGTCCAATTCCTGCCTATCACAGACACATTTGTAGTATTTACATATTGCCAATTCCTTGTAAATCATGTTTACAAGTACTATTGAAGATAAGAATTATACACAAACATTAGTTTTGGTCCTCATATAACTTTTACTACATATTACATAATTATTACATATTACTACAGAAATAAAAAAGAATTGATGATCACAACTATTGTTTTTTGCAGGCTTTCTTAGCCAATGAAGATCTTGGAGACTCCTTGGACAGTGTGGAAGCTTTGATTAAGAAACATGAAGACTTTAAAAAATCACTTGCAGCACAAGACGAAGAGATCAGTGTGAGTGAAAATAGTTCAATTTTATTGCTTTTCATACGGATGGAAATATTGGATTCAAAACTTTGAATATAGAAATGAAATCAAAGATTACATACTCAAAGACAATGTAATATATCATGGTAATTATTTATTGCATGATGAATATGACTAAGTAAATTTGTCATGATGTGTAAAAATAATAAAAGAATTATTGGATGTATACTTCCAGTGTGCAAAATGTATGCTTAGCATAATTGGTACAAATACCCTGTGGCAGATATAGTAAATTCTTTTGTTTTTATTCTACAGGCACATGTTGACTTTGCCGTTAAACTTGTAGAAAGTGAACATTATGCTGCAGAAGATGTCTCAGAACGTAGAGATACTGTAAGTAGATTTGACACCCTTGTTTTGTTCAGAGATTTCAAACACCAAGTCCTGATAAAAGTCAGTTAGTTTACTTCTGGAAATATGTAGACAATAAAATTGATCCTTCATACAAGGTAAAATTCTCCCAACATGTCAAATGGTACTATCACTCTCATAAAGACATAAATGAACATTCTTTGTTATTTTAAAAGAAACTTGTACAGGCAAAATTGGCTTCACATTTTCTGTGAGAAGATTGGTCGTGAAAGACTAAGTTTATATTATATGAAATCTATGAGAAATCTCAGTGTATTGAAAATGGTTTGGTATAGACAAGTTGACAATATTACAAAGTCTTAGTAGAATCCAAGGTAGATAATTAAAATGAAATATGTGTGATGTCTTAGAAAATGCTATACTAGACTGAAAGGTCCATCACTGTTTTTGCTTCTTTAACCATTCATGAGTGTTATGTAAGCAGATCAACAATGAAGAAAACTGAGTTATGTAGTGTTATATACTAAAAACCTTTGTTATAGTTTTTTGCCAGATGTGCCAGAATTCATGTCAATATTTTAGTTACAGCCGCTAAAAGAACCTACCTTTAGTTCCATAGGCAATCTTGTAATGGTTAAAGTATTAGTGGTTAGGTTTTCATGTTGATATTTGTCTAACATTATCTCTTCACCTTCCGTAAAGAATGTTATATTTTAGGGATGAAAAGTCTGTGTATCTGTGTGTGTGTGTGTGTGTGTGTGTGTGTGTGTGTGTGTGTGTCTGTGTGTTTGTTTGTGTTTGTGTGTGTCTATATCACCATCTACAAAATTACTGGCTAAATTCAAACAAAATTTTGTAGACATGTTCCGTAGGGTAATGGCAAGATCTGATTAGGTTTTGATAAATATCCTAAGCATGCTTCAAATTCATTATAACTTGGTACATACATTTGTGATACCTAAGTGCATCTGTCCTGAAAATATTATCGATGTAGTGTTTAGTTAGTTCCCGCGGACGAAGTCCGGAACGGGGACTTATGGATTGGGTTCCGTCTGTCCGTCCGTCCGCCCGTCCGTCCGCAGCCGTTTCTTGGAGATACCTGGACCGATTTTTTTCAAACTTGGTACAGGGGCAACATGCTATGGCATACATATGCACATCAATTTGTTTTATGATACGATCCAATATGGCCGCCTAGCAACCATTTGTTTGCGAATTTTCCCTGTCTAAAGGCATAACTCGGACATGCTTGAACAGATCTCTTTCAAAGTTGGTATTAGGACAGTGTTCTATGACATACATGTGCATATTCATTGTTGTCATGATACGATCCAATATGGTCGCCTGGCAGCCATTTTGTTTGTGAATTTTCATGTCCAAAGCCATAACTCAGACATGCTTGAACAGATCTCATTCAAAGTTGGTATTAGGACAGTGTTCTATGACATACATGTGCATATCCATTTACATTGTGATACGATCCAATATGGCTGCCTGGTAGCCATTTTGTTTGCGAATTTTCATGTCCATGCAAAGCCATAACTCAGACATGCTTGAACAGATCTCATTCAAAGTTGGCATTAGGACAGTGTTCTATGACATACATGTGCATATCCATTTTCGTCGTGATACGATCCAATATGGCTGCCTGGCAACCATTTTGTTGGTGAATTTTCCATGTCCAAAGCCATAACTCAGACATGCTTAAACAGATCTCATTCAAAGTTGGCATTAGGACAGCGTTCTATGACATACATGTGCATATCCATTTTCGTCGTGATACGATCCAATATGGCTGCCTGGCAGCCATTTTGTTTGTGAATTTTCCATGTCCAAAGCCATAACTCAGACATGCTTAAACAGATCTCATTCAAAGTTGGTATTAGGACAGCGTTCTATGACATACATGTGCATATCCATTTTCGTTGTGATACGATCCAATATGGCTGCCTGGCAGCCGTTTTGTTTGTGAATTTTCCATGTCCAAAGCCATAACTCAGACTCCATTTTCATCGTGATATGATCCCCCATACCCAACCAATCCTTTATTGTTGGAGGCATATTCCATGTCCAACAAGCACACACAACATATCTAAGTCTGTTTGTTTTAGGTTCACAAATGTTGTTGCGTGATCAGAGTAGTGATAATTCCTTAAAACCCAATTATAGCGGGGACTATGTCATTCTCAATGACTTGTTTAGCTTGAATTGACCTTCGTAGTACATGTTTACATTTTTTAGCCTGATCGCCTCCTCTACATCTGAACACGCCACCATGCAAACGAATTTCTGCTCACTAAGACACAGGCAACCAATCAGGTTGCGTCTTACTTGTCAGGGGCATACACGACGCATCAAACATCAACAAACATTGAATATCAACAGGAAGTCCAGTAATTGAACTTCCAGAGCCGAAGTACAACGGCTCAGTGGACGTGGACCTACCTTTACTATTACTACATGCCGTTATTTGTGCACACACGGAAACGACAACGTACGAAGTATTTCAAATATGAAAAAAATTTCAGTGATTGTATTGCTATATATATATACGGTAATTAAAGAATTCTTGTTTAGATGTACCTCTATGCATTTCGTCTTATGTACATGTTAGCTACATTGGAATGGTTCCCCCCCCCTCCCCCCCCCTAGTGTCAATGTTTATCTCAGCGAACGCCTACGCGTTTTCTGCAGTAGGCTTGAAGTATTGTACGATTCATAGCAATATTTGCCACAGGGAGTGCACAGTTGTGCTATATGAATCCAGAAAAGAGGAAATTTAAGATATAATTTCTAAAAAAAAAAGTCCTTATCGTGAAAATTTCGGTCGCTTTGCATTGCATTCAGGGTTCGAACGGTCCTGGAAAACCCTGGAATTTCAACCCTCTCTGGAAAACCCTGGAAAAATGCTCCCTACCCTGGAAAATGATCGTGATCGATTAATATTGACGAACGACATGTCTGTGCTTGAGCCACCCATTCTATGATTTATACACTGAGTCTCGTAAATGTGAAATGGCGAAATATTTTCAAAGTCTTTCGCCACCACGGTGAATCACGCTGATTAAACCCAGACAGTCAACCGATCGTTCCACAAGAAACTTTGCCCACAGACCGTACCTATGCATAGCTAGTTGAATGGGCGCCGCAATGTTTGTTTCGATCTTGGCTATTGCTACTCCGAGTCCAGTCGTCATTTCAGCGACATAATATTGTAAAAGTCCTGGGGGTAACAGTAGGTCTGTTAGTAAGGTAATCGTAACATTGTAGTGAGTATCAAGTATCACCAACCACGACTAGAAATTGTTACAAGTTTGGCGCACAAGTCGACATACTACAAGCTCACGCATGGCAATACTAGGGCCTTGGGAAGTGCAGTTCAATTTCCGGGTTGTGGAAGTGCGGTTTTGACTTTCATGTTGTCGATAAATGGGAATAAACTACTTTTTTTATGTTTGTCAGTACAGTAACATTCCTAAATGGTCAAGTTGAGTTGAGAAATCACGATGTTCTTCAACACGTGGCCGTATATAAACATTAAGACGCAAGGGCTGAACGTAATCAATTATACATTAAGCGCGAAATTGCGTTACGTAAATGACGTTTTTTAAGAAAAAAAAAGTTGTTGGTGACCTTTAAATTTAGCCACATCAAAACATACAATAATGAGGACACAGTTTAGTTTTTGATTTTTTTTCTGGATATGTCTGAATTAGAATATACGAATGCTGTGACTCAAATCTTACAAGATCAATGCACCAGCTTGACGAAACGACTACTACGGGGATAGGACAGAGGTTTCTCCGTTTAATCTTAGCGTGCAAACGTGATTTTAAAACGTCTTGATTAGTGTCGCTTGTCTTTTAAATGTTTTGTGACATGTTATGGGAACCTTTGTTAATTTCTTCTCGTCCACATCAGACAATTAGATGTCATTCAAAATTATACTTTTAAGTGTATGAACCCTGTGCATTGCATGGTGTTGCGTACACTACAAACTGTCTTCAGTAAGACGCAACCTGATTACGTTCGAGGAGAAGCCTACTACAGGGAACGCCTACGCGTTCAATTACTGGACTTTCTGTTGATATTCAATGTTTGTTGATATTCGATGTGTACATTTATCGTGTATGCCACTGACAAGTAAGACGCAGCCTGATTGGTTGTGAGACTCTGTGAGCAGTAATTAGTCCCCGCGGACGAAGTCCGGAACGGGGACTTATGGATTGGGTTCCGTCTGTCCGTCCGTGCGTCCGTCCGTCCGTCCGTCCGTCCGTCCGTCCGCAGCCGTTTCTTGGAGATGCCTGTACCGATTTTTTTCAAACTTGGTACAGGGGCAACATGCTATGGCATACATATGCACGTCAATTTGTTTTATGATACGATCCAATATGGCCGCCTAGCAGCCATTTTGTTTGTGAATTTTCCCTGTCTAAAGCCATAACTCAGACATGCTTGAACAAATCTCATTCAGAGTTGGTATTAGGACAGTGTTCTATGGCATATATGTGCATATTCATTGTTGTCATGATACGATCCAATATGGCCGCCTGGCAGCCATTTTGTTTGTGAATTTTCATGTCCAAAGCCATAACTTAGACATGCTTGAACAGATCTCATTCAAAGTTGGTATTAGGACAGTGTTCTATGACATACATGTGCATATCCATTTTCATTGTGATACAATCCAATATGGCTGCCTGGCAGCCATTTTGTTTGCAAATTTTCCATGTCCAAAGCCATAACTCAGACATGCTTGAACAGATCTCATTCAAAGTTGGTATTAGGACAGTGTTCTATGACATACATGTGCATATCCATTTTCATTGTGATACGATCCAATATGGCTGCCTGGCAGCCATTTTGTTTGCAAATTTTCCATGTCCAAAGCCATAACTCAGACATGCTTGAACAGATCTCATTCGAAGTTGGTATTAGGACAGTGTTCTATGACATACATGTGCATATCCATTTTCGTCATGATACGATCCAATATGGCTGCCTGGCAGCCATTTTGTTTGTGAATTTTCCATGTCCAAAGCCATAACTCAGACATGCTTGAACAGATCTCATTCAGAGTTGGTATTAGGACAGTGTTCTATGACATACATTTGCATATCCATTTTCATATTGATATGATCCCCCATACCCGACCAATCCTTTATTGTTGTAGGCATGTTCCATGTCCGACAAGCAGACACAACATATCTAAGTCTATTTGATTTAGGTTCACAAGTGTTGTTGCGTGATCAGAGTAGTGCTAATTCCTTAAAACCCAATCATAGCGGGGACTATGTCACTCTCAATGGCTTGTTCGTTTGCATGGTGGCGTGTTCAGATGTAGAGGAGGCGATCAGGCTAAAAATTGTAAACATGTACTACGAAGGTCAATTCAAGCTAAATAACGATGGTAAGATAGCAATGCACGATTAGCCGACATCTACATTGGATTTTAATCAGATTGATTTTCAGTAGGCTGCAAAAAAAATGTTTCTGGTCAGGAAATGTTGTCTAAAATGGTGCGATGATATGATTTTTTAGCACAACTTAACTAAGGTACAGTAGTGCTATAAGATCACCCTATTGAGACTAGATGACAGCTTTGTCATGTTATAAAATTTTACAGTAAAAATTGACTTTGTTCATTGTACTACATGTATACCATTCTGAGCTTACTGAACTACAGTATTATTTGTTGTTAGTGAAAACCGTTCCTATTGTAGTAGATGAACAAACATTTTCAGCATTTTGTATGTATATGTATATATAGTATTTCCCAGAATATTAGGTTTGTAAATATGTTAGCACATTGCTAAATTCTTACTATATTGTTTATGGTACAGCAACAAGAAGAACCCATTGGTAATGATGTACTGGTAGGCAAGGAATGTGTACTTGCCGTGAACGATTATGTCGAGAAGAGTCCTTGTGAGGCGTCCATGAAGAAAGGTGACGTCCTGAATCTCGTCAATAGTGCTAACAAGGTAATGTCATTCCTGTACATTTCTTATGTTATGTCATGTATGCTGACTAGTGGGCACTCCATTCCATTTTATCGTTTCATTTTTTTTAGCACAACTGAACTGATAAGATTCATTAGTGTTATAGGCATTGCTAAGTGTCTCTGTCTGTCTATCTGTCTGTCTCTGTGTATGTCAGTCAGTGTGTGTGGGTGTGGGTGTGTGTGTGTGTGCGTGCGTGCGTGCGTGCGTGCGTGCATGTGTGTGTGTGTGTGTGTGTAAATGAACTTAAGTCAAAAACTGCTGTACTGATTGCCATATCTTGTGGGTGCATATTACCTTGCATGTCTAGTTGGGAAATACCTCAATTCAAAATGATTTTATCACCTGTGTGTGATTTGGGTAAAACAAATATGGTGATTTGGGTAAAAAATGTGATTTTTGGTCAAAAACCTTAAACTCCAAAAGTAGTGGGCAGATTGGGATTAAATTTGGGTGAATCATTCTTCAGGGTGTTTATACTAAGAATTTTTCAGCACATGATGGTCCCATGAGTGATATGCAAATTAGAGCTAAAAATGTGTCTTTTTGGTCAAAAATGAATAATTCCAAAACTACTGAGCAGATTGCACTGAAATGTAATGGGAATGCATCTAGGGATGTATGGATGAAGAAATGTTAAGTATACAATGATTCCATGAGTGATATTCAAATTAGGTGTACAAATGTTCATTTTTGGTCGTAAACTTATATCTCACAAAGTACTTGGTCAGTGAGACTGAAACTTGGTGAGACGTTTCTGTAAGTGCAGATTTTCTTCAAAATATTTTTACACAATTTCCCCAGCAACCATGAACATGCCCTTAGGAACAACCAAATGGCAGTATATTTTGGTCAAATAACAACATCTGGTAGGCAAGTGAGTAAACATTCAAAAATTGTATGCAAATATCCCTAGCAACCATGACCATGCCCATAGCAACAGCCAAACAGTTGTGTATTTCACAGATAACGGATTAATAGACAATTGAATAAACATTCAAACAATGTATGTAAATCTGCTTAGCAACAAGACCATGCCCATAGCAACAGCCAAATAATCATGTATATTGCAAAATAACAACAGGAATATAAAGACAAATGAATAAACATTCAAAAAATGTATGTAAATCTGCGTAGCAACAAGACTGTGCCCATAACAACAGCCAAGTAATAACGTATATTGCAAAGATAACAGGAATAGAAAGACAAATGAATAAACATTCAAGAAATGCATGCAAATGTGCCTAGCAACGAGACTACGCCCATAGCAACAGCCAAATGATCACATATTGCGAAGATAACGGGGATTGATAGACAATTGAATAAATGGGCACACTTTCAAATTTTTTTATGTTAAAGTCGACATCTTTACTACCTCCTGGTCCTTGTGATGTGCAGGACAGTGCTTGGGCATTAAGGCATAAAAAAATTGTATTGTTCCAAATACATTCAATTTTAAAGTAGGTCGTGGTGGTGGTGGTGGTGGTGGTGGTGGTAGTGATGGTGGTGGTAGTGACAACGGCAATGATTTGGTTTTGAATGTAATAGAAAACACGGACTGTGATACAAGTATACATATGATGGGAATATCAGGGGTGAACAAATCCACTTGTCCGAAGTCCGGGACCAGTGATTTTTGGGGCGGACCACATAAATTTGACCTCGTCTAGACAGGAGATAACACTCAACACACATGTGGCTCATATCATTACTAATACTGGTTTAGGGACACAAGAATTAGGAAGACAACGAAGAATAATAATTTCAATGTATAATAATTCAAATGTATCAAATGAAACATTTTATTTGCTATCATTCTGTCAGCATTGTTTGTATTATTGTTTTTATTCATAAAGGAGCTTCAAATGATTTATAGTAGAACCCCTTTCATGAAATGATAGTCTATGAAGTATCTCTTTTAGCACTGTGATATGATATTTGCCAAAGCCTCGATAACTGGCAAATTTGATTTTATCTCCACACCGTTACACGGACTCCCTCTAGTCAGGCAATGTATGTGTTCCTAGGTTTTTTTTCCAAAGCCTCGACGACTGGTGAATTTGATTTTATCTCGACACAGTCACACGGACTCCCTCTAGTCAGGCAATGTATGTGTTCGTAGTTTTTTAGTCCCCGTTGGATGAAGTCCGGACGGGGACTTATGGATTGGGTACGTCTGTCCGTCCGTCCGTCCGTCCATCCGTCCGCAGCCGATTTTTTTCAAACTTGGTACAGGAGCAACATACTATGGCATTATACATATGCACGTCAATTTGTTTTATGATACGATCCAATATGGCCTCCTAGCAGCCATTTTGTTTGCGAATTTTCCGTGTCCAAAGCCATAACTCAGACATGCGTGAACAGATCTCATTCAAAGTTGCTATAAGGACAGTGTTCTATGACATACATGTGCATATTCATTGTTCTCGTGATGTGATCCAATATGGCTGCCTGGCAGCCATTGTGTTTGCGATTTTTCATGTCCAAAGCCATAACTCAGACAGGCTTGAACAGATTTCATTCAAAGTTGGTATTAGCACAGTGTTCTATGACATACATGTGCATATCTATTTTCGTCGTGATACAATCTGATATGGTTTGTTTGCGAATTTTCCATGTCCAAAACCATAACTCAGACATGCTTGAACAGATCTCATTCAAAGTTGGTATTAGCACAGTGTTCTGTGACATACATGTGCATATCCATTTTCGTTGTGATACAATCCGATATGGTTGCCTGGCAGCCATTTAGTTGGCGCAGTTTTCATGTCCAAAGCCATAACTCAGACATGCTTGAACAGAATAGTGATATCAAAAACAACCATAAGAGGCCAAACAGCATTAACCAGGTTTTAAAAATGACAACATAAACTGCCAGTTGCTTAAAACCCAATCATAGCGGGGACTATGTCATTTTCAATGACTTGTTTTTTCGTGAGATTTTATAGGATCAACTTTGAAGTAGTCAGTTTCTTTGTACAGTTGTGATGATTTGCTTGCAATGTCTGGGTTTTCCAGACAAGTTTGACAAAACGTAGTACAACTTTTGTCGTCATACTGCAATCATGACTAAAACTGTTTTCCAATGTTCTTGTCACATATTTCTGTCAAATTTCTGAACCTTCTCGAAATCCAAGTGAAGTCGCCATTCAAAGTTTTTCGTTTCATCGATGCCTCAAAAATAATAATTACAAATATAATAGAATTGTCAATTGACTGAAACCAAGCATGTCAACTTTGTATTTATTATTATAAATTGTGTATTGTTCAACTAAAAGTGGTGTAAGTCTGAATATATAGATTCATAGGCAAGATTTAATGTTTCACATTAGCGGGACCAGGGACCATTAATTCTTTCAGCAGGACCACTGATTTGTTCACCCCTGGGAATATTGATTAACGTTCAGTTGTCATGGGGAGGGGACGGTCATGTTTTACAAAATGGGACAAAGGGGAGGGTCATTTTTAACAAATGGAGAATTTGGGAGGGTCATGTTTTACTTAACTAACCATGTGTGATTTCTCCGGCCCTCCCCCTTCTGTAAGTACTGAAGGCTCCCTAATGTATATGAACATAGATTAGTAGACAAATAAATAAACATTCAAAAAAAATGTATGCAATATTCAGTCAATTAAACAGTTGTCCTACAGTGCCATTGGCACTATATTTCATACAATTTTATACATCACACTACCATGACTGCAGGTGGCAATCACCTGAAAATATCCATTGCGGGGACGGAGTCATCTCCGATGATCGACTGCTTGTTATATCAATATCTCAGATGTTTATCCTATTGAGGAGTCTTGCACCTGTTACATGTTTTCTATTTTTTGTCTTGGGAGGTCAGCAAAGTCGTAGAAAAAATGTGAAAACCTTTCACACACCCATTGCTCTTTAATGAAGAAGGTGGGAGAATGTGAGATAGGTTTTATAATAAGCAGACAAACTAACAACAAACTACTATCATGGCAAAATTGGTCAGTCAATCATCAAAGTCTTGGTCCACATTTTTGACTTGCTTTGTGAACTGTACTAAAAGTGCAAGAATCAGTCATCTAAACCTACAGCTCTCAAGACAAAACATAAAAACATTATTCATTATCATATACCTATGCCCATATCAATCACTCCTTGAGATGTTTAACATGAAATATCTGATATGGGATGTTAAACGTCAATGATATTCACATTAAACGTCATGACATTTATGTTAAATGTCATCAGAAAACACATCTCTAATTGGACAAACATGTCGATTCTGAACATAAACAACTTAAATAAAATGGAGGCTGATCGTCAGGGATATCGCGTATCCCACAGCACTGGAATTTTCAAAACAAGGAAATTTTGACAAAATATCCATACCCAAATGATACTATTTATGATCGTAAATTCACAACAACACAGTACATACATTTCGCAATGGTATCATGGGCACACGTATGGCTGTGTGTATTAGCCATCCACTGACACTGTATGCTACCCATACCACACTATCGTACAGCATGCAGTAGTTAAGCTCACGGTCAGCCAACCATCTACTTTTATTAACAATATTAAAGCATTTTCTGAAACTTTTAGAGAACTTACTCTAATACCAATATTGTATTTCAAAATGATTATGGAAAGTTACACCGAAATCTGATGAAAATTAATGATGGTTGAGCAGGGTCAGCGAACTACATGTATGTGTATATGAATGTCACCTGATAAACAGGTCACATGACACATGAAGTGAATGGCATAGCAAGTAGTACTCTTATATTTTTCATAATTTCCCTTTGAACTCCTGGGCATAGGCATATGATAAATTGGTTATTTCCCGATATCAACTCTTCATCCATTATATCAACGTTTGTGAAGTTTCCGTAACATGATACTCATCTAACAACTTGTGTCACATTATAGAAACTGCACGAAGAGGGGATGTCAGGTAATAACCTCATAGTAGTGCTATAGGCATGGCAAAGTGTCTGTCTGTCTGTCTGTCTGTCTGTGTGTAAACAACTTAAAGTCAAAAACCGCTGGACCGATTGCCATGATATTTGGTGGGTATATTACCTTGGGTGTCTAGTTGGGAAATTGATCAAATCAAAATGATCCTACTACCGATGTGATTTGGGTAAAAAAACACGATATTTGGTCAAAAACCTTAAAACCTTTAATTAAAAAATTACTGGGCAGATTGGCCTGAAATTTAATGGGAACATTCTTAGAGCATTTGAATTAAGAAATGTTCAGGATCAGATGATCCCATCAGTGATATGCAAATTAGGTCTCAAAATGTGTCTTTTTGGTGAAAAATGTTTAATTCCAAAACTACTGAACAGATTGGACTGAAATTTGGTTGGAACGTTCTTCAGGGTATTTATATTAAGAAATATTAATGACATGACAATCTAATCAGTGTGTTTTTGGTCAAAAATCTATAAATAATGCCAAATTTATTGAGTAGATTGGGTTAAAATTTGATGGGAACATTCTTAGTGGTGCTTAGATCAAGAATTGTTCATAACATGTATCAGTGATATGCAAATGCTTGACCCCCACACACACTCACTTTAATAATTGTACTTTCATTTTCTGCCCACATGGGCGTATTGATTTCAAAGATAATGAATGAAGTATTAAAATTTCAATGTAGACGACCATTAATTACAATAATGACAAATACTCGACTATTTATAAAGACGAAGTGTGAACTGACAACAGGTGAAAAAACTATACATTGATATCTGCATGTACAGTACATGTGAATTACACCAGTGTTTTATTTAAGGGCGGTAAGTAGGTAAAATCTACCGGGGTTCCCACATCATTTTACCGGGGTTCCCCACCTAAACTATGATACATTGCATGGGAAGCACTACCAGTTTTACCTCTTTCCCCTTTCTGTTACCGGGGTTCCCAAACCTTAGCAAAAACACTGTACACGATGCTGCAGACTTTCGACTAGCATTCTTCAGCGTCGTCAAAAAAGTATAACAGCCTCATATACCTTTTTTTAAAGTGTTGATGTTGTGTATACTCAAAGCAGGCCTTTGATGAGGAGGAATGTAGGAATATACTTGATAACCCAAATATTCCCCAACTTGACATGGATGCACAGACCCTCTTGGAGTCACCACTATCTCCAGGAGAAGTATTCAGTACACTGGCACCATGAGGGAGAACAAATCCCCTGGTAACGATGGGTTAACTGTAGAATTCTATAAACATTTCTGGCCATTAGTTAGTAAATTGGTAATGGACTCTTTTAACACTGCCATTGAGGTACAAAATGTAGGGGAATTCTCAGTCTCACAGAAACAAAGTATAGTTACACTAATTGAAGAACCGGGTCAGGACAGACAATTGTTGAAGAACTGGAGACCAATAATATCCTTAAATTAATGTTGATATGAAGCTGGTGTCGAAATCCCTGTCAAAACGACTTCAAAAGCTCTTCCCAAACATTGTTAGCTCTTCCCAAAATGCTTTTGTAAAGGGGAGTAACATAGGTGACTATGTAAGGTTAATTGACGAGATTTTTCATTTTACCAACAAATTTGAGATCCCGGCTATACTCTTGGCAATTGATTTCGAAAAAGAGTTTGATAGTGTAGACTGGGAATTTTTATACAGGGTACTCCGGAGATACAATTTTGGCCCTAGATTTATCGGCTGGATAAGGGCAATGTATAATAATATAGAAAGCTGTGTGATGAACAATGGGTATAGCACTGGATATTTTAAATTAGGCCGTGGGATCAGACAAGGAGACCCCTTATCGCCAATGTTATTTATACTAGTTCTTGAACCATTGCTAGTCGCCATAAGAACCAACAGAGATATCCATGGCATAAAGTGTGCTGATATAGAAATGAAAGAAAGTGCATTTGCGGATGATTTGATTGACTTGTTTTTTGACCTGTGAAAAATCCGTTGAGGTGCTATTTCAAGTGTTAAAGAAATTCCAGTCGTGCTCTGGTCTGAAGGTTAACACAGAGAAGACGGAAGGGGTGTGGCTTGGCCCATGGAAGGGGAGAGGGGAGTTAAAGTTTGGGGTACGATGGCCTACCACCCCTGTCAAAATTGTTGGAGTCTATTTCGCGTACAACCAGAGGGAGGTTGAAATATTAAATAGTAGAACAGCACTAAATAAAATGAAAAGTGTCATAAACACTTGGAAAACAAGAAAACTTTCCCTTTTTGTGAAAGTTCATTAAAACTTTGGCTGTGTCTCAGTTTTCATATATATTAAATTGTGCTGTGCTCCCAAAAGATGTTCTCCAAAACATAAATAAGTTGATCTTCAACTTCCTCTGGGATGGACGGGACAAAGTTGCAAGGAAAACCCTGATAGGGGAGGTGGGCCAAGGTGGACTAAGGTGGACTAGGGGTACCAGACCTGACCATAATGAAAAAACAACAACGTATCCTAATAAAGAAGTTCTTGAACCCTGACTTCACTCAACCCTGGACAACATTTGTGAAAAAAGCATTAGAGAAAATAGGAGGAAAATTGATCTTCAAATGTAATTACAATATAAACACCCTACCTATTATTGGTGGATGTACACCCTTTTGGAAGGAATGTATGGAGTCGTGGGCCAGTGTGACAGAGGACTTCTATGGAGAATTCAATCAAATAATTTGGAACAACAAACATATAAAGATAGGGGGAATGTCAATTTACTATCCAGAATTTGTTGAACATGGTATAATGAGAATTTCAGATCTGTATATGGAAAATGGAATTATACCATGGCGTGAGCTGGCACTCTCTGAACTATCCCCCATTTTCAAACTAAAGTGGATAGGCATTTTACATGCGATTCCAGAAAATCTAAAGAATATAGATGATTATATAGATGATGTCTGCATGAACATATCAGGTATTGCAACTCCTATAGAGGATAATCACAAAACACAAACTAAAGTCAGAACTCATCGACAGAAAATTTACCAAACCAAGCAGTGAAAAGAAACTTGAAAGAGACCTGGGAGTTGGCCTACTGCAATGGCATAAAATGTATTAAACAAATTCTCAAAGTCACAGTCGATAGCAAATCAAGAGCGTTCCAGTTTAAAATTCTGCATAATATACTGTACACAAACGAGAAACTGTACAAATTAAACCCAGTAAAGTTCCCCACAAACCTCTGTAGCTTCTGTCATGCGGTCTCAGAGACCATAGAACACTTATTTTACAACTGTAAACACACTATTGGTATCTGGGAAGCAATAATAACTGTATGGGGCAAAGCACTTAAGTTAAGGGCTGTTCCTAGCAAAATCTGCCTAATTTTGTCAGACCCAGATGAGACACTTTTACTCAATTTCATAAGCCTTATAGTTAGAAAATACATTTACTCCTGTAAAAGAAAGGAATCCCTTCCTGTGTTCAGAGAACTGTACAACCAATTTAAACTACTTTATAAGTATGAACACTTTATCGCAAAGAAAAACCACAAACTCATACCTTTTCTAAAGAAATGGACCCCCCTCATTCCATATGTATCATAAATGGTAATGGATTGCAATGTAAACATTGCTCTGTTGAGAACTGGAATGTAACATGACATGTATATCTTTACAAATAACATCCAATAAAATACCTTAAATTACAAAAAAAAAGGAAAAAAAAGTGTTGACGTTGTGTTCGATCATTAGTGATCAGAATAGTGATATCAAGAAAATGACAACATAAACTGCCAGTTCTTTAAAACCCAATCATAGTGGGGACTATGTCATTCTGAATGACTTGTTTCTTGTTTAAATTTTGTCTAAATAAATGAACCCTTTAAACATACTGCAACAATACGAAGGCACTAATCAATATTTCCTGTCACCAACTCGTATTGTGCAACCCCCAATTTTTGAATTCAGTATGCTGAAGCTATTTCTGGGTCAGACTGTCCCATTCAATTGTTGATATAATTGTTATCGAGAAATCTTTAAATTATGTGTATGAGAAGGAATACAATTCATATTTCTATTACTCAACTACTGAGAACAGAAAGTCAAGGTTGTATGTGAAAAAGTAGTGTAAGCGATATGACTTTGAATCTCTTCTCATGTCTAGCTGTCTGAGATACTGAGATAGATAAAATTTCAGATTAAAACATAGCCAGCCACACAGTCATTAACATCATATGATGTCTTTGTTAATCAATCTCAGAATTTGCCAATAATAAGTTAATGTTTACAGGGGGAATGCCCAATTATGGTACATTTGTCATATCAGGATGGTACTTACTACACTGTTGACATCATTCTAACAATTGGTGGTTTACTCATTTGCATGAACAACTTTTGGTTCATGATTTCTCATTGAACTGACCCTGAAAAAGAGAAATCTTGAGAATTGGAGGCACTGATAGCCTCTATACTAACAAAGAAGTAATAATGAAAATATTGACTGTGATTTGTTGTAGGACAAAGCATACCAACGTAAACAAGATTTAGACTACTCCTTACAAGTACACCAGTATTTTGCTGATGCCAAAGAAGCAGAGTCCTGGATGAAGGAGAAGGAACGTATTGTGAGTAGCGATGACTATGGTAAAGATGAAGTTGAAGCTAAAGTAAGACAAAAACTAAATAATTACAGTCATCGCAGTAATTTCCCGCACAGCAACTTAACGATGTTGCCAGCTAATTAGTGAGCAATATTGAGAGTTAAATTGACAATTACCGAGACACGTGTGTGTTTTGTAACTGATGTGGACACATGCTGACTCAGCAGAAACTCGTTTCTGTATTTATGTTACAATGTTTACACAAATGGCTCAACAAATTTCAAGTACATATACTTTCTGAATGGCGTGACTGCTTGCTGTATCATGAGTATAAGAACAAAAAAGTTTTTGAGATGTGTATAGAAATATCCTAGGTCACGGTATCACCGTATAAAAAAAGATGCATGCATGCGTTTTCTTGAAACGCTATTCATAAAGTAACTAGCCTAAGAAGTTGCCGGTAATTTTTTACCAACACATTTGAAGGTCACACTTGCAAGTAATTTATACTTCGCATTGTAGACTAAATATCCCGATTGACATAGTCTGGACTGATGTACTCTGGCTCTGAATGTATCAAAGCATACAGATAGACAACGTTGTTGACATTAATTTTGATTGACACTTCCATTAGATAGCAATGAACCGTGTAGACAAATTTGATAGGATCATTCTTCTTCTACATGACTGTTGGCAAGCCTTTGATTTCGACATAATTTTGCCATTTTCTGGTTTTTAGATTTTATTCGCTACTCCGTTTGCTCCTGTCATTCAACGTCTCTAATTCTCAAATCATGATTGTTTGACATGCCAATATAGTACAGCAGATAGCCTACACAGCGGAGAACCATTGCCGGTTTCAGTATGAGTAAACAACAGATAACTAATTTCTTTTCTCCGGCTAGTAAGCCAGGTAGGAGTGATGGAAATGATGAACAAACTGCTAATATCGCAACGAGACAGCAGGCAAATTGTGCCTTCCGAAATACTTCAAATGCTAAGCCTTTCGTTGTTATGGTGGCAAATTTGCACTTTCGTATGTGATCTGTGCACTGTGTGCATGTCTGTTACTGTACATACAATGTATAACAATATCAGTATGTATCAAATATCTCGTATCGTCTTTACTTTAATTTATTTTAAGTGACCAATGATTGAGTTAATTTACAAAATCTTCAGAGGAATTAGTGTGGTGTAGACATTCACTGGTAGAAAAGTAAAAAATGATTCACGCAATACTCAACTTCCAAACATGTACTGCACTGGTGAAATGACACAATATATGTTATCAATTTCACATTGCACATCAGTCATCTGCTATGAAATATTTGTCAATGAGTAAACCAAACGAAAAAAAAATCCTACTGAACACTAATTGTACGTAATAAGTGATGTTTAGAACTACCTGCATTTATTAATTACGTTACTCCATCTGACTTGCATATGTAAAATGAGACGGGTTCCCCCAGTTACTCCATTACTTTTCTGAGTACATTCACATTCAAATGGCACTGAAAAACTTCAAGATAGAAATATCGTAAAATTAAAACCCAAGAACAAGTATCTAAAATGTAGACATCAATAACAACTTTTACACAAATGATATATTCACAGATACATGTACCTCCAGTGCTCATAGTGTTTGAACTTCTATGGCTGTGAGGCTCATATGTCGGCCTAAATGTAGCATTAGACTTATAACCAAGAGTCAATACAAAGGAAATCCACAAAAAGAGAATATTTACGGTGCTGTCTTGGCAACAACTTCTTTGATAGCAGTTTCTGTAAATATGTTGGCGAAGACATCGTGTGCTCTAATATAAGGTATCTTTTCACATGACGAAAATATATCTGACACGTGTTAAATTCTGGGCAATACAGTGGTTGAAATAACAAATTAACATGTCTTAGCCTCCTAATATTTCACGTAAGTTTGGTTCGACAATTGCCGTTAGAGAAATTCTAGCGATTGCTTCCAGTCAAACATTGGAACAGAAAAAAGGCACAAAAACAGAGGATAGAACCCTTAAAACCACGTCACTACACGCTACATGCAGTTATTGCAGCTAGTATAAGACATGGTTTGAGTGAACCTCATAAACATTACATGGAAGGCCGATTCATTGAAGGGGTGGGCAGTGTGGTACATCAATCATAATAACAATATTTATGATTAGTTACCGACTTTGATGGGTTTTTTTTTTACACATTGATGGTGTTAAATAAAGATTAGCAAGCTTACCAAAGTGTGATAGTAAAGTTGAGTATATAAATACAAATATGTTTATGCCAACTTATAACCTGTACATGAAATGGTTTCTTCCGGACAAAGTTTTATGACTTCACCCGTGGCGCTACCCCACTGTTCTAATAAACAAGAAAGGCCTAAGGATGCAGCGACATCAGTTACAATATAAACATGTGTCTCGGTAATTGTCGATCGAACTCTATTGTACATTAATTAGCTGGCAACATCAGTAGTTTGCTGTCCGGGAAATTACTGCGATGACTGTAATTGGTTGTAAGTTGAAATTTGGATATTAGAGGCACACCAGTAACAACGTGAAGTTCTGATGTAGAAGCAACCAACAATCTATCATCCTTACCTCATCCTTCATTGCTCTGGTTGAAATTGAGGAAAACTTTGACATTTGATATTAATCTTGAAATGTATGATTTTAGAGGTAGGCATACAGTCAGTAATCTGACATTGTCTTTTTTGTTTGGTTGAGGAAATTGTTATGTTTTGAATATAGTAGTGGACTTTGTACATGTAGCTTGTTGTTCATTGTCCATTGCTACTGATGTATAACAAGTTATTGGTAAATGATGGAGTAATTTATGCAGCTAATTATGCAGGTCTATACTATGATTAGGTAAAAACAGAAGCCAAAATGTAGTGAGAAAGTTTGGAATTGTTACCACTGACCAGGTTTGTGTTGTATATTAGTAAATCCTCATTTTATGTGCTGCACTGCTGTAGCAGGTTGTCTGTTTTTAAGACAACGGTGGATACATCTAATCTAATATAACAGTTTGGTAAAATACATATTTGTATGGTTTATTTGACAGTCTTTGTTGAAGAAACATGAAGTGTTGATGTCAGACTTGATAGCATACAGAACCGTCATTGATGCCTTGAGAAATCAAGCCATGGAATGTAGAGTAAGTCTATTGAGACTAGATGACAGCTATGACATTATGTTATAAAGTTTTACTGTAAAAATTGACTTTGTTCATTGTACCTACATGTATACCATTCTGAGCTTACTGAACTACAGTATTATTTGTTGTTAGTGAAAACTGTTCCTATTGTAGTAGATGAACAAACTTTTTGAGCATTTTGTATGTACATGTATATATAGTATTTCCCAGAATATTAGGTTTGTAAATATGTTAGCACATTGCTAAATTCTTACTATATTGTTTATGGTACAGCAACAAGAAGCCCCCATTGGTAATGATGTACTGGTAGGCAAGGAATGTGTACTTGCCGTGAACGATTATGTCGAGGAGAGTCCTTGTGAGGCGTCCATGAAGAAAGGTGACGTCCTGAATCTCGTCAATAGTGCTAACAAGGTAATGTCATTCCTGTACATTTCTTATGTTATGTCATGTATGCTGACTAGTGGGCATTCCATTCCATTTTATCGTTTCATTTTTTTAGCACAACTGAACTGATAAGATTCATTAGTGTTATAGGCATTGCTAAGTGTCTCTGTCTGTCTCTGTGTATGTCAATCTGTGTGTGTGGGTGTGTGTGTATGTGTGCGTGCATGCGTGCGTGCGCACACGCCATGATATATACTACTAGATGTATTACCTCGGGTGTCTAGTTGAGAAAATTATTGTTCAAGTCAAAATGATCTTACCATTGGTGTGTCATTGGGGTCAAAAAACACATGAACACAGACAGATACATACCTACATACATACATACATACATACTACATACATACATACATACATACATACATACATACACACACACAAACAATTATATACAAACATACATACATACATACATACATACATACATACATACATACATACACACATAAACAATTATATACATGTACATACACACATAAATAGTTATATACGTACGTACGTATGTACGACGTACAAACATACATACATGAATACGTACGTGAAACGTACGTACGTACGTACGTACGTACAAACATACATACATAAATACGTACGTACGTACGTACGTACGTACAAACATACATACATACATACATACATACATACATACATACATACATACATACATACATACATACAAACTGTTTTGGCAATTCAAGGAGAGGAAACAGTGTCGGAATGGGAGAACTCTTTTCCTTACGAAGTAGTAAATTAGTCACACTAAATATCTGCTTGCTTGATTGACTCTGGGATTTTTTGGCTGAAGTAGTCAGTTTTGGCGTTATGTAGAAGATCTGTTATGTGGTTCTTTGCATCCTGATATAATTGTTTATGAACTGTCAAATTTGTCTTTCGCCATAAGTGCTCAGCATGACGACATTGTCGCTTTGCCTTCTCAGTCGTTTATAGAATTATACCAAAGATCACTTCGACAAGATGAAAGTCTCTGCGGCTTTACTGCCGCATGACTTACCATTTGAATTTAATGTCGAGATCCTAGGCTGTTAAATGTTCAGATGGAGCTAGTATACTGTGGAGGTCTTCCATGCGGACAGTGTGATTTACATTATGAATGTTCTGTGTCATCTTCATGGTGATAATTGGAGGAGGTAGCGCCACATTGAGGTGACTGATAATGCAGAGATGGTTGGATATAATAACACCAGAAACTATTATAGACTGTACTAAGTCACTTTTCAATCTATGCACTTAACCAATAATTATATCGACCATATATGTTCTGACTCCTTGTTAAGGGTTTGGGTACTATAGTCACATGTTCATGTGAATGTATATCTATGACCCTCCTTCACCCCTTTAAAACCACTGTGGCTGGACCATCAGAATGTTGGCATTCTCAATATTAATGTTGAGTATATAGTTTGTTTGAGTGTGCAGTGTGATAGAAGCCATATAGAGATGGCTTTCATACTATGATTTGGTGTTTTATGTTGAATTAGGAAAATATCAGTATATTGAAAAAATACTTGCTAATTTGTTGTGTATGTTTTGAAATTTGATATACAGGACTTGAATTTTGTATGTACATGTATATATAGTATTTCCCAGAATATTAGGTTTGTAAATATGTTAGCACATTGCTAAATTCTTACTATATTGTTTATGGTACAGCAACAAGAAGCCCCCATTGGTAATGATGTACTGGTAGGCAAGGAATGTGTACTTGCCGTGAACGATTATGTCGAGAAGAGTCCTCGCGAGGCGTCCATGAAGAAAGGTTATGTCCTGACCCTCATCAATAGTGCTAACAAGGTAATGTCATTCCTGTACATTTCTTATGTTAAGTTATGTCATGTATGCTGACTTAGTGGGCATTCCATTTTATCGTTTCATTTTTTAGCACAACTAGTGTGATTTGGTGTTTTATGTTGAATTAGGACAATTTAGTATATGTATAACAATCATTGAAAAAACACTTGCTAATCTGTTGTGTATGTTTTGAAATTTGATATACAGGTTTTAAATTTCCGTTGGACAGCTTTGGAACAAGTGGCTGATGAATGTAGTACCAGTCTTGGCAGTGCTCATGATGTACACAGGTTCTTTAGGTGAGAAATAACTCTTGGGTAGATTGTAAGTTTGTGTATGAGTGAGTAGATGAATTAGTGATAGCCAGCTAGGATAGAGTATGATATGTTGCTAATGATTTGGTATGACCGAAAATTCCACAGCTTTGTAGTATATGGAAAGTTTAGGGAATATAATATGAGCTATCAGATCTGACAAACCAAATACTGTGCATATTGACACACCAGTAACATTATCAAATTGGCTAAAGTAAAGTACTAAAATGTGTTTAATTTCTGTTTAGATACACACATTTGCTGGAGACAGCTAACAATAGAAAACAACATTGTCTGGAAGACTCATGCAAACAACACATACAGAGATGTGAAGTCCGTGATCTCTTAGTCTGGATGAATGATAAAGAGGCAATCACTGTCTCCTCTGAAGTCGGTGACGATTTGGGACAAGTGGATGGTCAACAGAAGAAATTTGCTGATTTCCCCAAGGACTTGGCAGCCAATAAGGCCACACTGACAGAAATTATTGAAATTTCTACCGCCATACATGTTGAAAGTAGTCATGAAGTACAGTGTGTGGCTGCTTGTATCCAGGTTAGCAAGTGTACCATGCTATGATTAATTGAGTTTGGTCTTAAACCCTAATGTTTGAATTCTATATAATCATATGAAACTTTGTAAACCAAAGATTTTAATGATTGAGAATATAGTAATAAAGTTTGAGCATGATATAAAACTCTGGATAAATTCTGTATTTTCATAAGATTTAAGTTTAAGACTCTTTAGTCCCTGGTCACATGATCTTGTGATGACGTAGGGATAAAATGTCTTTAGAAGATTGTTGCTGTTGTGGCCCTCTCACTGTTACTGCTGAGTATTGGGGTCCAGATCGTTCTGTAATAGAAGCATCTGACTGGACTGGAATAATATGAGAAGAGAACTTTGAATCAAATCTAAATTTCACAATTTAAATTGTTTATTTAGCATTCATGTAAGAATAAATTATACCATGCATGAACCAAACTAAACCAAAAATATGGATTATATGGTCATTCTATGTCAAGACAACATGTGTCTGTGTCATTGGTTCTGTTGTGTTAAAAATTGCCCTTACTTTCCCCAATCTTACTGGATATGGTACTTCATTGTAGAATCATTATTCCCAACATATTTCTTCATTCAGCCGGAAACTATTCGTGACCTCTAAGGGTAGTCACTCCTCAAGTGACTCATCATGACAAGGGCCCCTTAGGTTACTTGTATTTTCCTTGGCTGAACGAAGAAAAATATTTGGGAATTATATATAAGTTTACAAATGATACTCTGGTGTTTCTGTCAGCAAGAAACCCATAAGATATTTTATATGTTTATGTTGATAGGACCAGTGGAACGTTGAAGTAAATGATCAAGGTTTTGTACCAGCAACTGAGAAGATAGATTCAGTGCAGTCCTCATCCCAGGGTAACTTGGCTGATGAAGTCAATAGTATTGCCAACAGACAGAGACAGAGACAGAGACAGATCGAAGATCAGTAAGTTACTATAATTATCACCATGGGTTTCTTACAGAGAAGTTGCACAATGTTGATGGAAGAAAGTCATGAAATTTACATTTTAGATGCAGCATTTTAGCAAAGATTTTTGAACCTTTGTAACATTGACTATAGTTTGATAGGGAACCCTGGTAAAACAGCTATGGAATTCTGGGACATTTGACCTACTTCCCAGCTTGACAATGATGTATAGAATGTTGCAGGCAAACCTAAGTAAGTTTACTGACCTCAAAAAAGATTTTTTGACAAGTTTGTGATGAAGCACTATATACATTAATTGTACTATCCATTCGACACACCTGTAACGTTATCAAATTGGCTAAAGTAAAGTGCTAAAATGTGTTTAATTTCTGTTTAGATACACACATTTGCTGGAGATAGCCAATAAAAGAAAACGTTGTCTGGAAGATTCATGGACTCAACACATGCTGAGACGTGAAGCTGGTGATCTCTTGGCAGCCAACAAGACCAGACTGACAGAAATTAATGAAATGACTACCGCCATACAAGTTGAAAGAAGTCAAGAAGTACAGAGTGTGGCTACTCATATCCAGGTTAGGATGTGTTCTATGCTATGATTAATTGAGTTGGGTCTTAAAGTGGCCATATGGATGAGAATTGGGGTATTTGTTTTGGATTTTTGATGTATGAAAAAACATATGCCAAGTCCTTGTTTCAATAAATGGCAAAAGATCGGTAAGTGTGAAAAATGTTTGTTATCGTATGTACAATAACAAACTTTTTGACACTTTTGTTAGATTTTGGCAATGTATTGAGTTAAAAACACTGACTGATGAATGAAGTACCAGATTTGGCAGTGCTCATGAAGTACACAGGTTCTTTAGGTGAGAAATAACTAGATCATGTGTGTGATTGAGTGGGGGGGGGGGGGGGGGGGAGTGATAGGCAGCTAGGAGATGCATGGAGGATGATATGTTGGTAATGACTCCTATTGCATATTCGGTATGACAGAAAATTCTGCAGCTTTGTAGATGGAAAGATCAGGGAATATTATATATGAAAGTAATTAGTTTTTTTCTGTTACATATTATCTACTGTTATGATATTGGTCATGTAGTTTTATTACTATCATGTGTCTAGGTATAATTTGGGAAAATATTGTAGTATTAAAAGCATGTAAGAATAGAAAGTGACCTCAACTCCATTTCTTCATAGTTTATACAGGAACACAGTTATAGATGTCCACTTCAATTGAATAGTGTTCTTTTTTGTCTATTCCAGAGATGCCAATGAAACTTTAAAAGTGAGAAAGACAATGCTCTGAATACAGACAACTATGGACATGACGTACACAGTGTTCAGGCCTTTCAGTGTAAACATCAAGTCTTAGAATGTGATATTTCTGCCCTTGGTTACAAAGTACATCAACTAGATGACAGAGGTGGATGTCTTATTCAAACCCATCGAGAGTCAGTTGCTAGTATTACTTACAAACGGTATGAAATTGATGACACTGTCTGTAATCTTCAGAGATGTGTAAGTTTATCTATGTAACATTCTGAAATACTTCACTTTACTTTTTTTTGTAGCATAGTATTATGTTACATAGAGACGCTCATTAGACAAAAGTTTATGATCTGTAATCATTTTAATATTTCATATCATTCATAGAATATTCGCATAAGTCAAATCTATACAATTTTGTATGATCATGACCTTGCGAGACACATTAGTCGGTTTTTTGAGGACATATTTGTCGTTTTTTTATGGTATTTGGTAAATTGGCTACAAACTAACTTCACAATTGCAAGTCAAAACTACGAGAGTCAATCTAAGTATGGTACTTCCATTGACCTCACTGTACTAACAAGTACATGATTTCTCATGTTCAAAATAGATTTTCAATGATTTGCTATCCATACCCTCTGAAAATATGAATGGCTAAAGCTGTTTGATGATGTATCTAATCTTGTCCTATTTACGAAATCTAACTGTATTTGCCAAAAACAATTGGCCTAGACTTGTTGCGACAGCAGTCGCTAACTTACAATCACACGATATGTACTCCAACGAGTTGTGCCGAAGATGTGTGTACTACTGTGCAGTAGTGATATACCAATCGATTCAAGTTTCTGTGTGGTGGTAAATTTGTTTGTTAACAATGTCTGTTGATATCAATTTCTTTGAGTGTTCAGCGTAGCATTGTGGCATGCAATCATCACTGATGAAATCGACACAGTGTAGTTAGTATCTATTGTTTTTCGACTACCTAGCCTAGTTATATATCATCCCATTCTGGTAGAGGTTTGACACATCTCATGTGTGAATGGTTTTCTACACTATATAATCTCGAGTGTGCCATATTGATAATCTAAACATTTACTAGAGGGTCTTACAATGTCAGAATGCCAAATACATTTGAGGTGTTGTTTAGTTCTTTCAAAACACTACAAATACGCGAAAAACATCATAATTCACATTTTTCCATCCTTTTTTAAAAGCTTTGGTGGTACTTTGTTAATCATGGCAATGGAGTGCAACATTTTTTGGTTGATAAAACATGATTTAAAAAAACTTCTGGTCTTTTGACATAGCATGGAGAGTTAAATTTGTGAACATGATGACTCTATTCAGTCAAAATGACAGGGTTGAGTAGGCAAGTGGATAAAACTTTGAGAAATAGACCATGGTTTATAGGTGGATGTACCAGGTTACAGAACACCTGGTGTTCAAGTATGCAGTGAATATATCATTAGACAACCACTCTGCTGACAAAATTGTGTTCCCAGCCCGACCTGTCTTAGAATTAAACCAATTCATATATACTCAGACAATTTGACAACGTGTATGATATTATATGCATATCAGTTATTTCCCCGTTTATGGCCAAAACAAATCTCTTCTTACGTCAACAGTGCTCAAACTGAAGTTACATTACCAAAACTTCATCCTGGACTATTTTGCATCTGAGGCTTTCAAAAATCCTTATTGTGTAATCCTGCATCAAAAAACATGTATTGGAAAAACAGTTCACAGGAAATTAATTTATAATACTTTGACTGGCAATAATATACTACATTTTATTTGCCACCAATTGAGTATAACATTCACAATTTACTGGGAAGTGTGGTTTCTTTACAATGATGAAGGGAAACACATCGTGTGTGCCTCATGTCTATAATGTATGTATACATTGTGACTGTCTAGTAACTACCTCTTGCTGTCCATGAATTTGTGTTTTTTGGGGACAATAAGTGCTCCATACAATCGATACTCAAAGAATATGTGTAGTGGTGTGGCTTACAATCACCATCACTAAGGGTATAGGATACTGCCATTAAAAGAGCTAAATATGTTGAAGAGCTAAACCTGTTTTTCTGAAAGTCATCGGTTCAGATTTATATGTGCAATCAGTAACATACATGTAAATGACAAATATGAGTTTCATTACACATCAACAATTTATGAAATATCACTTTAAAAATGCCAACAAGTTCTGAAGACACAAGTACAATAAATGAATGATTTACAGAAAATAGAATAATGGTAAAATTCAACAATGGTAAGTTGCGCCTTATAAGTTATGGGGTCAACAATTTTCCATTGTGACTTCTTCTCCATTGTAAGAAAAGTATCATCATCTATCAGCTATGATGACCTACAGCATTATGTACCAAGTCTACCACCTATAAAGATGAATATAATAAAGTAATCTATTTGATCTTAAAATAATTTCATAAATTCAAAACTTAATATTAATTATAATCATTTGACTCTAGACTGTTCCTGTCAGTATGCACACCTACAGCTTATATTTTTAGAATCATATTATTACAATAAATGTTGCAATTTGTCTTTGAGCTAATTGTCAAAACAGTCAACAATGAAATATCCAATTGCAATATTACACAAAACGCTTTGAATGAAGTAACTTCTGATAATGTTTGATGAACTTCAGGTTTAAGTTTTCATAATTCCACTACAAATTTGGGGTACTTAACATAATGTAGCAAGTCCACGTTTGTGGCATAATTCCACAAACACAAATCAACAACAAAAGTCGCAAATTAATGCAAGATTGGAAAAGTCATGATGAGAACCTTGACTCGTTCTGTTGTGAACTTACAACAGTTTATATAGCGTGTGGTGTCTAGTTTGGAAATTGTTCAAAGGGAAATGATTGCCTCACAGGTGTATGATTTGGGTAAAAAAATGTGGGTTTTTTTTGGTTAGAAAAAATTAAAATGTAAACCTACTGGGGGCAGATCAGTCTGAAATTGGGTGGGAACTTTCTTCGAGGGGTTTATAGTAAAAAGAATTTCATTATATGATGCTCCTAATAGTGATATGCAAATTAGGTATACAAATATGAACTATTTGGTCAAAAATCTTTAATTCCGAAAGGACTTTGCTGATTTGTCTGTAATTTCACAGGGATGTTTCTTGGAATGTACAGATCAGTGAATATTAATCACATGATGATGCCATGAGTGATATGCAGATTATGGTTAAATACATAAATAAATAAACATTCAAAACATGTATGTAAATGGGACTATTAAACAGCAAGAGCACGCCTATAGCAACAGTCAAATGATCACATGTATTGCAAAGATATTATCAGAGATTCATAGGCAGGTGAATGAACATTCAAAAAATGTATGCAAATATGTCTAGCAACATGACCACTCCCATACCAACAGTTAAATGATTGTGTATATTGCAAATGTAACAACAGGGCTGGATGGATAGGTAACTGTGATGACTTCTATTCATTATCTGTACCAAAAGTGGCATCTTGACCTTATTTGAACCATAAATCGTACAGATTCAAATTTGATGTGTAGTTAGGAAATTACTTAGACTTGGATGTACACAGTGTGCATACACGTGTGGGTTCTATTGCTGTGAATATATTGGTACAGTACCTGATAGCATCCATAAGGGTTGTAAAATATAAGACTCTTCAGTTTAATTTTTATTGATTGTAATTTGTTTCATATGACTACTGACAGGCAATGTAGACTCACTGATCTATTTTTTTGTTTTTGTGTGGAGAATGGGTTTATTATGGTTTTTTTTTTTGTGTTCTGAGCAAGTCATAACAATGGGATCACAGCCTCTTACAGTATCAAATCCTGAAAAAGAGAAAGAGCAAAAAATTATACCAAAACTACCAAAAGAGTGTGGATAGTGACAATATTATATTTTTGCTCAAACTATAGATAAATATAGTAATTATATGAACTTTGATGTCATTTTTGCCCTGATTGGCATGTACCGGTATGTAGTCTAAACGATTATTGCAAGTGTGAACTATAGTGATTTCAATCTGCCATTTGTCATGGAATTATGCCTTGAAACAACAAAAATCTAACAAAAACAAGAAATATATGAAGTGAAAGTTCAAGAAATCCAAATTTTTAAATATAGTGACCATGATTGTGTAAATCATACAGAGGTGAATTTACCAAAAGTTGAGGTAGCACACATGGAACAGATTATGTGAAAGTCACGAAAACAATATTCTATTCATGTTCAAATTTTACAAAACAATATACTTAACTACATAAAAATGACAGTTGATAATCTAAAATGCTGTAACGACTGATAATATTTCTAAAGCGAAAACAAAACAAAACATATCAGGCTCTCCAATGGTCAGTGAGTGGAATGAAGGCATTTCAGACTTGAAGGGAAATCTCATTAACATTAAAATTTGTACCCAAGTTAATTAACTGAATAACTTTGCCATAAACACACAAGTTGGGGACTTAATATCTTTGGGACTATGTCTTCAATTGTTTGAAATGTTATTGCTATACAAGTCAGAAGAATAAACAGATTTTGATACTAAAATAAAGTTACTGTATAAATAGTATTTCATGTTGTCATAAACAGCTAAAATAAAGTTACTGTATAAATAGTATTTCATAATGTCATAAACAGCTAAAATAAAGTTACTGTATAAATAGTATTTCATATTGTCATAAACAGCTAAAATAAAGTTACTGTATAAAAAGTATTTCATATTGTCATAAACAGCTAAAATAAAGTTACTGTACAAATAGTATTTCATAATGTCATAAACAGCTAAAATAAAGTTACTGTATAAATAGTATTTCATATTGTCATAAACAGCTAAAATAAAGTTACTGTATAAATAGTATTTCATATTGTCATAAACAGCTAAAATAAAGTTACTGTATAAATAGTATTTCATATTGTCATAAACAGCTAAAATAAAGTTACTGTATAAATAGTATTTCATATTGTCATAAACAGCTTAAATAAAGTTACTGTATAAATAGTATTTCATATTGTCATAAACAGCTAAAATAAAGTTACTGTATAAATAGTATTTCATATTGTCATAAACAGCTAAAATAAAGTTACTGTATAAATAGTATTTCATATTGTCATAAACAGCTAAAATAAAGTTACTGTACAAATAGTATTTCATAATGTCATAAACAGCTAAAATAAAGTTACTGTATAAATAGTATTTCATAATATCATAAACAGCTAAAATAAAGTTACTGTACAAATAGTATTTCATAATGTCATAAACAGCTAAAATAAAGTTACTGTATAAATAGTATTTCATATTGTCATAAACAGCTAAAATAAAGTTACTGTATAAATAGTATTTCATATTGTCATAAACAGCTAAAATAAAGTTACTGTATAAATAGTATTTCATATTGTCATAAACAGCTAAAATAAAGTTACTGTATAAATAGTATTTCATATTGTCATAAACAGCTAAAATAAAGTTACTGTATAAATAGTATTCCATGTCATAAACAGCTAAAATAAAGTTACTGTATAAATAGTATTTCATATTGTCATAAACAGCTAAAATAAAGTTACTGTATAAATAGTATTTCATATTGTCATAAACAGCTAAAATAAAGTTACTGTACAAATAGTATTTCATATTGTCATAAACAGCTAAAATAAAGTTACTGTATAAATAGTATTTCATATTGTCATAAACAGCTAAAATAAAGTTACTGTACAAATAGTATTTCATATTGTCATGAACAGCTAAAATAAAGTTACTGTATAAATAGTATTTCATATTGTCATAAACAGCTAAAATAAAGTTACTGTATAAATAGTATTCCATGTCATAAACAGCTAAAATAAAGTTACTGTATAAATAGTATTTCATATTGTCATGAACAGCTAAAATAAAGTTACTGTATAAATAGTATTTCATATTGTCATAAACAGCTAAAATAAAGTTACTGTATAAATAGTATTCCATGTCATAAACAGCTAAAATAAAGTTACTGTATAAATAGTATTTCATATTGTCATGAACAGCTAAAATAAAGTTACTGTATAAATAGTTTTTCATATTGTCATAAACAGCTAAAATAAAGTTACTGTACAAATAGTATTCCATGCCATAAACAGCTAAAATAAAGTTACTGTATAAATAGTATTTCATATTGTCATAAACAGCTAAAATAAAGTTACTGTATAAATAGTATTTCATATTGTCATAAACAGCTTAAATAAAGTTACTGTACAAATAGTATTTCATATTGTCATAAACAGCTAAAATAAAGTTACTGTATAAATAGTATTTCATAATCTCATAAACAGCTAAAATAAAGTTACTGTATAAATAGTATTTCATATTGTCATAAACAGCTAAAATAAAGTTACTGTATAAATAGTATTTCATATTGTCATAAACAGCTAAAATAAAGTTACTGTACAAATAGTATTTCATATTGTCATAAACAGCTAAAATAAAGTTACTGTACAAATAGTATTTCATATTGTCATGAACAGCTAAAATAAAGTTACTGTACAAATAGTATTTCATATTGTCATGAACAGCTAGATATGTTTATCTGTCAAAGTAACCCTATTTGACTGTATTCTTTGGAAATGCATGTGAACATGTACAAAATGAGTACCGTAGTCATTACATATATGATTATACCAGAGGTAATAGAGTTGGAACGTACCCATATTATATATATATATATATATATATATATATATATATATATATATATATATATATATATATATATATATATATATATATATATATATATATATATATATATATATATATATATATATATATATATATATATAATCTGCAATGAAACTATTTAGATAAAAAATTTGACTTATTCTAAGCACAGATGACTCATGACTGTAAATTACTTGCATACCAAGTATACAGAGAATTATGAACAGCTAAAACTTTGATTCAAGTGGCCAGAATTGCTAATTCAGAACTAGACCAGAGAATAATCATTGCCTTTCAAATCTAGCAATCATGCTGGTTTTAAAATCTGTTGTCTCGTCTCATCTGTTATAGAACAGAAACAACAATTAGCTTTTTAAACAATTATTCCTTTTTAGCACACCTGAACTGATAAGGTGTGTGTGTGTGTGTGTGTGTGTGTGTGTGTGTGTGTGTGTAAATAACTCAAAGTAAAACACTGCAGAAAAAATTGCCATGATGTTTGGTTGGTATATTACCTTGGGTGTCTAGTTGGGAAAATGTTGAAATCAAAATGATCTTACCACCGATGTGTGATTTGTGTCAAAAAATGTGATTTTTGGTCAAAAAAACTTTAATTCCAAAACTACTTAGCAGATTGGGATGAAATTTGATGGGGATGCATGGAGGGGGGGGGGGGGATAGATGATGAATTATTAAGTGTACAATGATCTCATCAGTGATATGCAAAGTAGGTGTGAAAATGGGAATTTTGGTCAAAAATGAAACAGAAATTTGGTACCATGTTTCCAGAGGTGTTATTCTGCAGATTTGGTTTTAAAATTTTTGACGCAGTTGGCCCTAGCGAACATGACCACACCTTAAGGTAGACGGGGAAGAACCGCTGCCGATTGCAGGCCCTTAGATCTGTAACAATTACTAACATACATTGTTGAGTTCACATGCCACTCATATGGAAATTTGCCGTTTAATTTTCATGAAACTTCGAATACAGACTTAAAAATACCTAGTGAATCGATGTATGAAAAAATAATTGCTTGGTAGAAGCGATTTTCTTTACAAAAACGTCAAATTTGGTCAAGATTTTGGGAAAAAATCGGTGAAAATTTCGGCGAGCGTTTCCTGTAAATGTATTTGCCGTACACCCTGAACTATGACCTAGACACATTCAAAACAACATACTCTATCGATGTTTTATAGAAACTAGGTTAATTTCCAATTAATTCTTAGTAAAAACTATGAAAATGGTGCATTTTTGAGTCCAAACGATGTCATTTTCAAGTCCCAGGCGAAATCACGTAAATCTGTAACGAGTGATCCGATTGAAAAGCGAGTGCCAAACATCGATAGGTCAGAGTCTGAAGAATTACCATAGAACTACGTTATCATCCGGGTACTTCCCGCTAACACGCAAAGTTGGGTCAAAGGATTAGTCCGAACGTAAAAAAATCTTGCCGAACGAAGCCGAAGATGACGTTTTTAATAAATATTCATGAGATGTTACGGGTGGCGCCATGATAATGGAGTGGAATGCGGAAGTAGGTCTCTGCATAACGGATCGCCCGATAGTGCATTGGTTGTGACATCGCGGGTATTTTGAAACATTAGTGCAGTATTTAAGAATTTTTTTTGTCAGGAATGACAATTCTTGAGTATATTTTGGTAAAGGAGCATGAATATTGGACTATAATGTTCCTCCTCTTTGACTGGCCGTGGTGGGACGTGAGCATGGACAATTTGACATATGCAAATAAGTTCAAAGTCCAAAACACTTCGTGCTGTGTCAGATTACGTCGTAAATAGTCAAGGCGATTCTTCCCCGTGTACCTTAACCAACAACCAATTCCAGAATATTTTGCTTAAATAACATCATCTGGTTGGTGAGTAAACATTCAAAAATGTATGCAAATATCCCTAGCAACCATGAGTATGCCCATAGCAGCAGGCAAAAGATTGTGTGTTTCACAAAGATAACTACAGGGATTCTTAAACAAGTAGACAAAGTTTGGAAAAAGTGTATGGAAATATGCCTAGCAACAAGACCACACCCTTAGAAACAGCCAAATTATTGCATATATTGCAAAGATAACAGGGATTAATGTTCAAGTGAATAAATATTCAAAAAAATGTATGTACATTTGCCAAGGAACAAGATCACACCCATAGCAACAGCCAAATGATTATGCATAGTGCAAAGATAACAGGGATTAATAGACAAGTGAGTAAACATTCAAAAAATGTATGCAAATATACCTAGCAACAAGACCATGCCAAGTGAATGAACATTTAAAAATGTGTGCAAATATGTCTAGCAACATGTCCACACCCATAGAAACAGCCAAATGATTGCATATATTGCAAAGATAACAACAGGGCTGGATAGGCAACTGGATAATCATTCAGCAAATGAACACCTATACCAAGCATTGATGATCATGTATTTTTTTTTAATGTACAGTTGTGCTACAATACCATTGGCGCTATTTTGTGACAACATACATGTAATAACTCCTTCAAAGTGTATGAAATGTGTTATAGCTTATAGACCCTTCAATCTAGCAATGACCTCCTGGTATAGTGTGTTAGCAAGTCTAATACATGTATGACAATTATCCATACACAGATCATCATTAGTTTTGAGTAGATTCTTTGTGTAGCTATATGGTTTGTCAACATCAACATGTTCCTGGTCCTATTATCCCATAATATTCTTTACCTTGAAATTCCAATTGTTGTTTGGACTGTTGACTCTGGCTAATGTAACAATTGCAAATTATCCAAAGCACTAAGATCTCAACACACTCAACACCTGAACTGATATAATTGAAATGAGAAAATGATTGCAAAATGAAACACATAGGCATGCCTTCAATCATAGAATATTTCAGCAATCTCCTGGCAGAGATTAAACATATACTTAATATAACAAGAAATGAACTACATGTACAACAAATGTATCTTGCAATAATTTCAAAGAAAACTACACAGTTGTAAATAAATGTTCTCCTCAAATACACACACATTATTGATAGATAGATAGATAGATAGATAGATAGATAGATAGATAGATAGATAGATAGATGACATATCTTGGTATTTCAATTCTTCATGTAATTTAATACTCATAAAATTCAGTGGCAAACATGTTCAGGAAAAAAAATATTATTTTATAATATTATATCATAACAATTTAGTTCACATTTACTTTGATCTGCAATGGGATGGATGTTTGAAATGAATGAATGTAACCTGACTTTGAACATACAAACACATTCAAGTATCAGAAATGCATACTTGACAATCACATACATTTGTGATAACAACTTTTACAATAAATACAATAACAATTTGACAGACTAAATTATATATAAGAAAATCAAGAATACATGGTAGTCTAATAGCTTCAAAAATCATTTCTGGCTCTTTAGTATTGTACACATTGACAATAACATATGGAAATAAGTAGTGACATATTCATTGATATTTATCTTGATAATGTCGAGACAAATTTAACCTATAAACTTGATTACACAGTGATTTTGGTGATTTGTCTCTCCAATTGGCAGCATGAAATTTTATAGCTGAAGGGCATATACACTAGTACTCCTCAAACAATGAAACAGCAAGATATTGAAGGGAAGACCATTAATTAGGATTTGTGTAATATGATCATGTTTTCCATCACTGTTATAAGTTGGGTGACTGAGTTCTGTGCTTTTCTGAAGAGATTTGTACAGGTTTTAGCTCAACTAAACACTCAGGATCAGTCGTACTTATGGCATGATGCAGTGTCTGACCGTGCGTGTGTCTGTGTCTATGTATGTATGTGTGTGTGTGTGTGTGTGTGTGTGTGTGTGTGTGTGGACAACTTAAAAAATCAAAATGATCTTACGAGTGATGTGTGATTTGGGTTAAAAAACTTAAACTCATAAACTGCTAGACAGGTATAGGTCTGAAATTTGCTGGGAACTTTCTTAAAGGTGTTTAGGTGTTCACAATAATTTGTCCATGACAAGATGATCCCATCAGTGATAGTTCCAAAGCTACTGCGCAGTTTGGGCTGAAAGTTAATGGGATGCATCTGGGGATGTGTAGATGAAGCTGTATTCATCATGTGATGATCTTAACAGCGATATGCAAATAAGTCTAACTTGGTGGGAATGTTGCTAGAGGTGATATTCTGCAGTTAATGTTGACCACACCCTTAGCAACAGTGAAATGACGATGCACATTACAAAGATAACAACAGGGATGGGTAGGTAAGGGATGACATCGAAATCAAACACATCGTAATTACGCGTCATAACGAGCGTAGATACGCATAATTTTTTATCGCCAACACACAATAGTGATTCTCACCTTCCGTGTTTCCAATGATGACATCGTCTTCTATCGTAGTTGATCGTAGTTTGTCATAATTTTTGATCGTCAAAGAAAACCACGTACTCCAGTCAGTAATGTGCTGATGAAACTAGTACTGTACATGTTTTTATGAGTGCAAGTTCATGGGCGATATTCATAAAAAAAAAACTATAAGATATGCACGAAATCAAAGTTTCAATATTCAGTAAATCTTTTCACGAACATGACGGTATGTATTCGAAATTTATTGTGATGGACGCATGGACGTAATATTGTAACAGTCCTGGGTTAACAGTAAATCTTTGAGGAAGATTATTGTACAATTGTGTGACTTTCAAAGCAGTTAGACTTTCTTTTTGGTTTTTGCACGTCGACAAACTAACAGTACAACTTACAAGCTCATGCTTGACGGCCATGGTAGGGCCAAGAAATACTGTTGAATTTCCGGGTTGCGGAAGTGCAGTTTTGACTTTTATATCATCAAATAACGGGATTTGTTTTATATATTCTAAAACAACAACTAATTTTTTGTGTTTCTCAGTACAGTAACATTCCTAAATGATGGGGTTGAGTTGAGAAATCGCAATGTTCGGCAACACGTGGCGTGATGCATGATGTCGGTAGATAAACATAGAGACGCAAGTGATGAACGTATTCAGTTATTCCTAGCCCGAAATTTCGTTATATAAATGACGTTTTTTAGGTGAATTCTAAATCAATCAAATCAAACGATATATTAATGCGAGACAAGCTTTAGTTTATAATTTGTTTTTATGGACAATGTTCGAATTCAACTGACGAATCCTGCGACTCGAATCTAACATGATCAATGCACCGTTCACCAGCCAGACGAAAATGGTCGACATGTTTGTTGACTAGCCGAGAAGTGCATAAGGAAGTTGTGAGGCAGTCCGAATAAATAGATGTAAAATCCGACGTTTCGAATAAAAATTCTTCTTCAAGGTATTTTTAGGCAAGACATATTAGGTAAACATCTGAATATATCTGAAACACTTAGTTGACTAGCCGACTGTATGAATGCCATAGAAGGCATCTAATGAATAACATTGAAAAAAGTAAGCGTGAAACTGATTTGCACAGGAAAGAAAATCTTTTTGTTTCGTTTTTTTTTTCACGATGAAGACTACGCGTAAATGGTCGTAGTTTGGGCTTATGAATAACGAACAATAGGTGTTTACTTTTTATTGTCTACAACCTAAAGTACATGAATATGCGTTGAGACTTATGAATATTCACCGTAGTACATCGTAACTACTAGTAGCTACTCGTCTTTACTCGTTACGACGCGTAATTACGATGCTTTTGATTTCGGTGTCGCCCCTAAGTGACTAAAGGTTCATAAAATGTATGCAAATATGCCTAGCAACAGGACCGCACCCATAGCAACAGCTAAGTGATGGTTTATATTGCAATGATGAAAAGTGGGAAGGGTGGGCAAGTTACTGAAAATTCCAAAAATGAATGCAAATATCCCTAGCACCAAGGCCATGTCCATAGCAACAGCCGAATACAGTTGTGCTGCAATGCCATTAGCCCTATTTTTGAAATCTACCTGCACCGGCAGAATTAATTAACTTTTCACCACTCGCAAGTGGTGTATTTTGCCACTTGCTACTCGCAACTTTCACTCGCATCATGCATATTTTGTACCTTGTACCTGGATAATTTGAGCCCTGGAAGTAACCAAGCTTGTATTTATGGGAGTCGACAGGTTGGCCAGACGAGTGTAAGCCTAGCAACACCATGAGGGGGGCGATACAGCACATGGCTGGTAATGATTCTCTCTGTGCAACCCTCGGAACCGCGACATTTTTTTAAGAGTCAGAAGCCCAGCACACATTCTCATTGAGACCTCAGAGGTATCAAGGTTTAACATTGTTGGGAGGGAAGTGGGTAATAAAGATTTTGAAGTAATCTGTAATCAGTAAAGTAAAGGCAGCAATTAATGGTAGGTGATTAGTGAGGTTATTACAATAGGCTTCTGTTAGTCTGTTATTCTGCAGTAAATATGTAAATGAGTTATGCTGTGTGCTGCAGTCACGCCACATCATCTGCGACGGTCTCTGCTTCCACCATATGTGTATTAACGCCACATCATCTGCGACGGTCTCTGCTTCCACCATATGTGTATTATCTTGGATTTGGTTCGTATTGCCACTGCCTCTTCATTATAACGGCCACCATTTTATCAAGTCATGCCTTCAGTACTGTATAGCGCTGCCACCTTTAGCACTGCCACATTGATGAACATTGGAAAGAATGTCATCAGCATCTCTATTGTCTAAAGTGAATACCAATATGGAACAAACTCAAGAATCTGAATATATGCAAGACCCCGGATACCAAGAGAGGCTGTACTGCCGGCAGACTGAAGCAACATATCCTATTGAAACGATCATCTGTTAAAGAACTATCAACCGACTGATTCTGTATCAGTTATGACTGTCTTGTCAAGATTCCTGTCACTCAAAGCCTTAAACGTAAAACAACTGTTACAGAAACATTATTCACGAGTACTTAATTCAGTTGACTTGTTCTCCATGTCTGTAGAACTTATGGAGGTTCGTATAAAAACTCAATTGTCGTATGTCATATTTGTTGTCGTCTACCATCCTCCGCCAAACAAATCTAATGGTTATACCATTGATACCATATTATCACCCATGTACTACTACCGTTGCTGACGCTCAAGTGGAACCAGTCTACACCATGTCAAATCACTTTCTATCAATCACCCCTACCTCTACAGAGACACTCGAAAATGTATAAGCATGAGATGTTTCAAAGGTTTCTCTGCTGATTATTTGCATCTGACTTCATTTCCCGTTGTACTCAAACACTGGAAAATGTTGATTATCACCCAAACTTGACTCACTCTATCATATTCTTCATGATACACATGATTATCATGCTCCTCTGCGGAAACGATTGGTTCCTAACATTACTGATTACTGATTCCATCTTCGAGGAAAGCAAGGATGAAAGCTGAGAGAGCCTGGAGAAAATCTGAACTGGAAATGCATGCCAAATATACAGAGAACTTCAAACAAATGTGCAAAAAGTTAAAGCTGCCAAGAAAAGTTACTATGCCGGCCTGGTTGAAAACTGCTGGAGTTCAGAAAAAGCTCTTCACTGGACTTCATGGACATACAAAAACTCATACATTACCCGATCATAATGACTCTGTTGAACTTGGAGATTGGTTTGCCCAGTTTTTCTATGCCGATGACTCTAATTTGTCTTTCCCCCTTACAAATTACGATGATACACTTAGAAATCTTGAATCATGTATTTCCAATGTCAGAGCTTGGATGTCTTCAAATTTTCTTTGCCTTAATGACAGATAAAACTGAATTTGTTATTTTTTGCTGGAAATTATGACCCTGCTTACAATGGCACACAAAATATTCGTTTTGGTGATGCGTTGATTTCTGCCCAGTGTCAGGCAAAGAGCCTTGTAGCCAGCCTTGATTCTTGTCTCTCTCTGAATTAAGCCTCATGTTAGCCAGATTTATTGTTCTTCCATGTTTCATATTTGCTGTATTACTCCTGTACGTATGGGGAGTAAACAAATCAATATATTACTGCCTAACTCAAACTTCTATACATAGAGAGTGTACTCAAATGTCTAACCAAATATAATAATTTGCAAGCATTCTTGTAAGGAAGGTGACCTTTTGACCTTGACCTTGAACTTCTGGGTCAGTTGCCAGTATCGATCTATTCTTGTATATTGCATGCAGTCTGTCACATTTATGTATGGCCAATTTCTTTCAAAGTGATGTTTAGTGGTAATGCAGAACAAGAAAATAAATAAACAACTAAATAATGAACAAAATAAGAGAAACATAATTCATAGATTACTTTTGGTGTTGAAATAACTTTTATGTGAATGGTGGCCATGCTTGTAATGAACAATGAATCTTATTTGTAGAAATAAAATCATGATTTACTGTATAAACTGGAAAATTACAGTAGATAGTCAAGTGTGTATACTCCAATACAGTGAGGTGTATCCCTACCTTTTAGGTATTGGCCTTTGACTTTGACATTGACCTTCAGGATCGTTGTCAAAATCAAGCTATCTTTTGCATATTGCAGTGACACTTAGTGGTATTTAAGTGTGCTCTTAAAAGCCTTTGTATCAGAATTTTCACCTTGACCTGTGTGCTCAAAGTCAAATATCAAAACAAAGTTCAGAACAGGTTTGTACACAAATAACATGCATGGGCCACTTTCATGCAAACCTGGAACAAATGTCAGGTATAGAAGTCAACATATGCACATTACTTTGCTTTGCTTTGTTACCTTCACAATAATGACCAATTGAGTGGCCAACAGTCAGAGGAATACATGTTTCACCCACTTACACAGGAAGCTTAGATAATAGATAGAAACCTCATTTGGATGTCTATCCTCGTATTATTCATGATGAGCTCTCTTGAAGTATGCATGTGTATGTCTGAATGCATGGACCAGTTTTGACCAAACCTGCCACAACTGTCAGATACTGTAGTACAAATATGTATACCACTCTATAAATGGTTCATCTAAATATATAAAAGACATATTTTTCAAAAATATCCCAGAGGAATAAGGAGAAACATTTGGAATGTGAAGGCTTGTTATTTACCTAACTAAAGAACTAATCAATAAACTAACTTGCTAACAAACTAACAAACTAATTAACTAACTACATGATGCAAGTTTTCACACTTCCAACAAATTTCTTACTTATTGCTATTCTGAATGTTTAAAGACAAATGTTACTGCCATTAATTAGGTCCTTATTGTGTATATAACTAGACTACAGTATCTGACAGTTGTGCATGATTTGGTTTATGCCGGTCCATTCATTCAGAGGTATACATGAACACTATGGATAATTTCAATTTCATCTAAGCATACATTTCAAGCTGAAGTTTTTAAGGTTTCAATAAAAAGCTCATCATGCATGGATGATAAGATTGTAGACACTCAAATGATGTCACTATCTATTAAGCTTAAAGAGTCAGTAGAGAAAAATACATTTTAATGACAAACATGTCCACCATTCCACCATTTTTGCCAAGGTCACAAAACAAAGTAATATGTATATGTACCTGACATTTGTCCTAAGTTTGGTTGGAATCAGCTATTCATGCCAGACATGTATATATATACTTGTCAGACTAACTACACAGTCGGTCAGTCAGTCAGTCAGTCAGTCAGCCACCTTGATTAAATTCTTCTGTTAGCCAGTAATTAGTGTGCTTGTTATAGTTGTGGAACCCCCCCCCCCTCCCATTTTACTCAATGACAGCCGTCTTTTTAGTGAACAATTGTGATTTACTATTTAACTCAAAAGCATTAATACACGAAGACTATATTAATCTATTATCTATTTGAGGGGAGTATGTTGTCAATGGAGATGTTGTAGTTAAAAATCAATATTTACTTATAACTCAAAAATTGAAATACATACAGACTCCATTCGAGTGTCTGCCCCATATTATCAGCAAGCTGTCTTTTCAGATTTTGACCTTGACATTGTACTTCAGGGTCAGTTATCTAAATCAAGTCATTTCTTGTAATGAGTTTTAGAAGTATGATATGAGCGAGTTTACAGAGATCAAAAAAGGAGTGTGACAAGGATGTTTGTTTTCCCCGGACCTCTTCAACCTTTATAGTGAAATGATTTGTGAGAATTAAACGAAAACAGTGGTTTTGTAATTGGTGGACATAATGTTAACAACTTACGGTATGCAGATGACACAGTATTGGTTTCTGAATCTCAAGAGAAACTACAAGAACTGTTAGACAAAGTTGAAGAGGGGAGCAAGAAAAAAGGATTGTCAATCAATTGCATGGTGGGAAGCAAAAGTGAAAGCCCAAAGTTTGAATTGAAGGTTGGTGGAGCATAAATTACAGGCAACAGAAATGTGGTTTTACAGAAGAATGATGAAAATATCATGGCTGATCACATAACAAATGAGGAGGTTTTAAGAAGAGCTGGCACACAGAAGAAACTGATGAAAACCATTAGAGAAAAGGACAGCTCAAGTTCTTAGGACACATTATGAGGAAAGAAGGATTAGAAGAATTAATGCTAACTGGTCATGTAAATGGGAATTGAAGTAGAGGAAGACAACGCATGACATACCTCAAAAGCTAAAAGTAAATGGATGGAAGAATGAATTCCTAAAACAGAAGTAGCAGAGTTAAAAATTCTCAGAACAGCAAAGGACAGAAATCTGTGTAGATCCATGGTCACTAACATTCTTAAAGGATATGACAGATAGAGAGAGAGAGAGAGAGGGGGGGGGGGGGAATATCACTTCGTTATTTTATGATGTCCGCTTTAGTATTCACATTCCACATGATTTAGATATATAGAAAGTTTGAGTTAAAGTCCACTTTAACTAAAAATTGATAAACTTAATAATTATTTATTAAGCAGGTATTTAAGTAGTGGATAGGTAGGTAGACCGACAGGTAGGTAGGTGTAAGATAAATATGTAGGTAGGTTGGTATTTAAATTATAGGTGGGTGGGTTAGTAGGTAGGTAGGTAGGTAGGTAGGTAGGTAGGTAGGTAAGCTGGTATTTAAATTGTAGGTAGGTAGGTAGGTAGGTAGGTAAGCTGGTATTTAAATTGTAGGTAGGTGGGTGGGTTAGTAGGTAGGTAGATAGGTAGGTAGGTAAGCTGGTATTTAAATTGTAGGTAGGTAGGTAGGTAGGTAGGAAAGTAGGTAGGTAGGTAGGTAGGTAGGAAAGTTGGTAGGTAGGTAGGTAGGTAGGTAGGTAGGTAGGTAGGTAGGTAGGCTGGTATTTAAATTGTAGGTAGGTAGGTAGGAAAGTAGGTAGGTAGGTAGGTAGGTAGGTAAGCTGGTATTTAAATTGTAGGTAGGTAGGTAGGTAGGTAGGTAGGTAGGCAGGTATTTAAATTGTAGGTAGGTAGGTAGGTAGGCAGGTATTTAAATTGTAGGTAGGTAGGTAGGTAGGTAGGTAGGTAGGTAGGCTGGTATTTAAATATTAGGTAGGTAGGTAGGTAAGTAGGCTGGTATTTAAATATTAGGTAGGGAGGTAGGTAGGTAGGTAGGTAGGTAGGTAGGTAGGCTGGTATTTAAATATTAGGTAGGTAGGTAGGTAGGTAGGTAGGTAGTCTGGTAGGGAGGTAGGTAGGCTGGTATTTAAATATTAGGTAGGTAGGTAGGTAGGTAGGTTGGTATTTAAATATTAGGTAGGTAGGTAGGTAGGCTGGTATTTAAATATTAGGTAGGTAGGTGGGTAGGTAGGTAGGTAGGCTGGTATTTAAATATTAGGTAGGTAGGTGGGTAGGTAGGGAATTAGGTAGGCTGGTATTTAAATATTAGGTAGGTAGGTAGGTAGGTAGGTAGGCTGGTAATTAAATAATTGGTGGGTAGGCCGTTAGATAGATATAAGATAGGTAGGCAGGCGGGTAGTAGGTAGTTAGGCATTGAGGGAAGTGGGTAGGTAGGTATAGTTAGTTAGGCTGGCAGGTAGGTTTTCTCCCTTCAATGGTTTGTCTTGACATACCTTTTTGTTCTTATTTGGCATGTTTGCTGGGCTTTTCAATGACTCAAAAAATCTCGCGGTTTGGAGTGTTCCGCAGACAAGATTAAATTCCAGCCATGTGCTGTATTGCATTCACCCTCATGGTGTTGTTAGGCTTCACTCATGTGGGCTAATCTGTCTACTCCCATAAATACAAGCTTGGTCACTTCCAGGGCTCAAATTATCCAGGTACAAGGTACAAAATATGCATGATGCGAGTGAAAGTTGCGAGTAGCAAGTGGCGAAATACACCACTGGCGAGTGGTGAAAAGTTACGCTTGAGAATGGTGACAATGTATCACTTGCGAGTAGTGAAAAGTGACGCTTGTGAGTGGTGACAATGTATCACTTGCTAGTATAAAACCGTGTCTAGCATTCTGTGGCTCTCACAGCTCTCATATCAACCCCAACAGGGACTTGGCCAGGAGATCGGTCCCGCTGGTTAAATAGTGCTGCTTTCCCGTAACTTTATCGATATAGCTAGTGACTACAGTGACTTCGAGCTTTGTCTTACTGTGGAATGATGCTACCTTGCACTGAAGGACTGCCCAAGCTTTCTGCTGTGAAATGGTGAGGTTCTCCATGGTACATTCATGTTGGAAAGAATGAGAGAAATGATCTTCCTCACCCTACAGTCAAACTTTTATACCATTTCTTTGTTATCACCCGGAATAATAGCGTAGTTGTTTTATAAATTGGCATAATAACATTAAAAAAATGTCGCAGAGTTGACTATTGTCTGCTGGTAGCTTTTTAGAGGTTGGAGGCGTGAATGGCAATTCTTATATTGTTTCACTAACTTTCATGGAACCGAAACGGTAATTATTCCATAGACAGAAGACCCTTTTACTCTCTATGGTTATTCAGACAAGAAGCTTGGATTTAAAAAAAAAAAATTTAAAAAAATGAATAATTATATCGACGCTGACAACACAGAACTTCGACTGAAATTCAACTGCGGTCGTACGTGATCAAATAGGTCATTTGAGTTCATTTGCGTTCCGACAAGTTTTACCCATGAGTTCGTGTAAGCATGGAAGTATAACCCCACAAGGTTTTTAAACAAATATTCGTGGTCTTGTAACAAACGGAGAGTTTATAGCAAACAATGGAATGATGACAACAGACTAACCGGCGATGTTGTTGAACGAAAAAACTTTATGATTTGAAGTAACTTTATCGTAAGACCGCCAAACACTGGCCGTAGTTTATTAGTCAAAGCAGTGTATACAATGAATAAAACTTGGGAGATACGAGGGCCTTGGTGCGAATTGTCAATCGACTACTTGATCACGGTAAAACTTGAGTGGAGTTTGTGGAGTTGGGAAGACAACAATTTTGGACATCAAGAAATTAAAAGACAATTAAGTTACATGTACGTGAATTCGCAACTAAGATGGCCATTAACACGACATGGCTAGAACTAGCTCTGGGTGTATGCTGGGTTTTTCGACATGTCTCCAGAGCTACGGTAGAACCATGGATGTATTAGTGAGATATATCCATGGATGTACAAAGCCCAACGGGTCTTGCTCCGGATGTTTATGTAGCGTTGATCGACTCGAGTAGCGTTGAGCTATCGAGTAGCATCGTAAATTCATTCAGTGTTCTTGGTCGAACGCGACTACTAATACTTTCCTCATCCATAGGAATTTCATTTTTTATTCATCTAAAAAGCATGTCCCCCAAGACGTTTGGATAATGGACAGTTTACACACAGTGGCTTCGGGAAGTACAACGGTAAGTACAACGTTACTATTGGTACTATCGTACTTACCAAAGCCACCATGCTGCTACCTAGCTAGCGAGGCCAATCACGAGGCTCCAATCACTGGTAACACTGTCGATGTCATGCCATCACGATCATCAAACATCAAACCTTTAACCATTAGCCACTCGCAAGTCATACATTGTCACCACTCGCAAGCGTCACTTTTCACTACTCGCAAGTGATACATTTCACCACTCGCAAGCATCACTTTTCACCACTCGCAAGTAGCACATTTCGCCACTTGCTACTCGCAAGGTACGCCAGTGCAGGTAGATTTCAAAATTGAGGTGCACACTGTACATATCAATTGTCACTGGAAAAACTGTACAAATCTCCTCAGAATAACAAAAAGCACACAGAGTGGTTGTTTTTGATGATTAAGTTTGAATTTTGAAGTAAGAGAAGGATTTAATCAACATTAATTGATATATTTACTCATAGACCCTCCACCAACACTGCAACAGGATACACATCAAAGGATCTCTAAATGTTTATTGTATGATGTTTGTTTGCATACATTAAGCTACATAAGCATTTCCTGTCCATTTCTGAGTTGTTTACAGTCACTGTGACTCAATGATAGTTGCTAGCTATCCGACATGTTTTTCACTAAATTTTCTGACCATTTCGAAGTTTATAACTGGTTGAAGACCCAACAAGATATATAGTATTTTAGGTAATCATACATAGTCTTGTCGTGTATTTTGTTGTTCTCTGGTGTGAAAAGAAGAATAGATCACGTAAGCTGTCCATTGTTTGCGATTGTTGCAGTATGCTTTGAGTACAGTGTTTCGTTCATTAGGGTTGTTACTGGATTTCTCTGTCAGAAATGATTCTTGAAGTTTTGAGTCTATTTATTGATGCTTTTTATCACATGTTAATATTTTAGGCTGCCTTCATTGATCAGGATTAGGCGTGTTATCGTAACTACATCAAAATAAAATGTAAACATCCAATGCGTGGTTGCCATTTTACCTCTGTTGTCGTGGTTGATATATTCACGATACATTTCGTCAAAAACATGTCTCCGAAACGATTTCAAAACGAGTACTAGACTTCAAATTTCTGGTTGCTAGCCAATTGAATTTGAAACTTTACATCATTCTCAGATGAACCATGACCGAACTAACTGAGAAAATGAGAAGTACTCCAACTTTGACTTGAGAGATTGTATTTACGCAGATTACCTTTCAAGTTGTGGCTCAATTTTAATATTTGAATGAATTGTAACCCATTATGTCTTCTTTGATTTGAAAAGTGCAAATCTGTTATGTTCTTGAGCGTAGTACATGTGCCGGTGTTATGCAGGGCTATTAAAATGGCATAAAAATACATGGCATTGTAGAAATGTACAAAATTTATAGACATACCAGTTCGATCGACGATGTGTTTCACAAAATTGTACATCATTCTTCAAATTCTAGAGGCATGCATAGATTTCAAAATGTCTCGCGCAATAGTCGCGGAAAAAATGACAGAATTATAGATTTGTATCTAAACTTCCAGCCTTTCTCATGCTTGTTGCATGTGTCGGCCACTGTTGGCATGTCTTCGTATAAGGAAATTACATATTTTCATCATAATTGTACATTATCATTTACATGATTTTGTATGGTTTCATGCCCACTCTTGTTCAATTATCAAGTCCTTCCTTGTGTATACAGAGCTGACAAAAATCAAAATTGTCGTCAAAGACATGGGAAGATGCCATACCATGATGTGTTGTGGTCATCAACATAAATAAGCATAACCGCGTATAATCTCTTCTCATCTTTTTCGAGATTTTACATGTGATTTATGTAGCATCATGAGGTTTTTACACTCTTGAAGGAAGTCTTCATTACTGCTATAGTAACAGGATTAATTAAACTTAATGTATGCAAACAGAGTTCGTTTCAGTGGAAATGATGTAGTTGCATACCCCGTTGGTGGAGGGTCTATGATTTACTTATTGGAAATGCAGAAGTAAATGAATGCATGGAACCTTGTTATCTTTGAAGTTTGAGACTTGAGACTGCTTGTCAAATATGAGGCATTCAAATTGGCAATTTTTGATAGGATCATAAGTATGGCATGTGCAAATGTCGTGTTGCCACATTTCACCCTTTGATAGTTGTGGAAATATGCACTATGTTCACAACAACATTGTTGTCAGTGTTAATGACACATATTTCAGCAGTTAGTACCTCAATTCAGCTTAATTCATTGTGTACTCTTCATTGACAAAGTGTCTTATGGCATTGCTTTTTAGCACAATTGAACTGATAAGGTTCAGTAGTGCTATAGGCATTGCTGTGTGTGTGTGTGTGTGTGTGTGTGTGTGTGTGTGTGTGTGTGTAAACAACTTAAAGTCAAAAACTGCTGGACCAATTACTTTGATATTTGGTGGCCATGTTACTTTGGGTGTCTCGTTAAGAAATTGTTCAAATGAAAATGATTGCATCAGAAATGTGCGTTTTAGGTCAAAAAATGTCATTTTTGGTCAAAAAACTTAAGCTCTAAAACCACTGAGCAGATTTGCCTGAAATTTGGTGGGAACAGTCTTAGGGTAGAGTAAATTAATATTTGTTCATGACATGATGATGCCATCAGTAATATGCAAATAAGGGCTAAAAATGTGTCTTTTTGGTCAAAAATCTTTAATTCCAAAACTAGGGAGCAGATTTGGCTGAAATTTAACGAGGATGTATGTGGGGGTGCACAGATGAAGCAATATTAAACATATAAGGATCTCATCAGTAATAAGCAAATTAGGTGTAAAATGTGAATTTTGGTCAAAAATTAAATCTCAAAAATATTATTCTATTGTTAGTGCAGTATAACTGATATGAACTTACTCCCAATGACGTTGAATTTAAAACCTTTTAATTCTGCATTTTGGTCCTGCTGAAAGATCCATCATCAAGAATAGATAAAAGAAGTTGAGTACTGCTGGCCAGGCTGAACAAAAGATTGAATCCTAGCATTACTTATTGCAATAATTTAATATATAATAGGACAAATTTAACTGAAAAATATTGTGTGTACATTGTGTGCAGGTAAATTCCAAAGTCAAGGTGCACACATGTTAAAAATATTTCTATTTCGACCCCTTGACTGTCTAAGCTTTGTAAATGCAATCTCATCAAGTGAAGGGCTCAAATTTACTACCAGACCAGAAAAGATAGGGTGCCAATCATGTGTAACAATTCTTTTTACAGTTCATACAGTATGTTTTTTTAATGAAATAACACAAGCAAAATATAGGTACTGGTAGCACACACACAAATAGGCAGTTGGCAATTTTAGTCCAAACTTGTATCTCGAAAACTGCTAGGTGAATTTAGCTGAAATGGAATGTTTCTGGAGGAGTTATTCTACAGATATTGTCCAACATATTTTGACACAGTCAACAGTCAACCAAAACAGAGATGGGCAGGCAAGTGAATAAACATTCAAAAATTGAATGCAAATATGCCTGGCAATAAGACCATACCCATAGTAGCACCTTATTAATGTTGTGTAATGCATTGCTAACAACAAGGATTAATTGACAAATGAATAAACATTCAGAAATATATACAAATAAGCCTAGCAACAACACCATGTCCATAGCAAATACATAACAAGCACACACAACATATCTAAGTCTGTTTGTTTTAGGTTCACAAATGTTGTTGCGTGATCAGAGTAGTGATAATTCCTTAAAACCCAATTATAGCAGGGACTATGTCATTCTCAATGACTTGTTTAGGTTTGATATGGCAGTCTGTCAGAAAAGTATTTGGATGAACCAATATAACATTGCATATAAGTAAGGAAAAGCTCATCACAGTCTGTCCAGGTGAATTTGAAGTGTCAAGTGATGGTTCTATTGACTAATGACTTGTGATCTTCCATTTTGTCAAAATATAAGACCCACTGGTACTTCCTGCTACAGTCTCCAGACTAAATATTACTGAATGCATTATACCTATTCGCAGCTGACCCAGACAGGCTGCATAAATTATGATAAGCACTGTAGGCTGCCCTAATATATTAGATGGGCAGGAGCTCATAGACATAATTAATCAATATTTCCCAACTTAATTATTGACGACATGTACAACTGAACAAAACTATAAATTAATTATCTAAAGGAAACTTTTAACATTTTGATTAGGTTGCAGTATTGCTCAGGAGTGTTTTGGTTAGATTCAAGCTGTTCCTTAGAATACAAACATATACTGAAATAACTTTTTGAATTTACAGTTTACTGTAGGAGTCTACTTGCTATGATTAAACACTTTCAGGAGAACTATAGGCATTATATTGGCAAATATTATATTTTTTAATCTATTATAAATCGTATATAAGTATATAGGTAAGGGTGAATACTCCACCTATTGTACCATTAATACATATTATATACAAGTATATAGGTAAGGGTGAACACTCCACCTATTGTACCATTAATACATATTATATACAAGTATATACATTGTAGGTAAGGGTGAATACTCCACCTGTTGTACCATTAATACATATTATATACAAGTATTTAGGTAAGGGTGAACACTCCACCTATTGTACCATTAATACATATTATATACAAGTATATAGGTAAGGGTGAACACTCCACCTATTGTACCATTAATACATATTATATACAAGTATATACATTGTAGGTAAGGGTGAATACTCCACCTGTTGTACCATTAATACATATTATATACAAGTATTTAGGTAAGGGTGAACACTACACCTATTGTACCATTAATACATATTATATACAAGTATTTAGGTAAGGGTGAACACTACACCTATTGTACCATTAATACATATTATATACAAGTATTTAGGTAAGGGTGAACACTACACCTATTGTACCATTAATACATATTATATACAAGTATTTAGGTAAGGGTGAACACTCCACCTATTGTACCATTAATACATATTATATACAAGTATTTAGGTAAGGGTGAACACTACACCTGTTGTACCATTAATGCATATTATATACAAGTATTTAGGTAAGGGTGAACACTCCACCTATTGTACCATTAATACATATTATATACAAGTATTTAGGTAAGGGTGAACGCTACACCTGTTGTACCATTAATACATATTATATACAAGTATATAGGTAAGGGTGAACACTACACCTATTGTACCATTAATACATATCATATACAAGTATTTAGGTAAGGGTGAACACTACACCTATTGTACCATTAATACATATTATATACAAGTATTTAGGTAAGGGTGAACACTACACCTATTGTACCATTAATACATATTATATACAAGTATTTAGGTAAGGGTGAACACTCCACCTATTGTACCATTAATACATATTATATACAAGTATTTAGGTAAGGGTGAACACTCCACCTATTGTACCATTAATACATATTATATACAAGTATTTAGGTAAGGGTGAACACTCCACCTATTGTACCATTAATACATATTATATACAAGTATTTAGGTAAGGGTGAACACTCCACCTATTGTACCATTAATACATATTATATATACAAGTATTTAGGTAAGGGTGAATACTCCACCTCTTGTACCATTAATACATATTATATACAAGTATTTAGATAAGGGTGAATACTACACCTATTGTACCATTAATACATATTATATACAAGTATTTAGATAAGGGTGAATACTACACCTATTGTACCATTAATATATATTATATACAAGTATTTAGATAAGGGTGAATACTCCACCTCTTGTACCATTAATACATATTATATACAAGTATTTAGATAAGGGTGAACACTCCACCTATTGTACCATTAATACATATTATATACAAGTATTTAGGTAAGGGTGAACACTCCACCTATTGTACCATTAATACATATTGTATACAAGTATATAGGTAAGGGTGAATACTCCACCTATTGTACCATTAATACATATTATATACAAGTATTTAGGTAAGAGTGAATACTCCACCTGTTGTACCATTAATACATATTATATACAAGTATTTAGGTAAGGGTGAACACTACACCTATTGTACCATTAATACAAATTATATACAAGTATATAGGTAATGGTGAACACTCCACCTATTGTACCATTAATACATATTATATACAAGTATTTAGGTAAGGGTGAACACTCCATCTATTGGACCATTAATACATATTATATACAAGTATTTAGATAAGGGTGAATACTCCACCTATTGTACCATTAATACATATTATATACAGTCAAGTATTTAGGTAAGGGTGAACACTCCACCTATTGTACCATTAATACATATTATATATACAAGTATTTAGGTAAGGGTGAATACTCCACCTATTGTACCATTAATACATATTATATACAACTATATAGGTAATGGTGAACACTCCACCTATTGTACCATTAAAGGGCCACTGCAATTCTATTTCTTTCTTTACAATACATGTAATATGTTCATACTGCCCCCTAATGAAAGGAATGTATGATTAAATGTTGATTTACTGCAAGTTGTCACCTCTTCACTTGAAAAATCTGACGAACATTCGCCGCCCCGTTCGAAAGATACAATTTCTAGAACTTGTTGTGACCGAGCCTCCATAGCAATGCATGTTAGGAAGGTGAAGTTCAAGGTTATGTGTTCCTACTATGATGACATAACAGGAATGCTTTCATATGCAAATATAAATTCTCGCTCAGCAGAGGGTGTCATGGATGTGGAAGCAGCATAATTTCTAACTAGATTTTCACTATTCGTGGTCACTTTTTTCTCCTCAGTGCTATAGAAATGGTTGTGGTTGTCGGTGGCCAAATGGTTAAACCACTTGCCTCTTACCACTGCGGTCGGGGTTCGAACCCCATTCAGGGTTCGATTAAAATTTACCACGCTGTAAGTAAGAAGAGTGTCGTTCAGTTTGACTACCGAACAACGCAGGTTTTCCCTGGGTTCTCCGGTTTCCTCCCGCATTAACACTGAACCCATGAGGGATGGCCCTCACTGGACTTCTTGGACAAGTGTTTAAAGGTGCCTGTAAATGGGCTTTATGCCCGTTGGTTTGCCTGAACAAATAAATAAATTAAAAAAAATGTGTTAAGTGGCTATTTTTTATTGGTTTGATGAAAAGTGAAAAATAGAATTGCAGTGGCCATTTAAAACATATTATAAGTATTTAGGTACATACACCAGATACACATTATCTCCAATGAGTTGACACTATTCTGTATGTTGTCAAATAATGATGTCATGAATTTTGTCATTGTCATTTTTTGATAGCCCCAGAAAGTCAAAGGATCGTTCTATGATATACTTTGTGTGTCTACAGTTCATGCTTGGTGCTGCCATATTTGTTTTGATCTTGCATACTATGTATATAATTGCTACCATACTCCGGTCATCATATCGGCAACATAACATAGCCATGCATTGCAATATTGTAAGAGTAGGTCTGTTAGTATCATAACATTGTAACATGTACCAAGGCATCACTGCACTGTACCCCTAGAAATTATTACGCAATTTGGAAGTTCGACGTTTTTACGGACCACTGATGACATATACATAGTGCAGTTGAATTTCTGGGTTGTAGAAGTATGACATTTATATTGTCGATAATTGAAATTTGTTTTAAATGTTTTAAAAGAATAACTACATTTTAATGTTTGTTAGTACAGTAATATTCCTAAATCATTGAGTTGAATTGAGAAATCGGGACTTGCAGCAACACGGAGCACCATATATAAACATTTGCGATGCAAGTGATGAACATATTCAGTTATTCAGAGCCCATAATTTTGTATCTAAAATGATGTTTTTCTTTGGAAAAAATCTGCTTTAAGTGGCTTTTAAATATATTGAGATGAAACCATATAATAATGGGAGACATACTTTATTTTTTGTTTGTTTTACCGGATATGTCTGAATTTGATTGATGAATCCTGTGACTCAAATATTACATGATCAATGCTACACTGTACAAAAAGTGAGATTTAACAGGGTGGGTAAACCATGTGGTAAACATGGTTAAAGTACCATCTTTGTCCATGTTTGTCCTCGTGTGACCATGTTCACACATCTTGTTTACCAACACCTTTGACCAGCAGACTCAGTAGCACTTTTCATACTAAATTACGTAGCCAGTGAAATATCTTCACACATCACAATATGTTACCTTTATACTTTCCATGGGTAAAGAAGGGGATATATGCTCTTTTAGATTGGGGCTATAGAACTGTGTTTATCCACATTTAGAGAGGGGTCCAAACTTGGACACACATTGGCATTATAGATCTGTGTATCCTCCATGGGGTAAAGTAGGGAGTATGTGGTCATATAGACTGGGGGGGGTGTAGAACCATGTTTATCTACATTTAGAAAGAGGTTCAAACTTGGACACACAATGTTAGCATTATATCTTCATATCCTCCATAGGGTAAAGTAGGGAGTATGTGGTCATTTATGATTTAGACTAGGGTGTATAGAATGCGAAAACAGCTGTTTATATACCATTCTACCTGTTGCTTATTGGGTAATACTAAGATAAACAGCCACATTCGTTCAATATATTAATATTATGATTATTGGAGGTGCTGAAACGGATAACCGAACTGGAAAAACTAGTGTTTCTAAACTTAAAGGTTACAGACTTAATTTGAAATAACAATTTTCAATCTTATGATAGTATATCAGAAGTTTATAGGACTAACGTTCTTCATATTATCGTGAACGAGGCTGCTTGCGTAACCATTGACTAAATTAGCTTAATCCAGATGTTGTGCATTCGCTCGGTCGTTACAAATGCTAATGACCTCAAACTTATGAAATCGGCTTTAGTTACCCGACCCCACTAAGATTTTCACGCCGACCCGTACCTTTTTTTACGTATTTGAACGAAGTCGCGAAAATCGTGAAGTCTCGCAAGAAATAGTGGGTGCGGAAACTGACACCAACTTAAAAAACAATATAAACCTATTCTTCCAATCTGTAATGGCTGTACATCTGATAGAAAGAAATAAACAACACAGAGACCATTTGGAAAACAATGGAAAACCTGAACTAGACACTCACACATGAAAAAAATACAAGACAATAAAATAAAAAATCTACCAACCCAACTATTTTAACATTGAATGTAATCGGAACCACACAATTTTTTTTTATTTCGCCTTACATGTATTTCCATTCAGAATTTTTTTTGTAATTTTCATTATGAACTCTGAAATGAAGTCAAAATGCATGTACATTTGTCCTCATGTGGCCTTGAAGTTTTCTCACCAATTCTTAGAAAGTTGTCATCATAACTTATAATATTGTGAACCTTGTATCCAACCAAATTATTTTCATACTTTGCCTTATTATTTTACCCTTGGAGTTGCTATGATGAATATGCTGTTTTATAGAGTTTAACTAACGTATTTTTAGTTGGGGTTATTTTCTGTTAAAAGTATGTTTGAGGGTTCAGTACGATTGAGTGAATGATTGTGTAGTCAGGCCTGACGCTGAGTAATTGTGATGTTATGATCGGGAAATATTCATTTATTGGCAATTCATCACACAACATTAAAGGTATACTATGTTAGATGTCTCTAAATTCTTTAAACGTCATTTATTTCTTTTCATATTTGTGTGCATTAATTCACAGTATTTGAATCATTTAGTTCCATTTGTCTCATTTCACATTGTCACATTAGAAGTACATGTGTTCTTTTCATCTTCCAATTCTGAATCATTTATTTGCAATTGTTCATTCCATGTGTGCTTTCATGTGTATGCTGAACTTCAAGTCAAATATATTTGTTCAATTTCGTTGGTCTTGTTTTTTACTGCTAATGGTTGAGGTGTTACTATTTACTTCCTAAGTTTTATTTCTTAACTTCAACCCCTCTAAATGAATAAGGTTACATTTGTTTGGTAGTTGATTTGAAGTGATTTCTTATCTCATCAAACGCGTTGCATCGCTAAAGGACCCACTTGGATATTTGTCACCTCTGCACATCAAGGCGAAAATGCTAATGCTGTGGTCTATTCGTAAGGTAATTAAAAGTTCAATGTACAGTTGAAGGTGACAAGTTCATTGCTAAAAGTTTCCAAACGATAAGATGTGGCTGTATAGTGTTAAAAGCACTTGAAAAGTCAAAGAACATTAATCTGATTGAACTTCCAGGTTTTTCTGAATGAGAATATACATTATTTAAAACATGTAACATCACATCCTTCTATACCCCTGTTCTTACGATAGGCAAACTGTAATGGGTCAATAAAATCAGAGACTATAACTATTAACTTATTTGTAAAACTACTCGTTCACAGACTTGCATAACGGCAGACGTCAACGCAACTGGTCTAAGATCGTTCATTGATGATATCACAGCTTTCTTTGGGACAGGAACAATATGAGAAGTTTTCCATGACATCGGAGCTAAGTCATGTTGAAAGCACAAATTGAATATGACAGACAGAATACGAGCAAGTTGATCAGCGCACAAGTTCAGAACACAGTGAGTAAAATTATCAGGCCCCGACGCTTTGTTTGGGAGCACACTGGAGCACCCGAAGCACCTCTTCCTTGTCGGTCGAGAGACGGTCGCCATCAGTGATATTTGAGGACGCTGCTCTCAGTTCATTCCTGATTGCTATGCTCGAAAGAGAAAACATAGCAATCAAACCTGTTATAGAATGCATTTAGTTCGTTTGCACGAGTTGTTGAATTGTCTCCTGTAGCATTGGTGTTTTGCTACCATCAGAGTAACCACTCATAAGTTTCAGTACATTCCATCTACAGCTGAATGAAACTACTACTTAGGGGTAGAACAGAAGTCTCTCTGTACAGCTCAGAGTAAAAATGGAGGTGTACAGTCGATTTCAGTGTGCAGGAAAACTGATGTAATAAAACATGACAAAAGTTACACTTGATCAATATATTGCTCAAAGTAATGTAGTTGGAAAGATTGTGATGAATTGGTTGATTTAATGTTGGTAGGGATAAGCTTATTGGGACCTACAATGAGTGAACATGATAGTCAAGATTTTGATGGTGATAAAATAGTATCACAGTATTGACTCATAGGACTAAAATAATAAGACAGACATTAAGAGAAATATATAGACAAACAAATTAATATTTTCAATGTTTAAAGTTTGTGGCTAATGACTTTTCCATTTGGCTGATTTGAAAATGAACAATGTTATTCTAATGGCTATGACGGTTTTGTTTTTTAAACCAACAGCTGCAGTGTTGACTGTCTTTAAAATGTGTTGTGACATATTGTGAGAGACCTTGTTAATTACTTTTCATCCGTGTCAGAGAATTAGATGTCATTCAATAAAATAAATATTGATGGTCAACACCCCTGGAAAATAACCCCAATCAATACAAGTACACTGGAAACTGATGGAAAACCCAGGGAAAACCTTGGAATTTTTTTTTACTCCAAGTGTTTGAATCCTGCTTTCCTTACCTTCAGGGTTAATTATCAAAATCAAGCCAATTTCTGTCTATCACAGACACATTGTAGAATTGAAATAACGCCAATTTCTTTTAAAACATGTTTACAAGTAATATTGAAAAAAAAGAACTATAGGCAAGCATCATTTTGGTGACAATAAGTCTGAAACTTATGTCGAGAAACAAGTGTATGTGTTTCAGTAGTAAGGCATCATTTTACATCGGCTAGCACACATTTAGGCAAAATGATGGAAATAGAAAAAACACACAAGATTGTCACAAATGATAGACCTTCAGAGTGTTTTGTTTGTTTATAACTTTAAAATCAGGGGTTGTCGGTTGTGCCGAGTGGTGAAACCACTTTCCTCTTACCACTGTGGTTGGGGTTCAAACCATTCGTTGTTTAGTTTGACTCTACTGAACAATGCAGGTTTCCCCGTGTACTCCGGTTCCCCTTGCATTATCAAACACTGAATCCATGAGGGATGACCCTCACTGGATTTCTTGGCAGATAAGTGTTTACTTAGAGAACTATCCAGTATAATTATTTTTATTATTATTTTTATTATGTACTTGAAATACATTCTCAGGTGTGTAAAAAGAAGTGCAATATGTCACATCTTGATAGGACAAACAATTTATTATACCAGAAGTGAAATTGAAAATTCTCTTGTCCATTGACAAGTGACCTTTGAAAAAAAAATTGAAGCCTGCAGGTGCAAAGCATAGTCCCAGGTGAACATTTTTGTTGCCCAACTTCAGTTTGAGCACTGTGTTGACATAAGAGATTATATAGTATTTAAAGCCTTATCACTTTGCTTAAAGGATACTATCTATAGTATTGTAATCAAGATTTGGACTGAGTTGTTAAATGGTGCTAATGCCAAGCAAAGTGATATTATCCTTAGGTAGGTGGATGAGAGTCACGCATGTATTGCTAATATTCATAGATATCTCCCTCCAGGTGTACACTTTTCACCACTCTCATGACTCCTTTCCTTTACTTCTTAGCCAAGGGAAAAGACAACATAACATAGCCAACTACCCAGTTTGTAAGGGCCACTCAGTATACATCTCGAGTACCAATATCTAATGTCACAATGTCTCACATTGATACTTTACCAACCAAATTTGATAATTGCATTACAATCTACTCTCCCTAGCTCCCATGTCTTTCAATGCAAAATACACTTTACCATCAATACCTCAAAACTATAACTCAGGAATATTGTCATAGCCGACACTTTTCCCGGATTTTGCATGTGCAAAAACGGCAACAATCTCTTGATGAGTAAAATTTGCATTCATTGATACATGGCTCTCATATATCGGGAGTTCATATATTCTTTTAATGCACTTTTAGCACAACTGAACTGATTATTTTTTCTTGAGTGCTTGGAAATATCCTGTGTCAACACACAATTTTGCCAGTATAAAGACTGCTACTTCCACTAATTCCTTTTGGCTCAGGTGTGTTACTTGTTGTCTGCTAAAGGGCCTCCATGCCTTTCATCTATTTATACATGGCACTCCTATGGACCTTTCATAATTTGTTATACAGTACTTATGGTGTGATGTACAAAGGCAGATAATTTCCACCCGAATGGTACTGTGTATTGCTCACATACCAAATCCCAGCACATTTGAAACCCAAAAGCTTTCTGTCGTGTGATATTTTAACATGGTCATACCAACTTTTGTCATCACATTTGAAGTGAAAAATCTCCTTGTTCTAGATATCTTGTAACTTCCACCCATTGATCTAATTTGAAGTCCTCCTATTTTATCCAGAGACTCAGGTATCTCATATCAATGCACATACATGGTTTAAAGGCATAACTAATAGTGGTGGTGGGTCCTTTCCAACTTTCCCTCACACTGATAGTGCTCCAGACTTTAATCTGTCTGATATAGTTGTAGAAATAAACTGGCCAAAGTCTTTACATCCAGGACTGTTTTGAAGTACTATAAGTGATGGGTATGAATGATTATAAGACTTGCTCTTAAAATTTCCCTTACAAGGAGTCACATAGTGAGATACCTATATTCCCTCTGATAGCCAGTCTATGATTTGTTTTTCACAACTATTGTCAACTTGTCCCACGTATGTACGTGATTATGTATTTTAACGGCTATTAAATCATTTTGGTTTCTTAATGTCATGTACCAGGGAGATATGTTGATTTTTTCCCTAGGCTACTGCTTCAACATCCGAGACGTAGAGTCATGCCTGGGTGCACCCTCAACAGACACCCAAGAGAAGGTTTCACATTACTGCACATTTATATTCCATTTCCCACATTGGAATATCGAACTGAAAGAAAATTTTAACACCCCTTTTAATTACATGTAGAAGGCACCCCAGACAGGATCCTACAAAAGGCAGGCTGTCATAAGGCAATGCCTTTTGGTGATCACACCCCTGTCTCAGAGTACTAATATCTTAACTTACAAGCTCACACTCAAATAGAGAACACATGAATGAAATTTATTCAAGGTTTAATTTTAATGACTCCATCTCACAGGGAATTTTTTCTTTACAATATCTGGCGAAGTTCCTAACAATACCACAAACATAACATTTCAAATATCTGGGTTTTACATCCACGTCTTCTCTGTAGTTTTTGGCCGGACAATATGGAGTATGATTAGTATAATGGGTAGGCCACTTCCCATGTTGAAGGAACTTAGACACTTTTGATGCAATTTCTTCCTCTTCTTTATTTCCCAACAACAGAATGATAAGGTGCCCTGCTTCTTGCCCAAAATCATTTGTCTCAAATATGGCCAGCACTGCTTAATCCATTCAGTATTTGTGTGGCCTTGTGTTCCATGTTGGTGTTTGTGCTAGCTCCATCACCTTTTGTAGAGCATTGTCCACAGATGTAGCGTTTGCCGTCTTTTTCTAATTCCTCTAATTTCTTTTGTAGTCCGTCCAACTGCAGCTGCACCTGCAACATATAAAGTACACTCTTAGTACATATTCTACAGTTCCAAACTGCTTCTCACTTTCCCTCACAGGGAAGTCTTTGTCCCTCATTGACTATAAAATGCCTTGACTCACATGGTACATAGTATTCTACAATTCACATCTAATTCTCACTTTCCCTCACAGGGAAGTCTTTGTCCCTCATTAGTCCCCGCGGACGAAGTCCGGAACGGGGACTTATGGATTGGGTTCCGTCTGTCCGTCCGCAGCTGTTTCTTGGAGATGCCTGGACCGATTTTTTTCAAACTTGGTACAGGAGCAACATACCATGGCATACATATGCACGTCAATTTGTTTTATGATACGATCCAATATGGCCGCCTAGCAACCATTTTGTTTGCGAATTTTTCCTGTCTAAAGCCATAACTCAGACATGCTTGAACAGATCTCATTTAAAGTTGGTATTAGGACAGTGTTCTATGACATACATGTGCATATCCATTTTCATTGTGATACGATCCAATATGGTTGCCTGGTAGCCATTTTGTTTGCGAATTTTCCATGTCCAAAGTCATAACTCAGACATGCTTGAACAGATCTCATTCAAAGTTGGTATTAGGACAGTGTTCTATGACATACATGTGTATATCCATTTTCGTCGTGATACGATCCAATATGGCTGCCTGCCAGCCATTTTGTTTGTGAATTTTCCATGCCCAAAGCCTAACTCAGACATGCTTAAACAGATCTCATTCAAAGTTGGTATTAGGACAGTGTTCTATGACATACATGTGCATATCCATTTTCGTTGTGATACGATCCAATATGGCTGCCTGGCAGCCATTTTGTTTGTGAATTTTCATGTCCAAAGGCATAGCTCAGACATGCTTGAACAGATCTCATTTAAAGTTGGTATTAGGACAGTGTTCTATGACATACATGTGCATATCCATTTTCGTCGTAATACGATCCCATATGGCTTTCTGGCAGCCATTTTGTTTGTGAATTTTCCATGTCCAAAGCCATAACTCAGACTCCATTTTCATCGTGATATGATCCCCCATACCCAACCAATCCTTTATTGTTGGAGGCATATTCCATGTCCAACAAGCACACACAACATATCTAAGTCTGTTTGTTTTAGGTTCACAAATGTTGTTGCGTGATCAGAGTAGTGATAATTCCTTAAAACCCAATTATAGCGAGGACTATGTCATTCTCAATGACTTGTTGACTGTAAAATGCCTTGACTCACATGGTACATATTATTCTACAATTCACATCCAATTCTCACTTTCCCTCACAGGGAAGTCTTTGTCCCTCATTGACTATAAAATGCCTTGACTCACATGGTACATAGTATTCTACAATTCACATCTAATTCTCACTTTCCCTCACAGGGAAGTCTTTGTCCGTCATGGACTATAAAATGCCTTGACTTGCGTTATACATCTTAATTTGATTTTAGGCACTTTAACGTCTACTCCGTTTTACTCTGAGACTCTTAAATTTATAATTACATACATGCAAATACACATTATATATATTTTTTTCTTCTAGCCCCCCCCCCCCTCCCCCTCCCCCATTCAAAATCAATTGGACATCCACATCAGTGTTCTCTATATGAATACTACTACGCAGTAGTCAGTGTGCCACCAGACAGAGAAACTTGACCATGTAGTACACATGATGTTTATACTTCAGATCACCTCCCTGTACCCAAAGAGCTGTTCAGGAGTACTTATGCAGTGATGTGAGTTGATGTTAGCGAGCAACAGTCTGGGCCAACTTATTTTGGCAATTACACACAGATTTCATAAATGTGACAAATTTAAATACATCATCAAACAGCTTTGGCCTTTCATAATTTCAAAACATATGGATAAAAAATCATTGAACAATCTTATTTTGAACATGAGAAATTGCATGGAAGTATACATCTACTGCATGCATGTAAAGTAGAGTGAGTCAATCCATACTAGAAGTATGGTACTCAGACTAACACTGTAGATTGGAGTTGTGATTGTGAAGTTAGTTTGTAGCCAAATTACATTATTCTGTCAAAAACACGGACTAATGTGTACCCCATGCTGAAATATTTCCGTCATGCATCAACTATAAATTTTGTCATTTTCAAATTTGCGTTAGGATCAACCGATTGTCAACATTGGTTATTAGTATATTGTGTAGAAGACTATGACACACACCCAACAAATAAGTAATTGTTTAGCATAACTAAACTTCTTATGTTAAGTAATGCTATAAACATGGCAAAGTGTGCGTGCGTGTGTGTGTGTGTGTGTGTGTGTGTGTGTGTGAACAACTTAAAGTCAAACACCACTGATCCAATTGCCATGATATTTGATGGATATATTACGTTGGGTGTCTAGTTGGAAAATTTTTGAAATAAATATGATCTTACCATCGATTAGTGATTTAATGGGTCAAAAAGGTGATTTTTGGTCAGAAAATGTAGACTCAAAAAGTACTGTGCAGGTTGGGTTGAAATTTGATTGGAACATTCTCGCTGGTGTTCAGATTACGAATTTTTCATTACATGATAATATTACCAGTGGCTGTGATATGCAAATTAGGTACAGAAAATGTGTACTTTTGGTCAAAAACCTTTAATTCCAAAAGGACTAAACAGACTTAACAGACAAGTGTATAAACATTCCAAAAATGTAAAAAATGTAAAAACTACAGTTGTGCTACAACACATTGGCACTATTTTAGATATGCAAAATTAGGGTTAAAATAGAATTTTTTTAACATGGTGACTGTAATATAAATGTACAATATTTTATCAACTTTCTGTGTGAAATGTGTTCTATAGTGTGATACCACTAACTATTTTATTACACTGCTAAAATGAAACCACAGTGGAAGAGCTGAAAAGCAGAACCACTTTTACACAGTCATGAAAAAAAAAAAAGTGGTTCTATTCAGGCCGTTAGGTCACTTGTTCAAAGGTCTCATAGTTTACCAAGTTTCTGACACTATGAGATGAATCAGTCAACTCATTCCTACTGTGATACTATTTCATGAAAATGTGGTCAAATTTTGTAACTTGTAAGGTCAGTGACAGCTTTTGATAATACCTTAGATTAAACTTTCTTCACCTGGAATACTTTGTACTTATACTATTAAATTGTATTTATATTATATTAATATTATTATTATTTTTGTTATTATTCAAATTATTATTTGTTATTTTTTGTTGTAAATAAAGTTATTGTTATTATCACAACTGAACATCTCAGGTTCAATAATGTGTGTGTGTCTGTGTGTGTGTGTGTGTATCAGCAAACATCATCTTGTGGTGAAAAGGCTGTGCTAAATGTATAACTTTGGGTGACAAAAATAGTAGGGTGCCAAAAAACGTGTCACCTGACACAAAATCAACATGTACAATAACAGAAATACCATGCCCATACAAAATAATTAATGAAGGCAGTGTGTATATAAATGAATGAAAAATTGAAAGATAAGCTTAAATGCACTTGTTACACATGCAACAAATTTGATCCGACGATGAAACGCAACACTTAGATTCACGTCTTGGGTTCAAATCCCATTGGGAACAGGAGATACATATATTTCTCTGACACACTCAAACCCAGGTTGGGTGTCAATGGGTAGGCTGTATCACTCAGTTGTGTGTCACTCACAAGACCAGTGCGAATTTTGGTGACTCGGCCTGGAGTAATACCTTGAACAGTCGGAGACGTTTACTCACACAGAGCCTGTAGGTGCTATGTATGGGATAGCCTGTGGACTGACTGGGAGAGCCATGACAGTTCCACAGTGACATGATAGGAAAAGTGCAATATAGCCCTGTTATGTAGTCCCAAACAAGAATGGTTCACTTTAGAAATGATTGTGTATTTGTGTTTGTTTGTTTGTTTGTATGTATGTATGTATGTATGTATGTATGTATGTACGTACGTACGTACGTACGTACGTATGTGTGTATGTATGTATGCATGTATGTATGTATGTATGTATGTATCAGTCTGCATGATTTAAGTGAGAGTCTAACTTCTCTAATATTAGACCTTGCTTTTTACTCGGACCACGACGAACATTTTTTATCGGATAACACTGTCTAAAATATAAGTTAAAAGTCTAACAACTAATATTATACTGTATTATTGGGCATTGCTCATCAACCAGACCACCGCAATAGGTTTTTTTTATCAAACAATATCGTCTGAAATCTTGCAGGAGGCTCACAGAAAATAATAGTATTAGCATCTTTTATATGATAAATCACCGATCGCCCAGAAGCCCGAACTGTGGCCGACAGTATTACTATGCGATAATATCGTATAAAATATAACTTACAATCTAACATATAATTTTGAAATATAATGTTAGTCGTCTCCGATTCCCTGTGCGCCCCCCCCCCCCTCCCTTGACAGCAGTGTTTATCGAATAGTATGATCTGAAATCTAAGATTCAGTCTAAAATCTAATAATAGACTCTGATATATTGAAGTTTCTCAACATTGATGACAATACGACTTTCTCTTCATACATGGCGAACTTTTGACCTGCAATATCAAATCATAGATTATTTCCCAGTAATTCTTGATTCTGTTTGGTCAAGGTGATATCAGCTTTAGGCAATCAAATCTTGACTCATCATGTGTTAGAATTTCAATTACTGGAGAGAGAGAGAGAGAGAGAGAGAGAGAGAGAGAGAGAGAGAGAGAGAGAGAGAGAGAGAGAGAGAGAGAGAGAGAGAGAGAGAGAGAGAGAGAGAGAGAGAGAGAGAGAGAGAGAGAGAGAGAGAGAGACAGAGAGACAGAGAGACAGAGAGAGAGAGAGACAGAGACAGAGAGAGACAGACAGAGAGACAGACAGACAGAGACAGACAGACAGACAGATAGAGGCACTTTCAAATTGAAAGAATAGAAAGGAATCAACTAGTCCCTGGCAATGCATACAAACAATATAATATCACTGATACAAAACTTAATTAGTATTACAGCATTTGATACTTAGACCAATACAATTTCTCAATCCAGCTAAGAAAGGTACATACGAATATGGATGGCGGCCTGAAGAATTCTTGGACAAGAATCTGTCAGGATCAAAGACTTCTGGATCTGAGCAGTAGGTAGGATCTCGATATAAAGTAAATGGTGCCACTATTAGCATCACTTCCTTGGGTACATGATGACCAGCTGATGAGTAAATAAATGTATAAAAGGTATTAATAACCATACATACCTACAGTGTATGTGTTCTGACATTCAGATTTGATACATAATGATTCAATGACACGATTTATTCCATGCATGATCCAAGTTGAACAAAAAATATGGAATATATACTCTGGTCATTCTATGTCGACATGACAGTGCACGTTTATGTCACAACATCAAGTGTCTACATACTGTGTGTGAAATATGAGTCAAAATGTTTGAAATTGCCATTACTTTCCCTGATTTTTCTTTGATATTACTGGTGTTGGTGTAATTATATTATTTGCCAATATTTTTTTTTATTCAACTGAAAAATACTCATGACCTAAGGGTTGTCACTAGGAGTCTAACAACAACAACTTGTAGTGACAAAGGCCCCTAATTAGGTCACTCATTTTCCTTGGCTGAACATAAGAAAAATATTGGAGAATAACATCTAAGCACATAAGGTGTTACTACCACACTAGAGTGTCCATAGAGTTTCAATTGAGTGGCATGATAATTACCTCCGTGTGAGCACAAATCAACATCACTGTTGGATGAAACAAGAAAGACTCAAATACAAAACTGTTTAATTGTGTTCACACAGAATAATTTGTAACATTTTATGTACGTGCATGCTATCAGTGTCTGCATTTTGTTTGTGTTATTCATGACAACAAATACTGAGTGAGATGTAAAAAATATTGTGGTGCCTAATTGAAACTCTATAGTCACTCTGGTTTGGTAGTAATTGAAATGCTATAGTCATATATATATATATATATATATATATATATATATATATATATAATTGTAAGAAAGAAAATTGAAAATTGGTAACATGGAAATCCCAGAATCCAGAATCATTAAAGGGGAACAAGCTGAATTTATGTTTTTGGGGATGTATTTTTTTTATAAAGTTTTCACGGTATTCTACTTACTGATGCATACCAACATTGTACACCCCCACCCCCGTAATGATTACTTGCAATTGACTGAACTAAAACTGGATAATAACTTATAAATGATCTGATGACATAATTTATTATGTACAGGAACTCCATATTATTATGTAATCAACAGTTCTAAGAATATCAGAACAAAAATTGTGATGTCATAGAAGGTCAACATTAACATTATACTAGAATATTAAGTACATTGAAGGTTTTGTAAGTATTTTCACGTTTACAGACATATATGATTGTCAGCCTGTGCCACTTTAATAATCATGTTACACTCACACAATAGTGTATGTGATGTTCCTTTAGCTAAACACTCAATACTATACAAGCATAACATTGACTGGGACTCCATTTCCATTTTATATTGACACATTCTGGCATGTATTTTTAAGAAAGATCACAGAGGATATCAACATCTGACACTGTAATCCCAAATCAAGATCAACCAGAGATAGGGGCACACAGTAACAAACATTTATAATTGGCTGCAGTGATCATACTGCCACCTAGAGGTCAACTGCAACTGTGGAAATAGTCATTCAGATTAGGTTCAATGCTAAAATGTAAATTTTGTAATTCATTTCACCTACTGAGACCTACTGAAGTTCTTTTTACTTCTTTTTATTCATTGAAAGCCATAAACTGGTTCTAAGTGGTTCATAGTCATGATAATTGACATAATATACCTATAATGGTGTTTGTACAGATATATAGAAACATAGTATATAATTTCAATAGTATTATACAGGCCTGTACGTACGTACGTACGTACGTACGTACGTACATATGTGTTTGTTTGTTTGTTTGTTTATTTGTTTGTCTGCCTGTCTGTCACAGTTCACTAATTCACTCACTCACTCACTCACTCACTCACTTACTTACTTATGTGCTTTTTCTTCAAAAAAAACTTTCTGTGTTACTGTATAAAATAGCCACAAATGGTAGCTTTAATCTCATAGACACATATTAAAATGTTTCTGCATCCATTTATATGGAGCTAATGTCACAATGATCCATTTCAACTTCAGGTTTTACGCAGATGACGTCTTCAGATATCATGGACCTGGGTCTCTGACGTAGTCAATTGTGCATTTCATTTGACTGAACGGAATGTTCAACTGTCTCCTGGTTTCCTGGAGAGAGGCGAGAATAAAACATAGATATGGGTTACCATAATCATAAAGAGGTTACATTTTCGAAGAATTTTATCCATTGCTGCTTGCGGTACTGTCGTCTGGAGTTTATAGCTACATTTCGCATTGGAAATTGAAGAATAATATGTATCCATGGATTGCAGTCCCCGAGTCTAGCCCTGAAGAAACAGTCTGGCATCTTTGAAAAGTGTTATGTCAGGCCAGGCATCTGTCACTTTCAAAGATCTTTGAACACTAATAAAATGTGTTCGGACAGTCGTCACGGAGTGCTCATGTCCGCGTAGTATTTCCTAATTTGTTGTGTTCCTTGTCTACAGTCTAAATATTGCAATTTTTTGTCTTGAATATATTTCCCCTACCTTTAAATTGTCTTCTAGTATAGAGCGTCTATTGATACATCTGTAGTACTAGTAGCAGGATTCATATCATTTAGGAAAACACCATAGACTATAGTACGTCGACCAGTGTAACGCACAGGTTTATGGGTGTTCAACATACATTGAACAGCGCCCGCACTCGTTGATAAAGATTATGTAAAATCTTCGCCTCAAGCTTGCTTGTTTAATAAAAAAGTGAGATTTAGCCTTTTAAAAATACAAACGTAACAATTGTGAAGTTAGATTTATTAATTAAGTTATTTGCGATTTTTGATGACTTTCATTTAAATCTCTATCACTAAAATTTCAAGCCACTCCTCCATGCCAAGCCGTACAGGCTAAGAATAGTATTCTTCACTAATACCTGTAGAGTTTGGCCGGCGGGGGTACCGAGTGAGAATTTTGGTTGGGGGTATGGGGTGTAGTATTTTATGAAATCGAATTAGGGGAGGGTCAAATGTTACTATGACCAATCTTCTATTATCTATTTATTGCATTTCTTTTATGATTTTTTGGCATCCCACCACTGCCACCACTGTTAGTTGTGATGTGATGTGGGGAGAGGGTTGGATCTTTAACTATTTATTTGTAGTATTTCGAAGGAATACACATTTTCTATTTCATGTTAACATTATTTTATTGAGATAAGTTTTCATTTTTGTTGAAATTTGTTGGTGACTTACGAACTTTTCTTCCAATTTTTCGACGAAAGTATATGTTTCAAGAAATTTAAATTGTCGAAAATAAACTCACGTGCACTTTTGACTGTTTGACTCTAGTAGTATACAAAAGGAGAATTTTGGATCAGTCCCTTTTTTATCTATTATATAATCAAATAAAGTCTTGTTCTTATATTAATTAATTTATTAATATATCTATATAATGTATTAAAAAGCAAAATAAATCTTATACATAAAAATTGGTTAAAAAATGACTAAATTTGTTATAGCTATTATAAATAAATTAAACGCTTAGTGACCGTCAGGATGTTTAATTAAACAGATAAGAATAGATATGTATATACATACAAGTGTACTATAAATTCAAAATAGTGACCTCATTGTTAAACCCCTTAGTGGCCTCATTGCTACTCTATTATTGGTCATATCAGTCACGCTGTTATGAGTCAGCAAATCACATACAGTAGTAAAATGTATCTGTCTAATTGAACTGCCGCCTCAGGTTAACAACAAAACAAATTCCTAAAATCGAAAACCAAAATGATATATCGATTTCCGTATTTGGTTATAATCACAATAAACAAGCATATCCAATTTACGTTAGTAAACAAACTAGTGAAGATCATCTTGATTTACTACTAATAACTCATGGTGATAACCAAAAACATTATGTTTGGATCAAAGACTTTAATCGATTCATGCATGGTATAACAAAACATAATGGAATAAAACATTTTTGTAGATATTGTTTGCAACATTTTTCAACCGTAGAGATTTTAAATCTGCATAGTCCCATTTGTTTTGAAATAAACAAGACGCAGGCTATACGGTTGCCAACCGAAGAAAATAAATGGTTATCATTTAAAAATTACCCAAAACAATTAAATGCACCATTTGTTATTTACGCAGATTTTGAATCTATAACCGAAAAAGTGAATACTATTAGCAATAATGCGGTATTTACGCAACATTACCAAAAGCATGAAGTATGTAGTTTCGGTTATAAACTAGTCTGTTGTTACGATGACACATTTAGTAAAAAAAGTGTTATTTACAGAGGGCCAGAGGCATCCAAGAAATTCATGGAAATGATGTTATTGGAAGTTGATTATTGTAATGATATTAAACAACAACATTTTAACAAACCTCTGCGTATGAGTAAAAATGATGAAAACTGTTTCCAAAAAGCGACGCAATGTCATATTTGTGAAACATCATACGAGAAAGATTGTAAACGAGTCCGTGATCATTGTCATATTACCGGTAAATATCGTGGTTCAGCGCATGAATCTTGTAACATCAATGTTCAAGTAACGAAGAAAATACCCGTTATATTCCACAATTTAAAAGGATATGACAGTCATTTCATCGTACAAACCCTTGAAAATTTTAATGAAAAGATTAATATTATCCCTCATTCTATGGAAAAGTTTATGGCTATAATGATTGGTACTAATTTAGTCTTCATAGATAGTTTAAATTTCTTGAATGCTTCATTAGAAAAACTCGTCAGTAACATGAGTGATTTTAAATACACAGAACAGGAATTCCCCAATAGTTTAAAGTTATTAACGAGAAAGGGTGTGTATCCTTATGATTATATGGATTCCACCAAAAAATTCAATGATATTAATCTTCCACTAAAGGAAACATTTTATTCTATTCTAAATGAGACTGGTATTACCGATGAAGATTATGAGCATGCGCAAGATATATGAAAGCATTTTAATATGCAAACCATGGGTGATTACCATGATCTGTACCTTAAAACTGATGTACTTTTATTAACGGATGTATTTGAAAATTTCCGAAAAACATGTAATGTATACTATAATCTCGATCCCTGTCATTATTTTAGCGCTCCTGGATTATCTTGGGATGCCTGCTTAAAAATGACTTCCATAAAACTCGAATTATTAACGGATATAGATATGCATCTCTTTATAGAAAAAGGTCTTCGTGGAGGTATTTCTTATATATCTGCTGGCCATGCAAAGGCAAACAATCCATATATGAAAGATTATGATCCAACCCAGGAATCAAAATATATCATGTATTTAGACGCAAATAATCTGTATGGTTGGGCAATGGTTCAATCTTTACCAACGGATGGATTTAAATGGGTTGATATAGATTCGCTTGATTCGCTTGATTTAGATAATTATACCAACGAAGGTGAACATGGATTAATTCTTGAAGTTGATCTTGAGTATCCTAATGACCTCCATGATCTTCACAACGATTATCCTTTAGCACCTGAGAGACTATGTATTACTGAAGACATGTTATCTCCACATAATAAAAAGATATGTGACTTATTTAATATTAAATGCGGAAATATAAAGAAATTAACTACAACTTTGAAACCAAAAAGGAATTACGTACTTCATTTTCAAAACTTAAAACAATATTTATCACTCGGTTTAAAAGTCACTAAAATCCATAGAGCTATTGAGTTTAACCAATCAAAGTGGATGTCACAATACATTTTATTTAACACAGAAAAAAGAAAAAAAGCTAAAAATGCCTTCGAAAAAGATTTCTTCAAACTAATGAATAACTCTGTATTTGGACGAACCATGATGAATGTACGTAAGCATCGTAATATAAAATTATGTACAACAGAAAAACAAATAAAAAAATTAGTATCTAAACCAACGTTTGTTACGCAAAAAATTATAACTAAAGGATTGGTTGCTGTTGAAAATAAAAAGGAAAGAATAACCTTAAACCAACCTTTATATGTTGGGATGAGTATTCTTGATTTGTCCAAAACTTTAATGTATGACTTTCATTACAACTATATCAAAGAAAAATATGGTTCATTAGCAAAGTTGTTATTCACAGATACCGACTCATTAATGTACGAAATTAAAGCTGTTGATCCCTATAAAGATTTCTATCGAGACAAAGACCTGTTTGATAATAGTGATTACTCAACTGAGAGTCCATACTATTTTGGTTTTAATAAAAAAGTAATCGGTAAAATGAAAGATGAATGCGCTGGTTTACCAATCACTGAATTTATTGGACTTCGAAGTAAAATGTATTCTTATATCACAGAAACTTCATTAACCCGAAAAGCAAAAGGTATTAAAAAGATAGTTATTAAAAAGAACATAAGACTGTCCTTTTTGAAAATTCACAAATGAAGCATTCCATGAACACTATTCGATCGATAAATCACCAGATCGGTAGTTATACAATAAATAAGACTTCTTTGAGTTGTTTCAATGATAAACGCTATGTTCTCGATCATCGTAACACGTTAGCATATGGTCACGTTGATTTTAAGGTAAACGTTAGTAACTGTTAGTAACTGTAAGTAACGTTAGTAACCTTTAAGTTAGCTCGAGTTGAAATGAAATTGGCCGACCATTAAAATCTATTGGTTTGTTATTTTGATCAGTTATCCAAATTCAAAGATTAGTTATATTCATTTTCTTGATGGGTACTGGAATATTATCGGGTAATGAATAAGTGGTAGTTTTTCCTATATCATCCTGGTCCTCTAACATTAAAATTTGTAAATAATCAGACCTTTTCCCATTGATGTAATTAGTAGGTGTATCTATAATATCGCAATAGACTACGTATTCAGTCACAGTAAGAAAATTTACTCTGTTTGGACTAATACCTGATGAACTATATTCTTTTTCTTCAAAACCAAGTAATCTCGCAAAATTCTTTGGCTTTGAAAAGTCTACTTTAACATTATCAGCGAGTACCATTTGTGTTTTTCCCGTTGATAAAATTCTCTTAAAATTAATTAATTGTGATCTACCAATCGCTTGCGATAATGTTTCTACATTGTAATTACCCGGTTCTACTTTTTTAACTGATCGTTTAAGGTTAACGGTAAAAGCAATTTCATTGTTTTCTTTCGTAATATTATACCAAGAATTATATAATTTACACTCCAACAATCGTATCTGTTTATAACCAGTCAGCGTTTCTGTAAAATTGATAGTAATATCACTAGATTTTTCATTTATATATAACTTCATTGTTTTAATATTATAGTATATATATAATATATATTATATACAAAAATACATTACATACTATAATATGCCATCGCCATCAGATTTTGGACTAGGTAAGATAACACTTCAAGGACTTGGACTTGATAATCTCAGAGATCTTAACGTGTCGAATTTATCCGGACGACATAATAATAAAGATTTTGTTTTAAGATGGAAAAATGAACTTCAATCATTTAATTTAGAACAAGCGACAGTTCAATCACACAAACATACCAATAATTTAGCAGACTTAAATGATATAGACGATACGATCGAAGAATATAAAGTAACAAAATATCATATACCATTTGGTTTTGCGTATAGCAACAGAGCTGCTACGTTCTATACTTTTGATTTACCACGAGATTATGTTGAAATGCTTGAAAAGCCATTAACTATTGATCATGGTTTAACTGATCGAGTTCCTTATGTGTCAGTTTATAACGACAATGATAAAACATTTAGTTTAGCTGATATCAGACATTATTTACCGGAACCACCGGAACCAGATCCTAGACTAGACCTGTTGAATCCAAAGTTGCATTTAAAATTGGATCCTTTAAGAACAATAGTGACGGCAAAGAATATTTTTCAAAAAATTATTAATTCAAATTCAGTGAAATGGTATTGTAGTTATGACCTTGATGAAGGAACTATTAACATATTTTATGATGAGCAGTTTAATGTACACGGTTTTAAACCTATTGATGTGGCTAAATTAAAATTAAGTACTATTACTGATGCGATGACGAACAAAATAAACAAAGTAACCAGTGGTACCATTATTATTGAATATATTAAATTAAACACCGAGGGCGAATACGATACTCTTTTAGATGGATTTTCAATAAAATGTGAGCAAGGTACATATTAAAACAATAACTTTGAAACGTATGATTCTTATAGATTTTAAAGTATTTTAAATTAGCATTTAATATAGATTATAAAATAAATAAAATGAATAAATTTATTAACTTATCTCTCAAAGATCTTAGGGATTTTAAACCTATGAAAATAACCCCAGGTGTTAAATATCAGATGGAATATGAAAATAATATGTTTAAATTAAAACCGATACCACCTCCAAAGCCTACAATATCGGAGCCAGAGATTGCGATAATTGAATTTGTTCGTAAACAAATTGTTAAGGTAACAGTAAGAGAATATTCTCATGTAATAAACACGAATAAAGTAACTTTTGATAGTGATAGAAATTCTTACTTTTTAGATCCAGGAACTTATCACATTCAACATTTTTTAAACTCTGGTTATATTCCCCCTCAGAAGTTTAAAGAAAAAAATGAGAGAGCAAGTTATTTTTTATATAAAAATTGATGATGAAAAAAAAATATCACATTTAACAAACGTTATAAACAAACAAATTTTACCAACATCTTTGTCTCAGTTATTTCATACTGACAAAAAAGTTAAAATTAGTATTAATTTTACGGTCTTCGATCGCAGTTATACAAAAATAACTTATCGTTCCACTTTGGTTATCAAACCTCTAAAAAATAATATTTTTAAATATATAGTATAATTTAAGTGATACCACAAATGATTGATCAAAATATTAAAACGATACAAGACCTAGTCGATTATCTTACACGAGTATGTAGTGCGTATAGACGTTCTTATAAATTATTAAGTCGTGTTAATAAAGGAATACTTATTACTAGTGGAATTATTTCAGAAGTTGGTGCATTAGCTGCTGTTCCAGCGATACCTGTTTTTATTAGTTTATTAGCAGCTGTTCCTATAGTTGTTACAGTTGTCAACCAAAACTTAAAATTATCGGATAAAGTATCACGATTAAAAGTACAATATAAGAATTTCAAAGAATTACTAACATATACGCAAGCAAATATTTACTCTGAAACACCTCAAGAACTTATTCGGGAAGTATTTATGAAGTCTCTCGAAATGCAAAAAGCTGTCAATTATACTCCACCTTTAGAACGTTATTTAAAGTATTATAAACTGAATATATTGAAAAATCAGATACGAAATCAATGAAATCAAAAATAATCAAATAATGAAAAAAAAAATAAAAAAAAATAATGTTTACTAATATAATACTGTACTATGGATCAGTATTTGCGAGACTTGTATTATAATTCTGATTTAGCATACAGCGGCATCGCAAAATTGTGGCGTAAAATCAAAGAAGATAATAAAAAAATAAAATATAAGGAATTGAAACAATGGTTGGAACAACAAGAAGTTTACACTATGCACAAACCAGCGATTAAAAAGTTCCCTTACCGCAAAGTATTTGTTTTTGGAATCGATGCCAGTGGCAAGCTGACATTGTAGACATGCCTAATGACCAGAGTAAGAATCATGGGTATCGTTACATCCTGACTGTTATCGATGTGTTATCTAAGTATGCCTGGGCGATACCACTCAAGTCAAAACGTGGTATTGAAATGGCTGACTCCTTTGAATTAATTTTTAAAGACCGTGAACCGAATAAAATACAGTTTGATGAAGGACGAGAATTTTACAATAAATACGTTAAAGATATCTTTGAAAATCGTGGAATTGAGTGGTTTAGTACACGGTCAGATAAAAAGGCATCGGTTGTCGAGCGTTTTAACAGGACACTTAAATCACGTATGTATAAATATTTTACTGATAAACAAACTAAAAATTGGATCGACGTACAAGATCGTTTAGTGAACGGTTACAACAATACCTACCACAATTCAATCCACATGACTCCAAATGAAGCATCGTTACCGAAGAATGAAAACATCGTTTGGTATAATTTGTACGGTGCTTATCTCTCTGTTTATGGAACTCCTAAGTTTAATATTGGTGATATTGTGAGAATTTCCAAATACAAGAACGTGTTTGCCAAAGGATATCTACCAAACTACACACGTGAACTTTTCAAAATCAAACAAATTATCTTTGGTCCCGTTATTGTTTACACTCTGGAAGATTTATCGGGTGAAGACATTGAAGGCACGTTTTATGAGCAAGAATTATCACTTGATATGGCAAAAGAATACAAAATTGAAAAAATATTACATAAGAAAAAAATCAAAGGCCATGAATACGCATTGGTAAAATGGTTAGGATATGACGATAAATTCAATTCTTGGGAACCGATTGAAAATATCAAAAAATTAAAAAAATAAATGAAATAAAAGAATGTAATGTAATAATGTATAGTACATCATGTTTGGAGAACATAATATAACTAAATTTTTAAAGAAATACAAAGACGTCCTTGGTTTTAATATAGAGCTAGAATGGGACAACTTGAGAAGAAAAAATATGCACGTATTAATTGTAAATACAGGGGTAAAATTGAAAGATACAGCTCTTTATCAGATTATTTTATCCTTTTGTAAAGAAGTCGAAAAAAAGAATTTTTTTAAACGTATTGAATTCGTAGGTTTATTTCCAGAGACAGAGGACAATCAAGAGGCTAAATTTTTAAATGAATACTGGGTTCTTAAATTAATACAAGATACTAGGAATAGACGTATATTTCAAGATAATTATGGAAATTTATTAGTATGTTTTATATAGTTTTATATAGTTTTATATAAACCCTTTAATATACATGTACAAGAAAAATGTGGACATTAGGATTACCAGATACGAAAAAAACAAAGGCAAAGCTAAAAAACAGCCGCCTTCAGCAGACGCAGCAGCCCTAGCGGTGTCAACATCATTGGAGTCGCAGCAGCCGCAGGAGTCGCTGCATTCGCTGCATTCGCTTAACTATCCAAAACCATTTACTCTAGCACAAAATACTAACTATGCACTACATCAACCATTTGATAGTATAATGTCCATGGATATACGAAACATATTAATCAACATAGTTGTTTATGTAAGTGAAACCGATCGATTCAATATAGAATTGAGAGATATATTCAAAAACTACATAATAATTCATTATAATGCAGACAGTGCTAACAAATGGTTGAAAGGTCCAAATATGGGTTACTGGGATCAACAATTGAATTTTGCTGTTTGGTTAGCTACAACCGGATGCGGTGTTACTCTAGAGGATCATCTGTATAATGAAGAGATCCCTAAACAGATTCAATCATTTTTTAGATTTCACGTGTACTTTACTATAAGAAGAATATTGAATGAACTTTCTTGCCCACTACCTGACGACCCCGACACTTTTAATAAAGTCGATAATTTATATGATGTACCGTCTTATCATAAAATATGCGATGAATTCGGATTAGATTATAATACAGATTTCAGATTTAAATATGACACATCGGGAAACAATGGTATAGGTGTCGGTTATGAGTGGTGGAAAAAACCATATATAAAAGATATCCAATATAAATATCAACTTACAATGGTTGAAAACCCCGATGCTTCCTTCGGTCTAGATGAGACTCGCAGAAGTTGGCATTGGTATAAATTTCAAAATCCCGATTATAAACAATATAATTATTTTGTTTTACCAAACAGTACGGGTTTTACGCAAGCGGGTTTAGGAAGATTGAATTGATCGATCGAATCTTATGTATATTGCGTGTTAGGAAGTCAAGCAGACACGCGAGTAAGTATAGCAGACTCTGGAGGTGCTGGTCAAGAAACGAGACAAAAAATGATTTCATTACTCGAGGATGAGACGAGAGGCATTAATGAAGATAGTATACCACGTTATCAAAATGTAATTAATGCAACGAGGGTAAAGTTAGATCTAGCCATTTCTCCTTCTTTATGGTTAATCCCGAGTAAAATGATTATAAATTTGAATACGAATGTGGCGGGTTATAACAATTTCTTACAACAAGCGACAGAAGATATGAAGTTTGGTTATAACAACATAAATAATGACGTAAAAGAATCAGCATTAAAAGAAATGGAAGGTCATGATGATCCAGTACAACGACTAGATGCATCAGTATCGTCAGTCGTGGTAACATCGCCAGCAGTCGAAGCAGCGCATGGTGAGAGTGACGTTGTTCACGAATATACAACGATGGGAATAATAGTTGGGATAATATTTTTAAGTTACTTATTTATATAGTATTTGTATAACATTAGTAAGATGACTGATTTTATTGATCCTTTCAATAAAAATCCTTTTGAAAACGAAAATGTAGATGACCTTGGAAACCCTAGGGATCGCAGAGTAGACTTGGAAATGACAGATTATGAACAAAACCCAAGGCTTGGTTTTGAATTAATAGGCGGCTTCCAGGAAACATCATTTACAGATCCTACAGTTGAACCCACAGGTCCTGCTGGAGCTAAATTGATTGAATTAAAAAATAAATTATTGGAAGATACTATTGATGAAGTTATCAAAAAAAGTGGCGTGCCAGTTAATCGAACTGAATTACAATTAAATACATATGTAGGAAAGGAGGATGATGGAGAGTTGTATGGAGAGTTGTATGATAACGTGACAAAAAAAACATTACAAGAAAGGGTAAACTTTTAGCTTATAGTACAATAAAAAATAAACTTGGTAAAGCGGCTGCTGATAGACTTTTCGAGGACACCGCTAGGACTGCTGCTGCTGTGACTACCGGTTCGTCGTTACCTTTAGATAAACTTGAACAAGAACCTGAATATCTCACACCACCAATAATTGGTCGTTTAAGGGACTATCACGCCTACCTCAGAAGAGATACTAAAGGTAATAAAGATGAAATCAGTAAGGTTGAAAAGATAATTGAAGAATGGAATGAACTCAATCCTGAATATACAATCATGCGTAAAGAACTTGATACAGCAGTCAAAAGTTTAGAAGATTTGTATAATAGAAAAAAAGAATTGGAAAACAGACAAAAAATCGAAGAATTAACGCAAGATGAAAAACAAGAATTAGGCAGAATTGAGGTTCATATCTTAAAATATAATAAAGAAACTGATATTTTACACAATAAGTCTTATCAGTTAACTGAGACATCTTCTTTGAAAGAAGTACTCAAAGACCCAAATCTTAGTATTAAAGATAAACTGGTGATTCTTTTCAAACGCAATGGAGTTACTATAGTTTCATTAGCAACAGCACTCGGTTTAGTCATAACTACCATAGCTATTGCATTAGGTATTAAATCACCACCCGTTGGTAGTAGCGGTAGCGGTAGCGGTAGTAGCGGTGGTGGTCCAGTCAAAGCAGTTATTAAACGTGTTGCAGATGTATTAAAATGGCTCGGTAATAAACCAGCTATGGCACTGCCAGGTATTATCGGTACTATCGTGTCATTCGTTTTAAAAACAGCGGGACAAGTTGTAGGATTTATAGCTGAACATGTATGGTTGTTAGCAACTGCAATAGCGGTATACCTTTATGAACGGATTTTAACTAAACGAATAAAAAATAAATAAATAAATGAAATGAAAAATTAATAATATTTTTTTTTGTATTTTAGTATAATATAGTATAATATATAGTATAGATATAGTAAAAAATGCCTTACAATAGAGAACAACAAGGTGACTACTCAAAATTGAACGCACTCGGTAGTAAAGGAGAACGAACTCATCACGTTGTAACGTATAATCCAAATCGTGCAAAACCCGGCGAAGTTTTATATATCAGATGTCCAAAATTAGAAGACACTGTTGTTCTAACGGGTAAATTCAATCTTGTTTTTGATCTTAAACTAAATGGTCATAATAAGAACTTCGTTGTTCAAAACCTGTCTGCTAACATCATCAGTCGATTAGTTTTAAAATTCGAAGGGGAAATCTTAATGGATTTAACAAACTACAATTTAGTACAAACGTATAAAGATCTGTATTCAGATAGAACAAATAAAACGCTGTATGGAATTCAGTCAGAAAATCTCCGAAAATTGAGAAGCGATAATATCGATGGAGTTGGTGGTGGGGCTTACTTAGGAGAGGGTGCACTTTTTAAGGCATACGGTAAAAAATATGCGATCGATCTCGCGAAATTGCATCCTATAATGAATGGTCACGGAGCCGTATATCCTTCGAGCTTAGGAGGTCATATCGAATGGGAGATTACTCTCGCTCCCGTTAATACAATCCTAGTAAGTGAAGACACGGATAAGTAGGATTATACTTTAATAAACATTCAACTTGAATATGAAACGATAAGAGATCCAAAGTTAGCTATGGAAATTAAGGGTTATTATAACAGCGGTAAAAGTTTTCTTTACGAACATATTCAACATTTCAGAACAATTAACTTCTTTGGTACGAATACAATTATTAACGAGAACATTAATGTACCACGTAGAAGCTTGAAAGGAATTTTTGTATTATTCAGTAAACCACAGCTACAAAATGAATTAGACACTGAATTATTCTTTAAACCTAGTATTAATTCTGTTGCAATAACGATAGAAGGTATCGCAAATAAAGTGTATGCACAGGGATTATCTCCTAGAAAATTTTGGGAAGAAACCAGACGTTATTTCATGTCATCCGAGTTTTGTTGCGATAAACTAGAAGAAATAACTGAGGAAAACTTTCTGTTAAATAAATATTGTTTGTTTATTGATTTAAGAAGTTTTAAGGATAATAGATACCATGGTATTGGTCTGAAAGTCATGAATACAAAAGATGGGGTTCAACTGGAAATTCAACGAGAATCCACAGACCCGCAAGAAAAAATAACTGTAAATATTTTCATTATAAGTGATGCTATGCTTAAAATTCAAGAATCTAAATTAAAATCTATTATGTATTAACATTATTAACATTATTGATAGTATAGAATAACTCTAAAATGATCTGGCTTGACCCTCCTTTCAATATGCTTATTAGTGCACCGACATGGTCGGGTAAAACAGAGTTCATTATGGAACTATTACAAACGTATTATAAAAACGTATTCGATTATATAATCATAATCTGTCCGACGTTCATAAACAATAAAGCTTACGATAAAAAATGTATTTACAAAGACTCGGACATTATTATAATGATTCCCAACATAGAAAAAATAAATGAAAGTATTGAACTCGTGTATGAGTGTTATAAAAATACAAAAAGTCTAATCATACTAGATGACTGCGCTTTCACGAAGGATGTCAAATCTCGTGTCAATATTTTAACTAAGTTGGCATTTTCAGCTCGTCATGATAATATTAGCGTATGGGTACTTACGCAACAATTTACGAGTATCGCTAAGACATTTCGAGAAAACATCGGTATGCTTGTTCTGTATTACACACCGAGTAAAAATGATGTGAAAGAGATAATTGAAAACTATGGAATGGAATTAAATAAGGAAGAAATTAATGAATTTATAAAAAAATTAAAATATACTCCTTATAGTAAATTGGTATTTCGTTTAAGACAACCGTATAGTATAAATCTGGTACAGTTATGTTAATCAATGATGTTACCAATATTTGTTGGTTCTTATGGCTAACTATTGCATTAGTTATCATCTACTTTTTTTACAAAATAAATAAAAATAAAAATATATTATTTATATTATTATATAGTTACTATAACAAAATGGAACAGACATTGTCAGAGCTCACTATTTTACAGCCGACAGCACCGATAACAGCAACATCAGAGCCACAGGTTTCTCCAATAGTTAAGTACAGAGAAAGATTACTTTGTATCATTGCTGCTGGACAATCAAAAGCTTTCTTAGGAAAAAATTTCACTCTCGAATATATTGAAAAAGCGAGCGATAAAGAAATTGAAAAATATTATAAGATATATGAAAGCACTTACAGTTCTCTCGTCAGTGACAACATTGTAAATGGAGTTTTATTTGGGATTAGTAAAATAGTAGGACTTGTGCTTCCAGTACATAATGTGAATAAATTAAGTGACGACTTGAAAAACAATTTTCTCGTTACAAATCAATTCAAACAACTTACTGGAAAGTTAGCATACAGTTATGGCCCTCTTTTGGCATTGACAAGTGGTGGTCTCACTATTTTAAATAATATTAACTTTGCAACACACACTGTTCACACATGTCCCAAGAAAAGTGACTTGAATAGTCAAATTGAAAAAAATGACTTGAATGAGTCAACTTGATCAAGAACTTGTTAAAGAACTTGATCAAGAACTTGATCAAGAACATGAACAAGATATTGAAAACAACTTGAAAATTGACTTGATTAAAAATAAAATAAAGTATAAAAAGTAATTTAAAAAAAAAATATTTTAAGTATTTTGTATTATATAGCTATTATATATATATATTAGTGTAAAAATGAGTGATACAGAAAGTGTAACACAACCCAAAGTAAAAACTCAAGTAAAAACACAAGTAGAGACTGTTACTACAAACAGTAGTAAATTATCAGTAATTTCAGCTGAAACAAAAAAACAAAAAAAATTAAAAATGAAAGACATGATAGTCGATAATAACGTTAAATCAATGGAACCAACTAAGGTAACTGAAAGCAATGAAAGCTCGCAATTTAATAATACTATGGTTTTATTAACTCTTGGTTCATTAGTAATTCTATGATCTGCTATCAAACCATCTCCAAGAAGACCTCAATCGCCCTAGAAAGATCTGTAAAAGTTACTTGATGACAGCCATGATGAACCTGTTCAGAACTCTGTGGTGTACAAAGATAAAGTTATTAAGATGGCGGATAAAATAATGAAAGATCCTAATCATCCACTTCATACAGAGTATGGATATCTTCCAAGTGGTCGTCGCCTTAGGGTTCCACGTTCTCGCACAGATAGATTTAAGCACAGTTTTGTACCAAGGTCAATCCATCTATTGAATCAGTAGCAGCCTGACGTGTGTTTATGTATATGTATGTAGGTAAAGTAAGTTGAAATAGTCTCTGTGTGTTCTTCCCTTTCCCCCTGCCAATGTACATCGAATTTCATGTAAATTTAGCATGACAATAAAGTATATAATATAATAATAATTGGGGCAGCTGGTTTATATTACAAAAGACAATGGTTTTTACAATCAAGTGATAAATTCAAGTCGTCATCAGAGACTAAACAATTAACGACATTAGAACCAGTTAAAAATAAAGCTCCACAAGCTCCGCAAGCTTTACTTGAAATGGAATAATTAATGATTTTTATATTTATTTATTTTTTTCATTTATTTTTTTATTTCATTTATTTTTATATATATTATATAATATATACACAATATACAATGACGGACTATACTAAACTAATCGTGAATGGTCTATATGATGGTGCAGTTTTATCTGCTTTAACAATAACTAATAGTTTTATACTTGACAAGACTATAAAGATGGCTCCAGACAGTCCTAAAACAAGTACTTCATTCAAGAAGTTTGCTTCTCTCGCAATAGCTGTGAGTGGAGCAGTATTAGAGAAAGATATGCTGGAACAAAGAAATATGTTACCAGTTGATCCTTATAAAGGATAAATATAAAGGATAAATATAAAGGATAATAAAAAAAGAATATAAAGGATAATAAAAAGAATATTAAAAAAATAATTTAATAATTTTATATATCTAAATATATATACATAATGGGTGCGATTGCGTCAATTGCGATGTTGGTTGGTGGAGCTGTTTTAAATGCAACTGCCTTTGCTGGAGCTGGTTATGTAGCTAATGTAGTTACAGGCGACGATGATATGAAAGAAGAACATGAAAAAGAATTAAAGAGACATGATTTAGCTTTGGAGAATTTCAATAAAGATCGAGAAGTATGGTTGGAACATAGACAAAAAGTATTAGATTTTATAGCGAAACAAAACAATTTAGATGTTCATGCGAGACAAAATCTGGTTCTGACTGATTAAAACTTAAATTTATATCTTGAATTTCATCCAGAGAGTACACAGAGTACACAGAGTACACTCACCAGTCTTGCCAGTCTTAAAAATGAACCCGAATTTAGTGACTATTATCAACCTTCTGATGATATGAAGTTATATCAATACATTTATTTAGCTGGTGGTGGAATATTATTAGTTTATTTAATAAAAAAATATAATATAATATAATATAATACTGTGAACCGGAAAATTATTGCGCAGTCTTAGTATAATATAATATAATAAACTAATAAACTAATAAACTAACTATACAATGGAATGTCAATTATGTAAACGACTCTGTTGTGATTTAATGAACAAAAAAATAAATGAAGTAAATAAAAAAAACTGGTATAACATCATACATTGTAACATATGTAAAAAAATCAATATACCCATGATGATATTTGTAAAAACATTTGTGGTAAGATCTATGGAAGGTTTCACTGTTTTGACTGTTGTAATTCATTAAATAAACCTTTAGATGAATCTTTAGATGAAAACTTTGAACATGACCAAAGAAGTCAAAACAAACAAAAAAGTAGAAACATCTATAACCCTAAAAACCATATTAAAAAAGTTTTAAAAAAATATAAACTAAATTATTATCTTTTAAGAACTGTTACTATAATATTTTTATCAATTAGTGAAGTTTATGTAGAACCAACACGATATCGATCACTCAACTTTAGCGTAATTATAAAAGCAATTCTATTATATTTAGGAGAATATCAGGAAGCTGCACTAATACCAGAGTTGAAAATGGAAGCATTTTCGCAGAATCAAATTTTAAAACGATTTTGGGATAAATGGAATGCAGAATATCCAGAGATAGTGAGATTTAGTTGGTGGCGTTTACGATGGCGTCAAATCTTTTTAAAACTGAAGTTAAATAAACCAAAAAATTAATATTTAATCAGGCCAAAAAATAAATATTTAATCAGGTGAGAGAATGAACAATAAATAATAAAAAATATGATATAACTATTATTTAATTATTGTTAACTGTTATTTAACATTTTTTTTCCATTAATTTTTGTTTTACTACATTAAAATCCATTAGAGTATAATTAAAATATGAATTATTTGGATTTATCATAGATTTTTTTAACCCACGTGAAACAACTATTAATGGGAGTTTTTTTGTATTTGTAAGAATCTCATCTATCATTCTGCTAGGAGCGTAAGTACAATAAAGTTCTTTAAGAGTTATTGGATTATTAGGCCAAATCAATAATCCAGGACCGTAACGAGAATTGAACTCCTTAAATCGAGTAATCAAAAATGGTTTTTCTATTGGAACTTCTCTCCATTTGATTGTAGGAATTTCTTGGATATTTCTTTTTTCATTTAAAATATCTAATAATAAATCCTCATCATTCTCTGAAGGATTAGCAATAGCAGGATCAGGCAGAGGACGAAGTGAACTAAGTGGACTTGATTCGGTTGTGTCGTCTTCAAAAGTGATTGGTTTTTGACTTTGTTTGTTTGACATTTTGAATTTATGGTACACTTGTATGTATATACATATATATCATTATCTGTTTAATTGAACTTCCTGACCTTGATAGTGAGGTCACTAAGCGTTTAATTTATTTATAATAGCTATAACAAATTTAGTCATTTTTTAACCAATTTTTATGTATAAGATTTATTTTGCTTTTTAATACATTATATAGATATATTAATAAATTAATTAATATAAGAACAAGACTTTATTTGATTATATAATAGATAAAAAAGGGACTGATCCAAAATTCTCCTTTTGTATACTACTGACTCTCATTGACATATGCAACAGTTTTACAAGACAGTGTTATCATTGTACTACAAACAACAAATCAACTCTCTTATCTGGAGGGGTCCCAGTTAATGTATATTCAGACATATAAATATATGAACGACCATACTATTTAGTTACTGGCCACATTTCACATTTTATACTGTTCAACAGTAAATGAATACAAAAACAATTTAAATCTTCGGCTAGTTTTGCTTCTCAGACAAATACGGTTAGATCTTACATTAAAATGGCAAGTGAAAATATTTAGTTTCAACTAAGAATGACGAGTGTGTAAATCTTTAGTCTACTTCTCTTTGTCATCAATAACTTAATAAATGGTATTACTAATTACCCGTATCAAAGGAATGCATAGCACAAACAACGTACCTCAACTTTGCAACTTTGGAGAATAACATGAGTGATTTCAGTCTTGAAAAAGATATAGATTTGGATATCTTATTTGACAAGAAAAGACTTTCTATCTTACCTTGAGTACATGTTAATATGAACAAAGAAGCTCGTCTGGGGAAAATAATTTTCAAGGTAATGTAAGTGGATCTATACACCACATAACTTTGCTATCACTGAAAAAACAGTCCAACATTTCCACGTTCTATTTACATTGACAACTTTCGTTGTGCATAGTAACTATGTTCGACTTCTAAAAGTCTCGAAGAATATCGCCAGTTCACGTGAGTTGCTATTCGAACACATCTCTGCGACGTTTTCCGCAGCCGTGATCACTGCGTCATTGAACTACGTCCATCATCACTGCGACAGTAGGGAGCCCTCTATGACACTCTCAGGAGAGAGAAAGCACGGGCTGACTCTTCCGGCACCAAATTTACAAACTTTACTCACACAACGATTGCAATTCGATTTAATAGAACGGCCACTGATGTCAGTGATTAACTTAAAACTCTAGAAGTTCTTCTCATTAAATCATAACAATATTTCTACATTGTCAATAGAAATTGAAATTTGAATGTAAACACTTTGTTACAAATTGTAGTCATTCCCCAAATTGTCTAATAGTAAACACAAGGCTCTCAAGGATATGAAAAACTAAGTTTGTATCCGAAGATCAATATCGTACCAACCTCAATCAGCATCCTACAAAGTTTGTGCTATGAAGTGATTTAAACAAGTACATATCTGTTACGACTTTTTTACGGACATCAAGCCGATGTACACAATATAATCAACGATGATTGAACCGTTTCGTGTAGTACAGATATGTTGAAGAGCTGCAAAGAATTTTATGTCGCACCTGTGCAACATTACTCAAATGCAATCTTATATTCCGGAACAATGAACGTTAACCGAACTTAAGAAATGACAAGATTTTCGTAAAGTTTTAAGTTCATTTATTTTCTAAATCGCCTTTTTTATTTATATTCATTCATGTTCGAGTGCGCTGTACATACATCAGATTTAAAAGCATGATAAAACAATCAAAACAAATAGAGCTAAAAACAATTAAAACATCAGTGATGAGCTTTAGATTTCCAGGAATTGAGTTCCGTATCTTTGATCTACAAATGTCAAGCGCTCTGTCATTTAGTGTATTATATCATCGAGGTATAACGTACAACAAGATTTTGACTACAGTCGTTACGCAAATTGTAACGAGAATTGTTGGTACGTGTTTGGCGTAGAATATAACAGTCCTGCCAAAATTCGCCTATGCAATACCGCAATGCTAAAATGACGTATTGCAGTTACAAAATGAAATACTGCAATGAATGGATGCCGTACGAGAATGTCATTATGACTTACTGACATGGTGAGATACTGTAATGTGAGTTTGCCGTTTGCGATTATGCACTAAATTCTTTTACTTAGGCCTCAGACCCCACCCCACCACCTTCTAATTAAATTGGCGAACCTGAAAATAATGTTTCAGACAGCACAGTCGATTTCAAATATATAGATAGGAAAAATAATGATTTTGTTGACATGTTACTGTTACAGTATTTTAGTGCCATCCATTTACTATTATAGCTAAAATTCATCTGTTTCTCAATTTGATTACCTTTTAAAAGTAATATTTATATTTAGGGGTACACAACATATGGTTTCATAGGAGAACTAAAATGGTTCAAACCCCTACCCCCAACTAAAATGGTTCAAACCCCTACCCCCAACTAAAATGGTTCAAACCCCCACCTCAAAGTAAAAGTTTTCTTTTTATCCAACATTGAAAAATTGATCTCGTCTAGGCCTCTTATGCAGTTAGAATTCACTGTGACACTGCCTCAGAACAGATATATAAGACCCCATGTAAACCATAAATGAGACTGAGTCAGAGACTCTCATTTTGAAGGAATTCCAACGTGAGACCGTATCTGAGACTGGATTTGAGACTTGTATGCATATGATGTAAACAATATATAAACAGCGGACAGCAACAGAAGTCATCGCATGACCAACGGATGCAGCTAGATAGCTAAGAATGTATGGTGCAAATAGTCTTGTTTGCAAAGTCTGATGATTTCAAGCCCCTCAATTTCATGATTTTAGTAAAATAGCCATACGAGAAATGAAATAGCCATCTCAGACTCGATAAGCTACAGTAAGAGGATGGGTCAAGGGGTGTACATATTTGTTTTTTCGTAAATTATCCGCTTATTATGCATCGATTATTGTGTACTCGTATGACTTTTGATTTTAACATGATGTGTAGAGTTTCAGTTCATCACTTTGGGAAAACAAAACATAACAGCTTGGAAACATTGTATATATCTCAGACCACTGTAGACTATAGTGGTCTGAGTATATATATCAACTACATGTATTAACCTTCTACTGACTTATACTTAAACACATTAATTAATATGAAAAGGGCAATGTTCTGCAGGTTCTTTATCCGATTCTTACCGTTGTTGGCGCTATAACTCATCACGCTATCACACTTATGTACATATAATTGTGGCCAATGTATGCACTCCTGTAGTCTTGCTGCTAGACTCTCGGGCTTTCTTTCGATACTATAAGCGAACGAAGATCGCAGTGAGGGCTTGCCCGAACTTCCATCCTCGAAAGCAATGTTCGGTCGTGTGTCGTATTGTATCGGAGGAACATCCGAGGTCTAGCAGATAGACTAGCACTCCTAGTACTCGGATTCAAAAGTTCAAAGGAGTGAAAATGAACAAATTATTTGAAAAGAGTAAAATACAGATTGTGAAAAATTAATTAATTGTATATAATTTTCACCTTATTTATCTAACATTTCCGCTGTGTTTAACAATTAATACAATTGTTCAAAAATGTATGTTTCCATAATTGCTTCACCCCAAAGACTAGATACTTGTCCATTGTACTACTTCTGTGATAGTTTTATGATATGTAAGGGAAGTAAATGAAGACAATTATAGATTAATGTGAACAAGACGAACTTAAGTGTAATATGTAGACTCACAGACTGGTCTGTGGTACACTATATTATATAAATTCAATTTAGAGTATGAAAGACCAGGTATCTCTCAATTGTTGTTTCTGTGTATTAAGTTGTCCGTTCTTTTGGTCGTTGCTTATTCTTGGGACCACAGACCTAAGGGATCGGTCAGTTGATTCGGCCGGGGGGGGGGGCGGTGGATTTGTAAGGGGAGGGTCACTCTGTTTTTGAAATTGACAGTAGAGGGGGGGGGGTTATGTTGTTTTGAAAATTGTGGATGGGGGGGGGGTCATTGTGTCTTGGAATGTGATGGTAGAAAAAAGTCCTTTTCTACAGTGGCATATAGCCTTGTCTGAAATGTGGTACATGTAAATATGTGTGTTTGTCCGTGTTTCTTACATATATTCTTTAATATTACTCAATATTGTTCATTTCCCACTCACTATTATAATACACGTCACAAAGTTAAAGTCCACTTTCGAAGCTCTCCCTACTTTAATTGCTCAATAAATCAATAAATCAATAAATCGATCGATCGATCGATTGATCAGTCAGTCAGTCAGTCAACCAACCAACCGAGCGAGCGACCGAGCGAGCGAGCTACCGACCGACCGACCGATCGATCGATCGATCGATCGAAACAACCAACCAACCAACCAATCAATCAATCAGTGAATTAATAAAGCGCCAGTATCCACTACTATGTAGAGTTCAGAAATGCTGTGCAGTTAGAATGCTCTGGAGAACCGATACGTCTTTAGGCCCTTTTTGAAAGTGTCAGCTGTTGGCTTTTGTCTTATTTCCAGTGGCAGTGCATTCCATAGATGGGGTGCAGCACGTGGGAATGCACGCCCGCCATATGACAACAGTTTGTACTTGGGTTCGTGCAATAAACATTTGGCAGTTGATCAGAGTGTCCTGGGATTTGGCTTCAAGTGAATTAGATCAGATATGTAGTTTGGCAATGTATGATTGTATCTCACTGCACTGTTTGATGTCGGGGAACACATGGATGAAAATCATTAATGAATAATGGAGAAAATCAAAAGATGCAAGATATGGAATGCCACCTACTATGGCTTCACAATATCATGCACAACATTTAGAAAGTTGATCGTCATTTTTTTACTTGAACCAACCATATGGAAAAAATGCCTTGTTAGCCAATTGGACCAGTAAGAAATCGGCTTTTTCCTACCTCCATTTTGATTTTCAACGCGAAATAGAATTTTTAAAACTACAAATAAAATTGAACCTTTACTCACACTATTTAAAACTATTCTATAAAATTTACAAATAGAAATATTATCTAATTTGAGTGCCCAAAGTGGATCGTTGCACTGACAGGACGCAGAGGTACCTCACCCCCCCCCCCCCCCCCCCCATTTTTGTACAAATTTAATATTTCTGTTCGATTCAAGTTGAAGAGAATGGAATCTGAAGCCTGTGTGTTCGAGCCCCACCGAAGAGGGCGACCTGAAACACCATACGTATCACATGCATGTTTTATGAAACAGTTGTGTTCTTTGTTCTTTGTTCGTAGTTTTAATTATTTTATTTGTTTGCTTTTCTTTGTTTGGGGTCTATTCAAAAACGTCGGAGTGTATTAGACGGTGGTGGTGGGTTAGGCATTGGATAAGTAGTTGGCTATCAGTCAATGTGCTGGACGGCTCCCGGGGACAGCTGGATCACTTGACAGTTGGTATGCCTTTAACGGTGATGGTGGCGCTCTATAGCAGTACTTATATCTGTCCCATTTGTCCTATCAAGATTTTCCCGAATAAGGGAGCATTCGGAAATTACAGAAGGGAGGGGATCAAGCCTGGTCTGTTGTACAAGATGTGACCTTCCCTGATTCCATTGTGCTAAAAATGGTCCTCCATCAGCTTTCTTTCTCTAAAAAATAATCCTCCTCTTTTCAAATATTTCAAAAACATGGATTCACCATGGTTTCACAGCTTCCCTATCACGTCCGGTGGTTAGGGTTAACCATTTGATTTCGGGGGAGGGAGCTGGATGAATTGGAACTACCACAACCACCATGACAGCAATAGTTTTCCAAGTAGGGGTACAGCAATTTTCTTTTAAATATATGCTTTATAAATTTGACTTTTCACCGCATCAAGTCGAGTCATGTTACTTTTTATTTTTGAAATTAAATTTCCTCATAACAGGATCCCTGAGACATTCATGATTCTTTAATATTCCCAAAGTGGCCAGTAAAAATAGAAAGTAGACAGTTAAGGTTGAATAGAAGTTTGAGGGAGCCAAGTGGACATTTTTGAAATTCAAGGATTCAAAGAGTACTTCTGGTGCTATTTTATCATATCAAGGTAGTAATAATACAGGGTGAAATTTGAATCAAAATACATGGGTGCAGTGTAGGGGTGGGTACCCCTAGAAAGTTATGAAATTGAAGAACTAAAAGAATGCTTTGTGGTGCTATTTAATATATCAAGGTGTCAACAATACCAGTTTAACTTTGAATCAAAATACAAGAGAGCATGGGGGTGCGTACGAGGTTCACCCCCTCCCTCTTTTGAATTTTTGAAATTTAAGGACTAAGAGAGTGCTATCTGGTGTTATTCAGAAAACTAACACCAAGAAAAATCCTCAAAGTATATTGTTGCATGCCATACCATTTAAAATTATTGTATCATTATGAAAAATTACAGGATTCATTAAAGGTACTAAGTCGGGTCAGTATTCTTAGTAATTTGATTTGATGGTAGAGATTCAGTTTGTTTCAGCATTTGCCAAAGTATAAAACTGCATATGGCGGTGGCACCAGAAACACATGTACCAGGGAATTTGACATTTATAGCATTTCTGCACTTGCAGCACAATAATATCTTTTTACGCTCATACCATGGAAACTATTTTTTTATGTCTCTAAAATCCTCCAGTGAAAGATTACACTTGTGCTCAATAGAGAAACTGGCTGTCAGTAGGTAGTTTTAGTAGAGCTTGAGACTTAGAGCTACAGTCGATAGAAGATCGCTGTATGCATTTAAATTGTATTCTTTCACAGTGCAGCAAAAACAGGCCTTTAATGAAATCATTACAGTGTCACATGGGCTCGAAAATTTTAATGGCTACAATTGTTTATATTGCTGATAATCAACATTTCAACTTGACTACTTCTACATCCTCACTATGCACGGCACCTACGTCATTGTTTATTTTGCATTAGCAGTTGTCTGAGGGTGTGTAATAAACGTCATGTCACATGAGTGAGTGAAACACCAAGCCTACGATTTTAGCTGTAAAAATCAACATTGACAATGTTTCTATATATGCAACAAGCATTCCAGTAAGTTTTCCTTTATATGTGAAATGGTCGCTTTAGTCAAGCAAAGTCTATTCTAGTCACAAACGGGGTACGAGAGATTTAGACGGAATATGCCGTAAGTGCCGTAAACAGGATAGTTTTCGACAGAAGTAGCAGACGATTATCAACATGTGATGCATTAGTAGGGGGTCAACCTCTTTTCGAAATTGGCGGGGGGGGGGGCATCCTGTTTTGAAATTTTGGGTAGGGGATGCCATTGTGTTTTGGATTTGGATGAAAGAAAAGAATCCATTAATCTACAGTGGCATGACCTTGTCTGAACTTTAGTATTTTTTCCTGTCCCTATTTTAAAATATTACTTCACCTGGAGTGTGGCTCAAACTTAACTTTACATATACATATGCAATGTATTACCTACCACACTAGTTACAGTACATATGTCATGTATCTCTGAAACTGGATGTGTACATGTAATCTATATAATTCTCTATTATAACCACTTTGTAGGATATAACATTATCTTTAACTGTAATTATTGTAATGTTTCGGCGATTTGTTGATAAAAACTGAAAAATCAAGGTGACCCTGAAAACCCCAAGAAATCTCTCACCCCCGGGGGTCACTAATACATAGCCAACAATCATATGCTCTAACCTTTTTACTGTCATAGTAAGCCCGTTCCCATCTAAAGTCTGAACCTGTTTCGATTCGAATATTGTCTTTTAAAGATGTGAAATGTTTCCCAAGATAGTCTACTATAATATTGCCTTAAAAGTTCAAATCTCCCCGACCAATGATACTACCATTAAGTGTACCGACCTTTAGTATAATGATGCCATTTAACTTTTAACATATTTCAACCCTGTGTAAGTTATACAGAATACCTTCTGATATGGTGGTGCTGTTTTGTAAAGTTTGGAGATTATTGCTTGAAAGGCTCTGAATATCCTAAAAATGGCTTTTAAGAGAGCCTTCTAGGGAGAGACCATGAGGATCCCCCCCCCCAAAAAAAAAAGGTGGACATATCCCTTTCCAAGCTCTTCCATACATTTTACTGTGAAGATACTATCAACATTTATTTCACAAATATTTCAACCCTGTGCAGTTGCTTTATATTGGTGCTGTCTTGTAAAGCTTGGCAATTACTAATAGTCTCAAAATTCACTTTTAAGAGTAAAAACCTCCAAGGCTTCTAAAAGGAGATGACAGTGCTATCATGGGATCTTATCAAGTATTTGCAAGATGGTCAGGCAGTACAGTCCACATTGAGTCACGATCAAAAAATGGCTGTCATGTGAATATGATATACAGGGGGGGGGGGTAATCATGATTTAGAATTAAGTGTTAGGGGGCAGCCTCTTTTCGGTTTTACATAAAAGGGAGTCCAATTTTACATAGAGGCTGGTGGGGGGGGGGGGGCAGAGGGCCGATGGAAAAATCCACTGTTTTCAACCGAGGTCTTTCACACACATTTAATTCACCTCTTCTTGTAAACCAATAGTCGCATTTCCGGTTCCAAGAAGCATTACACGACATGATGTCGCTTATGTTGTTACAGTTATAATAGTCTTGTTTTGTCTATATTACCTTTGAAATAACATTTTCATTAGGAAATCATGGAAACGCATGTTGACCTCTTTGATTATGAATGATTTTGTTCTGGCTAAATGCCACCAATGACAGACAGTGATTTTACAGGTGAACCCAGGGTACAGTCAGGTGACAACCATCCCCCTGAGTAGCACGTGCAAACCCCTCAGTACATACACAACACATGGCATTGTATGGAGAGATGTGCAATGCATCTTGGAACTGGTAACATGCATGTCTGTGACCATGACACAAACATCCTGCCACATCCTGAACGAGGGGTGGTCTTAAAGAAGAGCCGCCAGCGGCGAGTCTGGGTAACCGAGACTAGCTCTCACTCTGCAAATCTAGTGCGCCCTCTTGTGGTTGACTACCTGAGAAATGGCTGGAACTTCAGTAACCCAAATATGGCGTATTGACATAAAAATACTTGTAATATAATGCTGCTGATACCATCTAACATATATATTGCATACATGTGTGGCAAATTCTGGCAAAAAGGTCCTGTGGACTTCAGAGATTCTGTATTTTCAAAGTATGTGTACCCCCCCACCCACTGTCTATGGTGAAATTTACAATCGAGCTTCATTTAGCTGTTGAATATATATATATATATATATATATATATATATATATATATATATATATATATATATATATATATATATATATATATATATATATATATATATATATATATATATATATATATATATATATATATATATATAGTACCGCTATATAATTTGACCCAGTGAATGTTTCACTTTCATATTGCATCACTTGCCTGAAGGGCACACCATTTATTTTTTGGTTCACCAATTACCTTGGTCTTTAAGGTACGCCATGACGAGGCGCCCTCACACGTGTGAGAGTAGGCCGATGAGGGCGGAAAATCACAACATATCTTACAGTCTACGTTTACCTTAATGCACATCATTTATATTCATATGTACATCATTTACTTTAATACATGCATCATTTGCCTTGTGTCATTTTTACATGGCACATCATGCGTCTTGTGTATGATTTGATACTAGGTTACCAGCTATCTGGTGTCATTTATTTTTATGATGCACCATGCATGTGTAACTTATTTTCAATTTTTCATCATTTGCCTTTGTGTGGGCATCGTTTATATTCATAGTGCATTACTTGCTTTATGTGTGTTATTTATTTTCATATACGAATCACTTGCCCTTACGTGTGTGTTATTTGTTCTCACAGATGCTTAATTTACATTTATAAGTCACTTACGTTAGCATGTATAAAACAGTTATTTTGCATTCATCATCGTCGCAAATCGAATGTAGAAGAATAACAAAAAGTAAGTAACTTATAGATGACACTTACCACTCTTAGCCATCAGGTGTAGATGATGTATGCTTGATATCTTGTAGATATAATAGACATTGCCTTGAATGACAGCCACAAAAGGCAGATGATAGTACTTTCAGTTGATCAGTATATGTATAGATAACTTACGGTATAATTTATTTAAATTCTCATCCTTCAAGACCAAATAGGAATTTACTGTAAACACTGTAAACAGCTGCAGGTTATGATGTGGCAAGTCTGGCAAAAAGGTCCCCTGAACGTTAGACTATTTCTAACGGTCTAACGTTCATATTATCTAGTCAATGCTAGGGGTGTCATCGCTGCCAAGCAATTCTTTGTCGCCTTTTTTGAGTTGCCATAACATATCCAAGGGGACACATTTTTACACACACACACACACAGACACACACACACTCAGACACACAAACACACACACACACACACACACACACACAAACTCACACACACACACACACACACACACACACACACACACACACACACTCTGCTTGACTGTGAATAATGTCAAGGGCACTCTCAATCATACAAACATATAGTTTGTATGTTTGGTGTTAAAATAGCTTGAATATGATACATGGCGAAGATGACGAACGCAGATGGAAACGCGGCGATGACAAATACGGACGGAGATGTACACGGTGAAAATATAAACGGTGGCGAAACTGCGAAATTTGTGTCTGTGGATGTTATGTATGAGAGAAAGGCCATAGAGAGGCAAGTGAAAATATTACCGACCAACCGACAAACCGGTCACCAACTTAACCTAGCCTGAGGACAACCAAAAATGAGAAGAAAGAGAAAAAGATGAAATGTTTGTGTATATGTAATACCGACAGCGAAAAAGGACCGAGATGCGACGTAGTTGACGATGAAGACGAAATTATTTTTAATTTGGAGGTTGGGAAAGAGAAAGGGGAAGGGATATAGAAACTAGTCACTCATTCATTCATTCATACAATCATATTTAAAAAAGAAAAACAATTTAATCAAATTTTAATAATCACATTCTTGGGTCTTCGAATTCATCTTGGGTCCATCCTAAAGTGAATTAATAAAAGTATTTATTGAAACAACATCCATTCGAATTGTAATATTTACTAAATCCTTAAACAAAATTGCTAACATCTAATATTCCATTGTGTAATGTGGTTCATATAATGCATGAGCATCATTCTACATCATCGCACTGTGAAATTATTTCACAAGTCATTCATTCTCCAGTGTTCGAGATATGAGTCAAAACACTCAAAATTGCTATTACTTTACTAAGCTCTAAAAAAATATTACTGCTGATAATATCATAATTGAATATATAAAACAATAGACAATATATTTACATATTGAATGATTGTAATATCTACACTCAAAATTGCAATTACTTAATCTGACCTTTTAGAAAAATTACTTCAATACAATGTTTATTTTACTTTAATTTTAGCCTGAAAATACTTGTGAACTAAGCTTGTCATGTGATTAGTATTCAGAAGGCCACCCTCTCCCCCTGAGATTGTACTTGTATTTATCATTGATGACAGGAGAAAAATATTGACAATAACACATTGATGAAATTTATGTCGACTAATTTTAAAATTCAGAATGTTGACTCACATCTGTGGCATTCGCAGTCGTTGTCACATCCATCCAGCTCCAGTCTTCGTACCATCTTCCATGGCCTTGTAATCCTTAAGTGAGTAAATAAAAGATAATTTATTTATTTATTGAATGAAAAGAAATTTATTAAAATTGTAATGTTTACACTCAAAATTACTAATATTGACTAACTTCTTTGTTGCTACTTATCATGTGATAAGAAATCACAAGACCACCCTCTCCCCTTAGATAACTTGTATTTATCATTGATGACAGAAGATAAGAATATTGCCCAAAAACAAATTGATGAAATTTATGGCGACTCGATGTTGACCCACTTCTGTGGTGTTTGCAATCAGTGTCACACCCATCCCTCTCCACTCTGTGTATCATCGTCCGTGGCCTTGTAATCCATTGCTGAAGGTACAAAATATTGGGCAACAAAATCTAATGACCATTTTCAGTAATTTTACAAATCCAAAATCTTCACTTACTTCTTCCACTTCTTGATTGGCTGTCCGGTGTTCATCTGCCATCTGTGTTCGTGTTATCTTCCGTGACCTTAAGTTCCATCCTAATCAAACAATACAGTATAAACTTATTGATGGAATGAAATAAGTTATTTAGATTCTAATATTTACTCTTAAAGTTGCCACTACTCAATTTAACCTTTTTGAAAAGATATTACCACGGATAATACAATTCTGTTCATCTCCAAAATATTTCTTCATTCTGCTACAATCTACTTGTGACATAAGGTTTTCATTACTTGTCGTGTGCTTAGTACTGACAAAAGAACTTTTTGATAACTTATACTTTCCATTGCAGATGGGAAGAAATATTGGGCAACAAAATTTAATGACCATTCTCAGTAATTATACAATTCCAAAATCTACGCTTACTTCTTCCACTTCTTGATTGGCTGCCTGGTGTTCATCTGCCATCTGTGTTCGTGTCATCTTCCATGACCTTGAGTTCGATCCTGAAAGGAATGAATCAAACAATACAGTACAAACTTATTGATGGAATGAAATAACAGTTATTTAGATTCTAATATTTACTCTTAAAGTTGCCACTACTCAATTTAACCTTTTTGAAAAGATATTACCACGGATAATACAATTCTGTTCATCTCCAAAAAGATTTCTTCAATCTGCTACAATCTACTTGTGACATAAGGTTTTCATTACTTGTCGTGTGCTTAGTACTGACAAAAGAACTTTTAGATAACTTATACTTTCCATTGCAGATGGGAAGAAAAATACTGGGCAACAAAATTTAATGACCATTCTCAGTAATTATACAATTCCAAAATCTACGCTTACTTCTTCCACTTCTTGATTGGCTGCCTGGTGTTCATCTGCCATCTGTGTTCCTGTCATCTTCCGTGACCTTGAGTTCCATCCTGAAAGGAATGAATCAAACAATACAGTATAAACTTATTGATGGAATGAAATAACAGTATTCTAATATTTACTCTTAAAGTTGCCACTACTCAATTTAACCTTTTTGAAAAGATATTACCACGGATAATATAATTCTGTTCATCTCCAAAATATTTCTTTATTCTGCTACAATCTACTTGTGACATAAGGTTGTCATTACTTGTCGTGTGCTTAGTACTGACAAAAGAACTTTTTGATAACTTATACTTTCCATTGCAGATGGGAAGAAATATTGGGCAACAAAATTTAATAACCATTCTCATTAATTATACAATTCCAAAATCTTCACTTACTTCTTCCACTTCTTGATTGGCTGTCTGGTGTTCATCTGCCATCTGTGTTCGTGTCATCTTCCGTGACCTTGAGTTCCATCCTGAAAGGAATGAATCAAACAATACAGTATAAACTTATTGATGGAATGAAATAACAGTATTCTAATATTTACTCTTACAAGTTGCCAGTACTCGCTTTAACCTTTTTGAAAAGATATTACCACGGTTACTACAATTCTATTCATCTCCAATATTTCTTCATTCTGCTACAACCTACTTGTGACATAAGGTTGTCATTACTTGTCGTGTGCTTAGTACTGACAAAAGAACTTTTCGATAACTTATACTTTCCATTGCAGATGGGAAGAAATGTTGGGCAACAAAATTTAATGACCATTCTCAGTAATTATTCAATTCCAAAATCTTCACTTACTTCTTCGACTTCTTGAATGGCTGTCTGGTGTTCATCTGCCATCTGTGTTCGTGTCATCTTCCGTGACCTTGAGTTCCATCCTGAAAGGAATGAATCAACCAATACAGTATAAACTTATTGATGGAATGAAATAACAGTATTCTAATATTTACTCTTAAAGTTGCCACTACTCAATTTAACCTTTTTGAAAAGATATTACCACGGATAATACAATTCTGTTCATCTCCAAAAAGATTTCTTCAATCTGCTACAATCTACTTGTGACATAAGGTTTTCATTACTTGTCGTGTGCTTAGTACTGACAAAAGAACTTTTAGATAACTTATACTTTCCATTGCAGATGGGAAGAAAAATACTAGGCAACAAAATTTAATGACCATTCTCAGTAATTATGCAATTCCAAAATCTACGCTTACTTCTTCCACTTCTTGATTGGCTGCCTGGTGTTCATCTGCCGTCTGTGTTCCTGTCATCTTCCGTGACCTTGAGTTCCATCCTGAAAGGAATGAATCAAACAATACAGTATAAACTTATTGATGGAATGAAATAACAGTATTCTAATATTTACTCTTAAAGTTGCCACTACTCAATTTAACCTTTTTGAAAAGATATTACCACGGATAATATAATTCTGTTCATCTCCAAAATATTTCTTTATTCTGCTACAATCTACTTGTGACATAAGGTTGTCATTACTTGTCGTGTGCTTAGTACTGACAAAAGAACTTTTTGATAACTTATACTTTCCATTGCAGATGGGAAGAAATATTGGGCAACAAAATTTAATGACCATTCTCATTAATTATACAATTCCAAAATCTTCACTTACTTCTTCCACTTCTTGATTGGCTGTCTGGTGTTCATCTGCCATCTGTGTTCGTGTCATCTTCCGTGACCTTGAGTTCCATCCTGAAAGGAATGAATCAAACAATACAGTATAAACTTATTGATGGAATGAAATAACAGTATTCTAATATTTACTCTTACAAGTTGCCAGTACTCGCTTTAACCTTTTTGAAAAGATATTACCACGGTTACTACAATTCTATTCATCTCCAATATTTCTTCATTCTGCTACAACCTACTTGTGACATAAGGTTGTCATTACTTGTCGTGTGCTTAGTACTGACAAAAGAACTTTTCGATAACTTATACTTTCCATTGCAGATGGGAAGAAATGTTGGGCAACAAAATTTAATGACCATTCTCAGTAATTATACAATTCCAAAATCTTCACTTACTTCTTCGACTTCTTGAATGGCTGTCTGGTGTTCATCTGCCATCTGTGTTCGTGTCATCTTCCGTGACCTTGAGTTTCATCCTGAAAGGAATGAATCAAACAATACAGTATAAACTTATTGATGGAATGAAATAACAGTTATTTAGATTCTAATATTTACTCTTAAAGTTGCCACTACTCAATTTAACCTTTTTGAAAAGATATTACCACGGATAATACAATTCTGTTCATCTCCAAAAAGATTTCTTCAATCTGCTACAATCTACTTGTGACATAAGGTTTTCATTACTTGTCGTGTGCTTAGTACTGACAAAAGAACTTTTAGATAACTTATACTTTCCATTGCAGATGGGAAGAAAAATACTGGGCAACAAAATTTAATGACCATTCTCAGTAATTATACAATTCCAAAATCTACGCTTACTTCTTCCACTTCTTGATTGGCTGCCTGGTGTTCATCTGCCATCTGTGTTCCTGTCATCTTCCGTGACCTTGAGTTCCATCCTGAAAGGAATGAATCAACCAATACAGTATAAACTTATTGATGGAATGAAATAACAGTATTCTAATATTTACTCTTAAAGTTGCCACTACTCAATTTAACCTTTTTGAAAAGATATTACCACGGATAATACAATTTTGTTCATCTCCAAAATATGTCTTCATTCTGCTACAATCTACTTGTGACATAAGGTTGTCATTACTTGTCGTGTGCTTAGTACTGACAAAAGAACTTTTTGATAACTTATACTTTCCATTGCAGATGGGAAGAAATATTGGGCAACAAAATTTAATGACCATTCTCATAAATTATACAATTCCAAAATCTTCACTTACTTCTTCCACTTCTTGATTGGCTGTCTGGTGTTCATCTGCCATCTGTGTTCGTGTCATCTTCCGTGACCTTGAGTTTCATCCTGAAAGGAATGAATCAAACAATACAGTATAAACTTATTGAAGGAATGAAATAAGTTATTTAGATTCTAATATTTACTCTCAAAGTTGCCACTACTCAATTTAATCTTTTTGAAAAGATATTACCACGGATAATACAATTCTGTTCATCTCCAAAATATTTCTTCATTCTGCTACAATCTACTTGTGACATAAGGTTGTCATTACTTGTCGTGTGATTAGGACTGACAAAAGAACTTTTAGATAACTTATACTTTCCATTGCAGATGGGAAGAAATATTGGGCAACAAAATTTAATGACCATTCTCAGTAATTATACAATTCCAAAATCTTCACTTACTTCTTCCACTTCTTGATTGGCTGTCTGGTGTTCATCTGCCATCTGTGTTCGTGTCATCTTCCGTGACCTTGAGTTCCATCCTGAAAGGAATGAATCAAACAATACAGTATAAACTAATTGATGGAATGAAATAACAGTATTCTAATATTTACTCTTAAAGTTGCCACTACTCAATTTAACCTTTTTGAAAAGATATTACTACGGATAATATAATTCTGTTCATCTCCAAAATATTTCTTTATTCTGCTACAATCTACTTGTGACATAAGGTTGTCATTACTTGTCGTGTGCTTAGTACTGACAAAAGAACTTTTTGATAACTTATACTTTCCATTGCAGATGGGAAGAAATATTGGGCAACAAAATTTAATGACCATTCTCAGTAATTATGCAATTCCAAAATCTTCACTTACTTCTTCCACTTCTTGATTGGCTGTCTGGTGTTCATCTGCCATCTGTGTTCGTGTCATCTTCCGTGACCTTGAGTTCCATCCTGAAAGGAATGAATCAAACAATACAGTATAAACTTATTGATGGAATGAAATAACAGTATTCTAATATTTACTCTTACAAGTTGCCAGTACTCGCTTTAACCTTTTTGAAAAGATATTACCACGGTTAATACAATTCTATTCATCTCCAATATTTCTTCATTCTGCTACAACCTACTTGTGACATAAGGTTGTCATTACTTGTTGTGTGCTTAGTACTGACAAAAGAACTTTTTGATAACTTATACTTTCCATTGCAGATGGGAAGAAATATTGGGCAACAAAATTTAATGACCATTCTCAGTAATTATGCAATTCCAAAATCTTCACTTACTTCTTCCACTTCTTGATTGGCTGTCTGGTGTTCATCTGCCATCTGTGTTCGTGTCATCTTCCGTGACCTTGAGTTCCATCCTGAAAGGAATGAATCTAACAATACAGTATAAACTAATTGATGGAATGAAATAACAGTATTCTAATATTTACTCTTAAAGTTGCCACTACTCAATTTAACCTTTTTGAAAAGATATTACTACGGATAATATAATTCTGTTCATCTCCAAAATATTTCTTTATTCTGCTACAATCTACTTGTAACATAAGGTTGTCATTACTTGTCGTGTGCTTAGTACTGACAAAAGAACTTTTTGATAACTTATACTTTCCATTGCAGATGGGAAGAAATATTGGGCAACAAAATTTAATGACCATTCTCAGTAATTATGCAATTCCAAAATCTTCACTTACTTCTTCCACTTCTTGATTGGCTGTCTGGTGTTCATCTGCCATCTGTGTTCCTGTCATCTTCCGTGACCTTGAGTTCCACCCTGAAAGGAATGAATCAAACAATACAGTATAAACTTATTGATGGAATGAAATAACAGTATTCTAATATTTACTCTTACAAGTTGCCAGTACTCGCTTTAACCTTTTTGAAAAGATATTACCACGGTTAATACAATTCTATTCATCTCCAATATTTCTTCATTCTGCTACAACCTACTTGTGACATAAGGTTGTCATTACTTGTCGTGTGCTTAGTACTGACAAAAGAACTTTTTGATAACTTATACTTTCCATTGCAGATGGGAAGAAATATTGGGCAACAAAATTTAATGACCATTCTCAGTAATTATGCAATTCCAAAATCTTCACTTACTTCTTCCACTTCTTGATTGGCTGTCTGGTGTTCATCTGCCATCTGTGTTCGTGTCATCTTCCGTGACCTTGAGTTCCATCCTGAAAGGAATGAATCTAACAATACAGTATAAACTAATTGATGGAATGAAATAACAGTATTCTAATATTTACTCTTAAAGTTGCCACTACTCAATTTAACCTTTTTGAAAAGATATTACTACGGATAATATAATTCTGTTCATCTCCAAAATATTTCTTTATTCTGCTACAATCTACTTGTAACATAAGGTTGTCATTACTTGTCGTGTGCTTAGTACTGACAAAAGAACTTTTTGATAACTTATACTTTCCATTGCAGATGGGAAGAAATATTGGGCAACAAAATTTAATGACCATTCTCAGTAATTATGCAATTCCAAAATCTTCACTTACTTCTTCCACTTCTTGATTGGCTGTCTGGTGTTCATCTGCCATCTGTGTTCCTGTCATCTTCCGTGACCTTGAGTTCCATCCTGAAAGGAATGAATCAAACAATACAGTATAAACTTATTGATGGAATGAAATAACAGTATTCTAATATTTACTCTTACAAGTTGCCACTACTCAATTTAACCTTTTTGAAAAGATATTACCACGGTTAATACAATTCTATTCATCTCCAATATTTCTTCATTCTGCTACAACCTACTTGTGACATAAGGTTGTCATTACTTGTCATGTGCTTAGTACTGACAAAAGAACTTTTTGATAACTTATACTTTCCATTGCAGATGGGAAGAAATATTGGGCAACAAAATTTAATGACCATTCTCAGTAATTATACAATTCCAAAATCTTCACTTACTTCTTCCACTTCTTGATTGGCTGTCTGGTGTTCATCTGCCATCTGTGTTCGTGTCATCTTCCGTGACCTTGAGTTCCATCCTGAAAGGAATGAATCAAACAATACAGTATAAACTTATTCATGGAATGAAATAACAGTATTCTAATATTTACTCTTACAAGTTGCCAGTACTCGCTTTAACCTTTTTGGAAAGATATTACCACGGTTAATACAATTCTATTCATCTCCAATATTTCTTCATTCTGCTACAACCTACTTGTGACATAAGGTTGTCATTACTTGTCGTGTGCTTAGTACTGACAAAAGAACTTTTAGATAACTTGTACTTTCCATTGCAGATGGGAAGAAATGTTGGGCAACAAAATTTTATGACCATTCTCAGTAATTATTCAATTCCAAAATCTTCACTTACTTCTTCGACTTCTTGAATGGCTGTCTGGTGTTCATCTGCCATCTGTGTTCGTGTCATCTTCCGTGACCTTGAGTTCCATCCTGAAAGGAATGAATCAACCAATACAGTATAAACTTATTGATGGAATGAAATAACAGTATTGTAATATTTACTCTTAAAGTTGCCACTACTCAATTTAACCTTTTTGAAAAGATATTACCACGGATAATACAATTCTGTTCATCTCCAAAATATTTCTTCATTCTACTACAGTCTACTTGTGACATAAGGTTGTTATTACTTATTGTGTGATTAGTACTGACAAAATAACTTTTAGATAACTTATACTTTCCATTGCAGATGGGAAGAAATATTGGGCAACAAAATTTAATGACCATTCTCAGTAATTATACAATTCCAAAATCTTCACTTACTTCTTCCACTTCTTGATTGGCTGTCTGGTGTTCATCTGCCATCTGTGTTCGTGTCATCTTCCGTGACCTTGAGTTCCATCCTGAAAGGAATGAATCAAACAATACAGTATAAACTTATTGATGGAATGAAATAACAGTTATTTAGATTCTAATATTTACTCTTAAAGTTGCCACTACTCAATTTAACCTTTTTGAAAAGATATTACCACGGATAATACAATTCTGTTCATCTCCAAAAAAATTCTTCATTCTGCTACAGTCTACTTGTGACATAAGGTTGTCATTACTTATTGTGTGATTAGTACTGACAAAAGAACTTTTTGATAACTTATACTTTCCATTGCAGATGGGAAAAAATATTGGGCAACAAAAGTTAATGACCATTCTCAGTAATTATACAATTCCAAAATCTTCACTTACTTCTTCCACTTCTTGATTGGCTGTCTGGTGTTCATCTGCCATCTGTGTTCGTGTCATCTTCCGTGACCTTGAGTTCCATCCTGAAAGGAATGAATCAAACAATACAGTATAAACTTATTGAAGGAATGAAATAAGTTATTTAGATTCTAATATTTACTCTCAAAGTTGCCACTACTCAATTTAATCTTTTTGAAAAGATATTACCACGGATAATACAATTCTGTTCATCTCCAAAATATTTCTTCATTCTGCTATAATCTACTTGTGACATAAGGTTGTCATTACTTGTCGTGTGATTAGGACTGACAAAAGAACTTTTAGATAACTTATACTTTCCATTGCAGATGGGAAGAAATATTGGGCAACAAAATTTAATGACCATTCTCAGTAATTATACAATTCCAAAATCTTCACTTACTTCTTCCACTTCTTGATTGGCTGTCTGGTGTTCATCTGCCATCTGTGTTCGTGTCATCTTCCGTGACCTTGAGTTCCATCCTGAAAGGAATGAATCAAACAATACAGTATAAACTAATTGATGGAATGAAATAACAGTATTCTAATATTTACTCTTAAAGTTGCCACTACTCAATTTAACCTTTTTGAAAAGATATTACTACGGATAATATAATTCTGTTCATCTCCAAAATATTTCTTTATTCTGCTACAATCTACTTGTGACATAAGGTTGTCATTACTTGTCGTGTGCTTAGTACTGACAAAAGAACTTTTTGATAACTTATACTTTCCATTGCAGATGGGAAGAAATATTGGGCAACAAAATTTAATGACCATTCTCAGTAATTATGCAATTCCAAAATCTTCACTTACTTCTTCCACTTCTTGATTGGCTGTCTGGTGTTCATCTGCCATCTGTGTTTGTGGCATCTTCCGTGACCTTGAGTTCCATCCTGAAAGGAATGAATCAAACAATACAGTATAAACTTATTGAAGGAATGAAATAAGTTATTTAGATTCTAATATTTACTCTCAAAGTTGCCACTACTCAATTTAATCTTTTTGAAAAGATATTACCACGGATAATACAATTCTGTTCATCTCCAAAATATTTCTTCATTCTGCTACAATCTACTTGTGACATAAGGTTGTCATTACTTGTCGTGTGATTAGGACTGACAAAAAACTTTTAGATAACTTATACTTTCCATTGCAGATGGGAAGAAATATTGGGCAACAAAATTTAATGACCATTCTCAGTAATTATGCAATTCCAAAATCTTCACTTACTTCTTCCACTTCTTGATTGGCTGTCTGGTGTTCATCTGCCATCTGTGTTCGTGTCATCTTCCGTGACCTTGAGTTCCATCCTGAAAGGAATGAATCAAACAATACAGTATAAACTTATTGATGGAATGAAATAACAGTATTCTAACATTTACTCTCAAAGTTGCCACTACTCAATTTAACCTTTTTGAAAAAATATTACTACGGATAACATAATTATGTTCATCTCCAAAATATTTCTTTATTCTGCTACAATCTACTTGTAACATAAGGTTGTCATTACTTGTCGTGTGCTTAGTACTGACAAAAGAACTTTTTGATAACTTATACTTTCCATTGCAGATGGGAAGAAATATTGGGCAACAAAATTTAATGACCATTCTCAGTAATTATGCAATTCCAAAATCTTCACTTACTTCTTCCACTTCTTGATTGGCTGTCTGGTGTTCATCTGCCATCTGTGTTTGTGTCATCTTCCGTGACCTTGAGTTCCATCCTGAAAGGAATGAATCAAACAATACAGTATAAACTTATTGAAGGAATGAAATAAGTTATTTAGATTCTAATATTTACTCTCAAAGTTGCCACTACTCAATTTAATCTTTTTGAAAAGATATTACCACGGATAATACAATTCTGTTCACCTCCAAAATATTTCTTCATTCTGCTATAATCTACTTGTGACATAAGGTTGTCATTATTTGTCGTGTGATTAGGACTGACAAAAGAACTTTTAGATAACTTATACTTTCCATTGCAGATGGGAAGAAATATTGGGCAACAAAATTTAATGACCATTCTCAGTAATTATACAATTCCAAAATCTTCACTTACTTCTTCCACTTCTTGATTGGCTGTCTGGTGTTCATCTGCCATCTGTGTTCGTGTCATCTTCCGTGACCTTGAGTTCCATCCTGAAAGGAATGAATCAAACAATACTGTATAAACTTATTGATGGAATGAAATAACAGTTATTTAGATTCCAATATTTACTCTTAAAGTTGCCACTACTCAATTTAACCTTTTTAAAAAGATATTACCACGGATAATACAATTCTGTTCATCTCCAAAATATGTCTTCATTCTGCTACAATCTACTTGTGACATAAGATTGTCATTACTTGTCGTGTGATTAGGACTGACAAAAGAACTTTTAGATAACTTATACTTTCCATTGCAGATGGGAAGAAATATTGGGCAACAAAATTTAATGACCATTCTCAGTAATTATACAATTCCAAAATCTTCACTTACTTCTTCCACTTCTTGATTGGCTGTCTGGTGTTCATCTGCCATCTGTGTTCGTGTCATCTTCCGTGACCTTGAGTTCCATCCTGAAAGGAATGAATCAAACAATACAGTATAAACTAATTGATGGAATGAAATAACAGTATTCTAATATTTACTCTTAAAGTTGCCACTACTCAATTTAACCTTTTTGAAAAGATATTACTACGGATAATATAATTCTGTTCATCTCCAAAATATTTCTTTATTCTGCTACAATCTACTTGTGACATAAGGTTGTCATTACTTATTGTGTGATTAGTACTGACAAAAGAACTTTTTGATAACTTATACTTTCCATTGCAGATGGGAAGAAATATTGGGCAACAAAATTTAATGACCATTCTCAGTAATTATACAATTCCAAAATCTTCACTTACTTCTTCCACTTCTTGATTGGCTGTCTGGTGTTCATCTGCCATCTGTGTTCGTGTCATCTTCCGTGACCTTGAGTTCCATCCTGAAAGGAATGAATCAAACAATACAGTATAAACTTATTGAAGGAATGAAATAAGTTATTTAGATTCTAATATTTACTCTCAAAGTTGCCACTACTCAATTTAATCTTTTTGAAAAGATATTACCACGGATAATACAATTCTGTTCATCTCCAAAATATTTCTTCATTCTGCTACAATCTGCTTGTGACATAAGGTTGTCATTACTTGTCGTGTGATTAGGACTGACAAAAGAACTTTTAGATAACTTATACTTTCCATTGCAGATGGGAAGAAATATTGGGCAACAAAATTTAATGACCATTCTCAGTAATTATACAATTCCAAAATCTTCACTTACTTCTTCCACTTCTTGATTGGCTGTCTGGTGTTCATCTGCCATCTGTGTTCGTGTCATCTTCCGTGACCTTGAGTTCCATCCTGAAAGGAATGAATCAAACAATACAGTATAAACTTATTGATGGAATGAAATAACAGTATTCTAATATTTACTCTCAAAGTTGCCACTACTCAATTTAACCTTTTTGAAAAGATATTACTACGGATAACATAATTCTGTTCATCTCCAAAATATTTCTTTATTCTGCTACAATCTACTTGTGACATAAGGTTGTCATTACTTGTCGTGTGCTTAGTACTGACAAAAGAACTTTTTGATAACTTATACTTTCCATTGCAGATGGGAAGAAATATTGGGCAACAAAATTTAATGACCATTCTCAGTAATTATGCAATTCCAAAATCTTCACTTACTTCTTCCACTTCTTGATTGGCTGTCTGGTGTTCATCTGCCATCTGTGTTTGTGTCATCTTCCGTGACCTTGAGTTCCATCCTGAAAGGAATGAATCAAACAATACAGTATAAACTTATTGAAGGAATGAAATAAGTTATTTAGATTCTAATATTTACTCTCAAAGTTGCCACTACTCAATTTAATCTTTTTGAAAAGATATTACCACGGATAATACAATTCTGTTCATCTCCAAAATATTTCTTCATTCTGCTACAATATACTTGTGACATAAGGTTGTCATTACTTTAGATTATTTAGATTCTAATATTTACTCTTAAAGTTGCCACTACTCAATTTAACCTTTTTGAAAAGATATTACTACGGATAATATAATTCTGTTCATCTCCAAAATATTTCTTTATTCTGCTACAATCTACTTGTGACATAAGGTTGTCATTACCACGGATAATACAATTCTGTTCATCTCCAATATTTCTTCATTCTGCTACAATCTACTTGTGACATAAGGTTGTCATTACTTGTTGTGTGCTTAGTACTGACAAAAGAACTTTTTGATAACATATACTTTCCATTGAGGATGGGAAGAAATATTGGGCAACAAAATTTAATGACCATTCTCAGTAATTATTCAATTCCAAAATCTTCACTTACTTCTTCCACTTCTTGATTGGCTGTCTGGTGTTCATCTGCCATCTGTGTTCGTGTCATCTTCCGTGACCTTGAGTTCCATCCTGAAAGGAATGAATCAAACAATACAGTATAAACTTATTGATGGAATGAAATAACAGTTATTTAGATTCTAATAATTACTCTTAAAGTTGCCACTACTCAATTTAACCTTTTTGAAAAGATATTACCACGGATCATACAATTCTGTTCATCTCCAAAATATGTCTTCATTCTGCTACAATCTACTTGTGACATAAGGTTGTCATTACTTGTCGTGTGCTTAGTACTGACAAAAGAACTTTTAGATAACTTATACTTTCCATTGCAGATGGGAAGAAATATTGGGCAACAAAATTTAATGACCATTCTCAGTAATTATACAATTCCAAAATCTTCACTTACTTCTTCCACTTCTTGATTGGCTGTCTGGTGTTCATCTGCCATCTGTGTTCGTGTCATCTTCCGTGACCTTGAGTTCCATCCTGAAAGGAATGAATCAAACAATACAGTATAAACTTATTGATGGAATGAAATAACAGTATTCTGATATTTACTCTTAAAGTTGCCACTACTCTATTTAACCTTTTTGAAAAGATATTACCACGGATGATACAATTCTGTTCATCTCCAATATTTCTTCATTCTGCTACAATCTACTTGTGACATAAGGTTGTCATTACTTGTTGTGTGCTTAGTACTGACAAAAGAACTTTTTGATAACTTATACTTTCCATTGCAGATGGGAAGAAATATTGGGCAACAAAATTTAATGACCATTCTCAGTAATTATACAATTCCAAAATCTTCACTTACTTCTTCCACTTCTTGATTGGCTGTCTGGTGTTCATCTGCCATCTGTGTTCGTGTCATCTTCCGTGACCTTGAGTTCCATCCTGAAAGGAATGAATCAAACAATACAGTATAAACTTATTGATGGAATGAAATAACAGTTATTTAGATTCTAATATTTACTCTTAAAGTTGCCACTACTCAATTTAACCTTTTTGAAAAGATATTACCACGGATAATACAATTCTGTTCATCTCCAAAATATGTCTTCATTCTGCTACAATCTACTTGTGACATAAGGTTGTCATTACTTGTCGTGTGCTTAGTACTGACAAAAGAACTTTTAGATAACTTATACTTTCCATTGCAGATGGGAAGAAATATTGGGCAACAAAATTTAATGACCATTCTCAGTAATTATACAATTCCAAAATCTTCACTTACTTCTTCCACTTCTTGATTGGCTGTCTGGTGTTCATCTGCCATCTGTGTTCGTGTCATCTTCCGTGACCTTGAGTTCCATCCTGAAAGGAATGAATCAAACAATACAGTATAAACTAATTGATGGAATGAAATAACAGTATTCTAATATTTACTCTTAAAGTTGCCACTACTCAATTTAACCTTTTTGAAAAGATATTACTGCGGATAATATAATTCTGTTCATCTCCAAAATATTTCTTTATTCTGCTACAATCTACTTGTGACATAAGGTTGTCATTACTTGTCGTGTGCTTAGTACTGACAAAAGAACTTTTTGATAACTTATACTTTCCATTGCAGATGGGAAGAAATATTGGGCAACAAAATTTAATGACCATTCTCAGTAATTATGCAATTCCAAAATCTTCACTTACTTCTTCCACTTCTTGATAGGCTGTCTGGTGTTCATCTGCCATCTGTGTTCGTGTCATCTTCCGTGACCTTGAGTTCCATCCTGAAAGGAATGAATCAAACAATACAGTATAAACTTATTGATGGAATGAAATAACAGTATTCTAATATTTACTCTCAAAGTTGCCACTACTCAATTTAACCTTTTTGAAAAAATATTACTACGGATAACATAATTATGTTCATCTCCAAAATATTTCTTTATTCTGCTACAATCTACTTGTAACATAAGGTTGTCATTACTTGTCGTGTGCTTAGTACTGACAAAAGAACTTTTTGATAACTTATACTTTCCATTGCAGATGGGAAGAAATATTGGGCAACAAAATTTAATGACCATTCTCAGTAATTATGCAATTCCAAAATCTTCACTTACTTCTTCCACTTCTTGATTGGCTGTCTGGTGTTCATCTGCCATCTGTGTTCGTGTCATCTTCCGTGACCTTGAGTTCCATCCTGAAAGGAATGAATCAAACAATACAGTATAAACTTATTGATGGAATGAAATAACAGTTATTTAGATTCTAATATTTACTCTTAAAGTTGCCACTACTCAATTTAACCTTTTTAAAAAGATATTACCACGGATAATACAATTCTGTTCATCTCCAAAATATGTCTTCATTCTGCTACAATCTACTTGTGACATAAGATTGTCATTACTTGTCGTGTGATTAGGACTGACAAAAGAACTTTTAGATAACTTATACTTTCCATTGCAGATGGGAAGAAATATTGGGCAACAAAATTTAATGACCATTCTCAGTAATTATACAATTCCAAAATCTTCACTTACTTCTTCCACTTCTTGATTGGCTGTCTGGTGTTCATCTGCCATCTGTGTTCGTGTCATCTTCCGTGACCTTAAGTTCCATCCTGAAAGGAATGAATCAAACAATACAGTATAAACTAATTGATGGAATGAAATAACAGTATTCTAATATTTACTCTTAAAGTTGCCACTACTCAATTTAACCTTTTTGAAAAGATATTACTACGGATAATATAATTCTGTTCATCTCCAAAATATTTCTTTATTCTGCTACAATCTACTTGTGACATAAGGTTGTCATTACTTGTCGTGTGCTTAGTACTGACAAAAGAACTTTTTGATAACTTATACTTTCCATTGCAGATGGGAAGAAATATTGGGCAACAAAATTTAATGACCATTCTCAGTAATTATACAATTCAAAAATCTTCACTTATTTCTTCCACTTCTTGATTGGCTGTCTGGTGTTCATCTGCCATCTGTGTTCGTGTCATCTTCCGTGACCTTGAGTTCCATCCTGAAAGGAATGAATCAAACAATACAGTATAAACTTATTGATGGAATGAAATAACAGTATTCTAATATTTACTCTCAAAGTTGCCACTACTCAATTTAACCTTTTTGAAAAGATATTACTACGGATAACATAATTCTGTTCATCTCCAAAATATTTCTTTATTCTGCTACAATCTACTTGTGACATAAGGTTGTCATTACTTGTCGTGTGCTTAGTACTGACAAAAGAACTTTTTGATAACTTATACTTTCCATTGCAGATGGGAAGAAATATTGGGCAACAAAATTTAATGACCATTCTCAGTAATTATGCAATTCCAAAATCTTCACTTACTTCTTCCACTTCTTGATTGGCTGTCTGGTGTTCATCTGCCATCTGTGTTTGTGTCATCTTCCGTGACCTTGAGTTCCATCCTGAAAGGAATGAATCAAACAATACAGTATAAACTTATTGAAGGAATGAAATAAGTTATTTAGATTCTAATATTTACTCTCAAAGATGCCACTACTCAATTTAATATTTTTGAAAAGATATTACCACGGATAATACAATTCTGTTCATCTCCAAAATATTTCTTCATTCTGCTACAATCTACTTGTGACATAAGGTTGTCATTACTTGTCGTGTGATTAGGACTGACAAAAAAACTTTTAGATAACTTATACTTTCCATTGCAGATGGGAAGAAATATTGGGCAACAAAATTTAATAACCATTCTCATTAATTATACAATTCCAAAATCTTCACTTACTTCTTCCACTTCTTGATTGGCTGTCTGGTGTTCATCTGCCATCTGTGTTCGTGTCATCTTCCGTGACCTTGAGTTCCATCCTGAAAGGAATGAATCAAACAATACAGTATAAACTTATTGAAGGAATGAAATAAGTTATTTAGATTCTAATATTTACTCTCAAAGTTGCCACTACTCAATTTAATCTTTTTGAAAAGATATTACCACGGATAATACAATTCTGTTCATCTCCAAAATATTTCTTCATTCTGCTACAATCTGCTTGTGACATAAGGTTGTCATTACTTGTCGTGTGATTAGGACTGACAAAAGAACTTTTAGATAACTTATACTTTCCATTGCAGATGGGAAGAAATATTGGGCAACAAAATTTAATGACCATTCTCAGTAATTATACAATTCCAAAATCTTCACTTACTTCTTCCACTTCTTGATTGGCTGTCTGGTGTTCATCTGCCATCTGTGTTCGTGTCATCTTCCGTGACCTTGAGTTCCATCCTGAAAGGAATGAATCAAACAATACAGTATAAACTTATTGATGGAATGAAATAACAGTATTCTAATATTTACTCTCAAAGTTGCCACTACTCAATTTAACCTTTTTGAAAAGATATTACTACGGATAATATAATTCTGTTCATCTCCAAAATATTTCTTTATTCTGCTACAATCTACTTGTGACATAAGGTTGTCATTACTTGTCGTGTGCTTAGTACTGACAAAAGAACTTTTTGATAACTTATACTTTCCATTGCAGATGGGAAGAAATATTGGGCAACAAAATTTAATGACCATTCTCAGTAATTATGCAATTCCAAAATCTTCACTTACTTCTTCCACTTCTTGATTGGCTGTCTGGTGTTCATCTGCCATCTGTGTTTGTGTCATCTTCCGTGACCTTGAGTTCCATCCTGAAAGGAATGAATCAAACAATACAGTATAAACTTATTGAAGGAATGAAATAAGTTATTTAGATTCTAATATTTACTCTCAAAGTTGCCACTACTCAATTTAATATTTTTGAAAAGATATTACCACGGATAATACAATTCTGTTCATCTCCAAAATATTTCTTCATTCTGCTACAATATACTTGTGACATAAGGTTGTCATTACTTTAGATTATTTAGATTCTAATATTTACTCTTAAAGTTGCCACTACTCAATTTAACCTTTTTGAAAAGATATTACTACGGATAATATAATTCTGTTCATCTCCAAAATATTTCTTTATTCTGCTACAATCTACTTGTGACATAAGGTTGTCATTACCACGGATAATACAATTCTGTTCATCTCCAATATTTCTTCATTCTGCTACAATCTACTTGTGACATAAGGTTGTCATTACTTGTTGTGTGCTTAGTACTGACAAAAGAACTTTTTGATAACATATACTTTCCATTGAGGATGGGAAGAAATATTGGGCAACAAAATTTAATGACCATTCTCAGTAATTATTCAATTCCAAAATCTTCACTTACTTCTTCCACTTCTTGATTGGCTGTCTGGTGTTCATCTGCCATCTGTGTTCGTGTCATCTTCCGTGACCTTGAGTTCCATCCTGAAAGGAATGAATCAAACAATACAGTATAAACTTATTGAAGGAATGAAATAAGTTATTTAGATTCTAATATTTACTCTCAAAGATGCCACTACTCAATTTAATATTTTTGAAAAGATATTACCACGGATAATACAATTCTGTTCATCTCCAAAATATTTCTTCATTCTGCTACAATCTACTTGTGACATAAGGTTGTCATTACTTGTCGTGTGATTAGGACTGACAAAAAAACTTTTAGATAACTTATACTTTCCATTGCAGATGGGAAGAAATATTGGGCAACAAAATTTAATAACCATTCTCATTAATTATACAATTCCAAAATCTTCACTTACTTCTTCCACTTCTTGATTGGCTGTCTGGTGTTCATCTGCCATCTGTGTTCGTGTCATCTTCCGTGACCTTGAGTTCCATCCTGAAAGGAATGAATCAAACAATACAGTATAAACTTATTGAAGGAATGAAATAAGTTATTTAGATTCTAATATTTACTCTCAAAGTTGCCACTACTCAATTTAATCTTTTTGAAAAGATATTACCACGGATAATACAATTCTGTTCATCTCCAAAATATTTCTTCATTCTGCTACAATCTGCTTGTGACATAAGGTTGTCATTACTTGTCGTGTGATTAGGACTGACAAAAGAACTTTTAGATAACTTATACTTTCCATTGCAGATGGGAAGAAATATTGGGCAACAAAATTTAATGACCATTCTCAGTAATTATACAATTCCAAAATCTTCACTTACTTCTTCCACTTCTTGATTGGCTGTCTGGTGTTCATCTGCCATCTGTGTTCGTGTCATCTTCCGTGACCTTGAGTTCCATCCTGAAAGGAATGAATCAAACAATACAGTATAAACTTATTGATGGAATGAAATAACAGTATTCTAATATTTACTCTCAAAGTTGCCACTACTCAATTTAACCTTTTTGAAAAGATATTACTACGGATAATATAATTCTGTTCATCTCCAAAATATTTCTTTATTCTGCTACAATCTACTTGTGACATAAGGTTGTCATTACTTGTCGTGTGCTTAGTACTGACAAAAGAACTTTTTGATAACTTATACTTTCCATTGCAGATGGGAAGAAATATTGGGCAACAAAATTTAATGACCATTCTCAGTAATTATGCAATTCCAAAATCTTCACTTACTTCTTCCACTTCTTGATTGGCTGTCTGGTGTTCATCTGCCATCTGTGTTTGTGTCATCTTCCGTGACCTTGAGTTCCATCCTGAAAGGAATGAATCAAACAATACAGTATAAACTTATTGAAGGAATGAAATAAGTTATTTAGATTCTAATATTTACTCTCAAAGTTGCCACTACTCAATTTAATCTTTTTGAAAAGATATTACCACGGATAATACAATTCTGTTCATCTCCAAAATATTTCTTCATTCTGCTACAATATACTTGTGACATAAGGTTGTCATTACTTTAGATTATTTAGATTCTAATATTTACTCTTAAAGTTGCCACTACTCAATTTAACCTTTTTGAAAAGATATTACTACGGATAATATAATTCTGTTCATCTCCAAAATATTTCTTTATTCTGCTACAATCTACTTGTGACATAAGGTTGTCATTACCACGGATAATACAATTCTGTTCATCTCCAATATTTCTTCATTCTGCTACAATCTACTTGTGACATAAGGTTGTCATTACTTGTTGTGTGCTTAGTACTGACAAAAGAACTTTTTGATAACATATACTTTCCATTGAGGATGGGAAGAAATATTGGGCAACAAAATTTAATGACCATTCTCAGTAATTATTCAATTCCAAAATCTTCACTTACTTCTTCCACTTCTTGATTGGCTGTCTGGTGTTCATCTGCCATATGTGTTCGTGTCATCTTCCGTGACCTTGAGTTCCATCCTGAAAGGAATGAATCAAACAATACAGTATAAACTTATTGATGGAATGAAATAACAGTTATTTAGATTCTAATAATTACTCTTAAAGTTGCCACTACTCAATTTAACCTTTTTGAAAAGATATTACCACGGATCATACAATTCTGTTCATCTCCAAAATATGTCTTCATTCTGCTACAATCTACTTGTGACATAAGGTTGTCATTACTTGTCGTGTGCTTAGTACTGACAAAAGAACTTTTAGATAACTTATACTTTCCATTGCAGATGGGAAGAAATATTGGGCAACAAAATTTAATGACCATTCTCAGTAATTATACAATTCCAAAATCTTCACTTACTTCTTCCACTTCTTGATTGGCTGTCTGGTGTTCATCTGCCATCTGTGTTCGTGTCATCTTCCGTGACCTTGAGTTCCATCCTGAAAGGAATGAATCAAACAATACAGTATAAACTTATTGATGGAATGAAATAACAGTATTCTAATATTTACTCTCAAAGTTGCCACTACTCAATTTAACCTTTTTGAAAAGATATTACTACGGATAACATAATTCTGTTCATCTCCAAAATATTTCTTTATTCTGCTACAATCTACTTGTGACATAAGGTTGTCATTACTTGTCGTGTGCTTAGTACTGACAAAAGAACTTTTTGATAACTTATACTTTCCATTGCAGATGGGAAGAAATATTGGGCAACAAAATTTAATGACCATTCTCAGTAATTATGCAATTCCAAAATCTTCACTTACTTCTTCCACTTCTTGATTGGCTGTCTGGTGTTCATCTGCCATCTGTGTTTGTGTCATCTTCCGTGACCTTGAGTTCCATCCTGAAAGGAATGAATCAAACAATACAGTATAAACTTATTGAAGGAATGAAATAAGTTATTTAGATTCTAATATTTACTCTCAAAGTTGCCACTACTCAATTTAATATTTTTGAAAAGATATTACCACGGATAATACAATTCTGTTCATCTCCAAAATATTTCTTCATTCTGCTACAATATACTTGTGACATAAGGTTGTCATTACTTTAGATTATTTAGATTCTAATATTTACTCTTAAAGTTGCCACTACTCAATTTAACCTTTTTGAAAAGATATTACTACGGATAATATAATTCTGTTCATCTCCAAAATATTTCTTTATTCTGCTACAATCTACTTTTGACATAAGGTTGTCATTACCACGGATAATACAATTCTGTTCATCTCCAATATTTCTTCATTCTGCTACAATCTACTTGTGACATAAGGTTGTCATTACTTGTTGTGTGCTTAGTACTGACAAAAGAACTTTTTGATAACATATACTTTCCATTGAGGATGGGAAGAAATATTGGGCAACAAAATTTAATGACCATTCTCAGTAATTATTCAATTCCAAAATCTTCACTTACTTCTTCCACTTCTTGATTGGCTGTCTGGTGTTCATCTGCCATATGTGTTCGTGTCATCTTCCGTGACCTTGAGTTCCATCCTGAAAGGAATGAATCAAACAATACAGTATAAACTTATTGATGGAATGTAATAACAGTTATTTAGATTCTAATAATTACTCTTAAAGTTGCCACTACTCAATTTAACCTTTTTGAAAAGATATTACCACGGATCATACAATTCTGTTCATCTCCAAAATATGTCTTCATTCTGCTACAATCTACTTGTGACATAAGGTTGTCATTACTTGTCGTGTGCTTAGTACTGACAAAAGAACTTTTAGATAACTTATACTTTCCATTGCAGATGGGAAGAAATATTGGGCAACAAAATTTAATGACCATTCTCAGTAATTATACAATTCCAAAATCTTCACTTACTTCTTCCACTTCTTGATTGGCTGTCTGGTGTTCATCTGCCATCTGTGTTCGTGTCATCTTCCGTGACCTTGAGTTCCATCCTGAAAGGAATGAATCAAACAATACAGTATAAACTTATTGATGGAATGAAATAACAGTATTCTAATATTTACTCTCAAAGTTGCCACTACTCAATTTAACCTTTTTGAAAAGATATTACTACGGATAACATAATTCTGTTCATCTCCAAAATATTTCTTTATTCTGCTACAATCTACTTGTGACATAAGGTTGTCATTACTTGTCGTGTGCTTAGTACTGACAAAAGAACTTTTTGATAACTTATACTTTCCATTGCAGATGGGAAGAAATATTGGGCAACAAAATTTAATGACCATTCTCAGTAATTATGCAATTCCAAAATCTTCACTTACTTCTTCCACTTCTTGATTGGCTGTCTGGTGTTCATCTGCCATCTGTGTTTGTGTCATCTTCCGTGACCTTGAGTTCCATCCTGAAAGGAATGAATCAAACAATACAGTATAAACTTATTGAAGGAATGAAATAAGTTATTTAGATTCTAATATTTACTCTCAAAGTTGCCACTACTCAATTTAATATTTTTGAAAAGATATTACCACGGATAATACAATTCTGTTCATCTCCAAAATATTTCTTCATTCTGCTACAATCTACTTGTGACATAAGGTTGTCATTACTTGTCGTGTGATTAGGACTGACAAAAAAACTTTTAGATAACTTATACTTTCCATTCCAGATGGGAAGAAATATTGGGCAACAAAATTTAATGACCATTCTCAGTAATTATACAATTCCAAAATCTTCACTTACTTCTTCCACTTCTTGATTGGCTGTCTGGTGTTCATCTGCCATCTGTGTTCGTGTCATCTTCCGTGACCTTGAGTTCCATCCTGAAAGGAATGAATCAAACAATACAGTATAAACTAATTGATGGAATGAAATAACAGTATTCTAATATTTACTCTTAAAGTTGCCACTACTCAATTTAACCTTTTTGAAAAGATATTACTACGGATAATATAATTCTGTTCATCTCCAAAATATTTCTTTATTCTGCTACAATCTACTTGTGACATAAAGTTGTCATTACTTGTCGTGTGCTTAGTACTGACAAAAGAACTTTTAGATAACTTATACTTTCCATTGCCATTGGGAAGAAATATTGGGCAACAAAATTTAATGACCATTCTCAGTAATTATACAATTCCAACATCTTCACTTACTTCTTCCACTTCTTGATTGGCTGTCTGGTGTTCATCTGCCATCTGTGTTCGTGTCATCTTCCGTGACCTTGAGTTCCATCCTGAAAGGAATGAATCAAACAATACAGTATAAACTTATTGAAGGAATGAAATAAGTTATTTAGATTCTAATATTTACTCTCAAAGTTGCCACTACTCAATTTAATCTTTTTGAAAAGATATTACCACGGATAATACAATTCTGTTCATCTCCAAAATATTTCTTCATTCTGCTACAATCTGCTTGTGACATAAGGTTGTCATTACTTGTCGTGTGATTAGGACTGACAAAAGAACTTTTAGATAACTTATACTTTCCATTGCAGATGGGAAGAAATATTGGGCAACAAAATTTAATGACCATTCTCAGTAATTATACAATTCCAAAATCTTCACTTACTTCTTCCACTTCTTGATTGGCTGTCTGGTGTTCATCTGCCATCTGTGTTCGTGTCATCTTCCGTGACCTTGAGTTCCATCCTGAAAGGAATGAATCAAACAATACAGTATGAACTTATTGATGGAATGAAATAACAGTATTCTAATATTTACTCTCAAAGTTGCCACTACTCAATTTAACCTTTTTGAAAAGATATTACTACGGATAACATAATTCTGTTCATCTCCAAAATATTTCTTTATTCTGCTACAATCTACTTGTGACATAAGGTTGTCATTACTTGTCGTGTGCTTAGTACTGACAAAAGAACTTTTTGATAACTTATACTTTCCATTGCAGATGGGAAGAAATATTGGGCAACAAAATTTAATGACCATTCTCAGTAATTATGCAATTCCAAAATCTTCACTTACTTCTTCCACTTCTTGATTGGCTGTCTGGTGTTCATCTGCAATCTGTGTTTGTGTCATCTTCCGTGACCTTGAGTTCCATCCTGAAAGGAATGAATCAAACAATACAGTATAAACTTATTGAAGGAATGAAATAAGTTATTTAGATTCTAATATTTACTCTCAAAGTTGCCACTACTCAATTTAATATTTTTGAAAAGATATTACCACGGATAATACAATTCTGTTCATCTCCAAAATATTTCTTCATTCTGCTACAATATACTTGTGACATAAGGTTGTCATTACTTTAGATTATTTAGATTCTAATATTTACTCTTAAAGTTGCCACTACTCAATTTAACCTTTTTGAAAAGATATTACTACGGATAATATAATTCTGTTCATCTCCAAAATATTTCTTTATTCTGCTACAATCTACTTGTGACATAAGGTTGTCATTGCCACGGATAATACAATTCTGTTCATCTCCAATATTTCTTCATTCTGCTACAATCTACTTGTGACATAAGGTTGTCATTACTTGTTGTGTGCTTAGTACTAACAAAAGAACTTTTTGATAACATATACTTTCCATTGAGGATGGGAAGAAATATTGGGCAACAAAATTTAATGACCATTCTCAGTAATTATTCAATTCCAAAATCTTCACTTACTTCTTCCACTTCTTGATTGGCTGTCTGGTGTTCATCTGCCATCTGTGTTCGTGTCATCTTCCGTGACCTTGAGTTCCATCCTGAAAGGAATGAATCAAACAATACAGTATAAACTTATTGATGGAATGAAATAACAGTTATTTAGATTCTAATAATTACTCTTAAAGTTGCCACTACTCAATTTAACCTTTTTGAAAAGATATTACCACGGATCATACAATTCTGTTCATCTCCAAAATATGTCTTCATTCTGCTACAATCTACTTGTGACATAAGGTTGTCATTACTTGTCGTGTGCTTAGTACTGACAAAAGAACTTTTAGATAACTTATACTTTCCATTGCAGATGGGAAGAAATATTGGGCAACAAAATTTAATGACCATTCTCAGTAATTATACAATTCCAAAATCTTCACTTACTTCTTCCACTTCTTGATTGGCTGTCTGGTGTTCATCTGCCATCTGTGTTCGTGTCATCTTCCGTGACCTTGAGTTCCATCCTGAAAGGAATGAATCAAACAATACAGTATAAACTTATTGATGGAATGAAATAACAGTATTCTGATATTTACTCTTAAAGTTGCCACTACTCAATTTAACCTTTTTGAAAAGATATTACCACGGATAATACAATTCTGTTCATCTCCAATATTTCTTCATTCTGCTACAATCTACTTGTGACATAAGGTTGTCATTACTTGTTGTGTGCTTAGTACTGACAAAAGAACTTTTTGATAACTTATACTTTCCATTGAGGATGGGAAGAAATATTGGGCAACAAAATTTAATGACCATTCTCAGTAATTATACAATTCCAAAATCTTCACTTACTTCTTCCACTTCTTGATTGGCTGTCTGGTGTTCATCTGCCATCTGTGTTCGTGTCATCTTCCGTGACCTTGAGTTCCATCCTGAAAGGAATGAATCAAACAATACAGTATAAACTTTTTGATGGAATGAAATAACAGTTATTTAGATTCTAATATTTACTCTTAAAGTTGCCACTACTCAATTTAACCTTTTTGAAAAGATATTACCACGGATAATACAATTCTGTTCATCTCCAAAATATGTCTTCATTCTGCTACAATCTACTTGTGACATAAGGTTGTCATTACTTGTCGTGTGCTTAGTACTGACAAAAGAACTTTTAGATAACTTATACTTTCCATTGCAGATGGGAAGAAATATTGGGCAACAAAATTTAATGACCATTCTCAGTAATTATACAATTCCAAAATCTTCACTTACTTCTTCCACTTCTTGATTGGCTGTCTGGTGTTCATCTGCCATCTGTGTTCGTGTCATCTTCCGTGACCTTGAGTTCCATCCTGAAAGGAATGAATCAAACAATACAGTATAAACTTATTGATGGAATGAAATAACAGTATTCTAATATTTACTCTTAAAGTTGCCACTACTCAATTTAACCTTTTTGAAAAGATATTACCACGGATAATATAATTCTGTTCATCTCCAAAATATTTCTTCATTCTGCTACAATCTACTTGTGACATAAGGTTGTCATTACTTGTCGTGTGCTTAGTACTGACAAAAGAACTTTTAGATAACTTATACTTTCCATTGCAGATGGGAAGAAATATTGGGCAACAAAATTTAATGACCATTCTCAGTAATTATACAATTCCAAAATCTTCACTTACTTCTTCCACTTCTTGATTGGCTGTCTGGTGTTCATCTGCCATCTGTGTTCGTGTCATCTTCCGTGACCTTGAGTTCCATCCTGAAAGGAATGAATCAAACAATACAGTATAAACTTATTGATGGAATGAAATAAGTTATTTAGATTCTAATATTTACTCTTAAAGTTGCCACTACTCAATTTAACCTTTTTGAAAAGATATTACTACGGATAATATAATTCTGTTCATCTCCAATATTTCTTCATTCTGCTACAATCTACTTGTGACATAAGGTTGTCATTACTTGTTGTGTGCTTAGTACTGACAAAAGAACTTTTTGATAACTTATACTTTCCATTGAGGATGGGAAGAAATATTGGGCAACAAAATTTAATGACCATTCTCAGTAATTATACAATTCCAAAATCTTCACTTACTTCTTCCACTTCTTGATTGGCTGTCTGGTGTTCATCTGCCATCTGTGTTCGTGTCATCTTCCGTGACCTTGAGTTCCATCCTGAAAGGAATGAATCAAACAATACAGTATAAACTTTTTGATGGAATGAAATAACAGTTATTTAGATTCTAATATTTACTCTTAAAGTTGCCACTACTCAATTTAACCTTTTTGAAAAGATATTACCACGGATAATACAATTCTGTTCATCTCCAAAATATGTCTTCATTCTGCTACAATCTACTTGTGACATAAGGTTGTCATTACTTGTCGTGTGCTTAGTACTGACAAAAGAACTTTTAGATAACTTATACTTTCCATTGCAGATGGGAAGAAATATTGGGCAACAAAATTTAATGACCATTCTCAGTAATTATACAATTCCAAAATCTTCACTTACTTCTTCCACTTCTTGATTGGCTGTCTGGTGTTCATCTGCCATCTGTGTTCGTGTCATCTTCCGTGACCTTGAGTTCCATCCTGAAAGGAATGAATCAAACAATACAGTATAAACTTATTGATGGAATGAAATAACAGTATTCTAATATTTACTCTCAAAGTTGCCACTACTCAATTTAATATTTTTGAAAAGATATTACCACGGATAATACAATTCTGTTCATCTCCAAAATATTTCTTCATTCTGCTACAATATACTTGTGACATAAGGTTGTCATTACTTTAGATTATTTAGATTCTAATATTTACTCTTAAAGTTGCCACTACTCAATTTAACCTTTTTGAAAAGATATTACTACGGATAATATAATTCTGTTCATCTCCAAAATATTTCTTTATTCTGCTACAATCTACTTGTGACATAAGGTTGTCATTGCCACGGATAATACAATTCTGTTCATCTCCAATATTTCTTCATTCTGCTACAATCTACTTGTGACATAAGGTTGTCATTACTTGTTGTGTGCTTAGTACTAACAAAAGAACTTTTTGATAACATATACTTTCCATTGAGGATGGGAAGAAATATTGGGCAACAAAATTTAATGACCATTCTCAGTAATTATTCAATTCCAAAATCTTCACTTACTTCTTCCACTTCTTGATTGGCTGTCTGGTGTTCATCTGCCATCTGTGTTCGTGTCATCTTCCGTGACCTTGAGTTCCATCCTGAAAGGAATGAATCAAACAATACAGTATAAACTTATTGATGGAATGAAATAACAGTTATTTAGATTCTAATAATTACTCTTAAAGTTGCCACTACTCAATTTAACCTTTTTGAAAAGATATTACCACGGATCATACAATTCTGTTCATCTCCAAAATATGTCTTCATTCTGCTACAATCTACTTGTGACATAAGGTTGTCATTACTTGTCGTGTGCTTAGTACTGACAAAAGAACTTTTAGATAACTTATACTTTCCATTGCAGATGGGAAGAAATATTGGGCAACAAAATTTAATGACCATTCTCAGTAATTATACAATTCCAAAATCTTCACTTACTTCTTCCACTTCTTGATTGGCTGTCTGGTGTTCATCTGCCATCTGTGTTCGTGTCATCTTCCGTGACCTTGAGTTCCATCCTGAAAGGAATGAATCAAACAATACAGTATAAACTTATTGATGGAATGAAATAACAGTATTCTGATATTTACTCTTAAAGTTGCCACTACTCAATTTAACCTTTTTGAAAAGATATTACCACGGATAATACAATTCTGTTCATCTCCAATATTTCTTCATTCTGCTACAATCTACTTGTGACATAAGGTTGTCATTACTTGTTGTGTGCTTAGTACTAACAAAAGAACTTTTTGATAACATATACTTTCCATTGAGGATGGGAAGAAATATTGGGCAACAAAATTTAATGACCATTCTCAGTAATTATTCAATTCCAAAATCTTCACTTACTTCTTCCACTTCTTGATTGGCTGTCTGGTGTTCATCTGCCATCTGTGTTCGTGTCATCTTCCGTGACCTTGAGTTCCATCCTGAAAGGAATGAATCAAACAATACAGTATAAACTTATTGATGGAATGAAATAACAGTTATTTAGATTCTAATAATTACTCTTAAAGTTGCCACTACTCAATTTAACCTTTTTGAAAAGATATTACCACGGATCATACAATTCTGTTCATCTCCAAAATATGTCTTCATTCTGCTACAATCTACTTGTGACATAAGGTTGTCATTACTTGTCGTGTGCTTAGTACTGACAAAAGAACTTTTAGATAACTTATACTTTCCATTGCAGATGGGAAGAAATATTGGGCAACAAAATTTAATGACCATTCTCAGTAATTATACAATTCCAAAATCTTCACTTACTTCTTCCACTTCTTGATTGGCTGTCTGGTGTTCATCTGCCATCTGTGTTCGTGTCATCTTCCGTGACCTTGAGTTCCATCCTGAAAGGAATGAATCAAACAATACAGTATAAACTTATTGATGGAATGAAATAACAGTATTCTGATATTTACTCTTAAAGTTGCCACTACTCAATTTAACCTTTTTGAAAAGATATTACCACGGATAATACAATTCTGTTCATCTCCAATATTTCTTCATTCTGCTACAATCTACTTGTGACATAAGGTTGTCATTACTTGTTGTGTGCTTAGTACTGACAAAAGAACTTTTTGATAACTTATACTTTCCATTGAGGATGGGAAGAAATATTGGGCAACAAAATTTAATGACCATTCTCAGTAATTATACAATTCCAAAATCTTCACTTACTTCTTCCACTTCTTGATTGGCTGTCTGGTGTTCATCTGCCATCTGTGTTCGTGTCATCTTCCGTGACCTTGAGTTCCATCCTGAAAGGAATGAATCAAACAATACAGTATAAACTTATTGATGGAATGAAATAACAGTATTCTAATATTTACTCTCAAAGTTGCCACTACTCAATTTAATATTTTTGAAAAGATATTACCACGGATAATACAATTCTGTTCATCTCCAAAATATTTCTTCATTCTGCTACAATATACTTGTGACATAAGGTTGTCATTACTTTAGATTATTTAGATTCTAATATTTACTCTTAAAGTTGCCACTACTCAATTTAACCTTTTTGAAAAGATATTACTACGGATAATATAATTCTGTTCATCTCCAAAATATTTCTTTATTCTGCTACAATCTACTTGTGACATAAGGTTGTCATTGCCACGGATAATACAATTCTGTTCATCTCCAATATTTCTTCATTCTGCTACAATCTACTTGTGACATAAGGTTGTCATTACTTGTCGTGTGCTTAGTACTGACAAAAGAACTTTTAGATAACTTATACTTTCCATTGCAGATGGGAAGAAATATTGGGCAACAAAATTTAATGACCATTCTCAGTAATTATACAATTCCAAAATCTTCACTTACTTCTTCCACTTCTTGATTGGCTGTCTGGTGTTCATCTGCCATCTGTGTTCGTGTCATCTTCCGTGACCTTGAGTTCCATCCTGAAAGGAATGAATCAAACAATACAGTATAAACTTATTGATGGAATGAAATAACAGTATTCTAATATTTACTCTTAAAGTTGCCACTACTCAATTTAACCTTTTTGAAAAGATATTACCACGGATAATATAATTCTGTTCATCTCCAAAATATTTCTTCATTCTGCTACAATCTACTTGTGACATAAGGTTGTCATTACTTGTCGTGTGCTTAGTACTGACAAAAGAACTTTTAGATAACTTATACTTTCCATTGCAGATGGGAAGAAATATTGGGCAACAAAATTTAATGACCATTCTCAGTAATTATACAATTCCAAAATCTTCACTTACTTCTTCCACTTCTTGATTGGCTGTCTGGTGTTCATCTGCCATCTGTGTTCGTGTCATCTTCCGTGACCTTGAGTTCCATCCTGAAAGGAATGAATCAAACAATACAGTATAAACTTATTGATGGAATGAAATAAGTTATTTAGATTCTAATATTTACTCTTAAAGTTGCCACTACTCAATTTAACCTTTTTGAAAAGATATTACTACGGATAATATAATTCTGTTCATCTCCAATATTTCTTCATTCTGCTACAATCTACTTGTGACATAAGGTTGTCATTACTTGTTGTGTGCTTAGTACTGACAAAAGAACTTTTTGATAACTTATACTTTCCATTGAGGATGGGAAGAAATATTGGGCAACAAAATTTAATGACCATTCTCAGTAATTATACAATTCCAAAATCTTCACTTACTTCTTCCACTTCTTGATTGGCTGTCTGGTGTTCATCTGCCATCTGTGTTCGTGTCATCTTCCGTGACCTTGAGTTCCATCCTGAAAGGAATGAATCAAACAATACAGTATAAACTTTTTGATGGAATGAAATAACAGTTATTTAGATTCTAATATTTACTCTTAAAGTTGCCACTACTCAATTTAACCTTTTTGAAAAGATATTACCACGGATAATACAATTCTGTTCATCTCCAAAATATGTCTTCATTCTGCTACAATCTACTTGTGACATAAGGTTGTCATTACTTGTCGTGTGCTTAGTACTGACAAAAGAACTTTTAGATAACTTATACTTTCCATTGCAGATGGGAAGAAATATTGGGCAACAAAATTTAATGACCATTCTCAGTAATTATACAATTCCAAAATCTTCACTTACTTCTTCCACTTCTTGATTGGCTGTCTGGTGTTCATCTGCCATCTGTGTTCGTGTCATCTTCCGTGACCTTGAGTTCCATCCTGAAAGGAATGAATCAAACAATACAGTATAAACTTATTGATGGAATGAAATAACAGTATTCTGATATTTACTCTTAAAGTTGCCACTACTCAATTTAACCTTTTTGAAAAGATATTACCACGGATAATACAATTCTGTTCATCTCCAATATTTCTTCATTCTGCTACAATCTACTTGTGACATAAGGTTGTCATTACTTGTTGTGTGCTTAGTACTGACAAAAGAACTTTTTGATAACTTATACTTTCCATTGAGGATGGGAAGAAATATTGGGCAACAAAATTTAATGACCATTCTCAGTAATTATACAATTCCAAAATCTTCACTTACTTCTTCCACTTCTTGATTGGCTGTCTGGTGTTCATCTGCCATCTGTGTTCGTGTCATCTTCCGTGACCTTGAGTTCCATCCTGAAAGGAATGAATCAAACAATACAGTATAAACTTTTTGATGGAATGAAATAACAGTTATTTAGATTCTAATATTTACTCTTAAAGTTGCCACTACTCAATTTAACCTTTTTGAAAAGATATTACCACGGATAATACAATTCTGTTCATCTCCAAAATATGTCTTCATTCTGCTACAATCTACTTGTGACATAAGGTTGTCATTACTTGTCGTGTGCTTAGTACTGACAAAAGAACTTTTAGATAACTTATACTTTCCATTGCAGATGGGAAGAAATATTGGGCAACAAAATTTAATGACCATTCTCAGTAATTATACAATTCCAAAATCTTCACTTACTTCTTCCACTTCTTGATTGGCTGTCTGGTGTTCATCTGCCATCTGTGTTCGTGTCATCTTCCGTGACCTTGAGTTCCATCCTGAAAGGAATGAATCAAACAATACAGTATAAACTTATTGATGGAATGAAATAACAGTATTCTAATATTTACTCTTAAAGTTGCCACTACTCAATTTAACCTTTTTGAAAAGATATTACCACGGATAATATAATTCTGTTCATCTCCAAAATATTTCTTCATTCTGCTACAATCTACTTGTGACATAAGGTTGTCATTACTTGTCGTGTGCTTAGTACTGACAAAAGAACTTTTAGATAACTTATACTTTCCATTGCAGATGGGAAGAAATATTGGGCAACAAAATTTAATGACCATTCTCAGTAATTATACAATTCCAAAATCTTCACTTACTTCTTCCACTTCTTGATTGGCTGTCTGGTGTTCATCTGCCATCTGTGTTCGTGTCATCTTCCGTGACCTTGAGTTCCATCCTGAAAGGAATGAATCAAACAATACAGTATAAACTTATTGATGGAATGAAATAAGTTATTTAGATTCTAATATTTACTCTTAAAGTTGCCACTACTCAATTTAACCTTTTTGAAAAGATATTACTACGGATAATATAATTCTGTTCATCTCCAATATTTCTTCATTCTGCTACAATCTACTTGTGACATAAGGTTGTCATTACTTGTTGTGTGCTTAGTACTGACAAAAGAACTTTTTGATAACTTATACTTTCCATTGAGGATGGGAAGAAATATTGGGCAACAAAATTTAATGACCATTCTCAGTAATTATACAATTCCAAAATCTTCACTTACTTCTTCCACTTCTTGATTGGCTGTCTGGTGTTCATCTGCCATCTGTGTTCGTGTCATCTTCCGTGACCTTGAGTTCAATCCTGAAAGGAATGAATCAAACAATACAGTATAAACTTATTGATGGAATGAAATAAGATATTTAGATTCTAATATTTACTCTTAAAATTGCCACTACTCAATTTAACCTTTTTGAAAAGATATTACTACGGATAATATAATTCTGTTCATCTCCAAAATATTTCTTTATTCTGCTACAATCTACTTGTGACATAAGGTTGTCATTACTTGTCGTGTGCTTAGTACTGACAAAAGAACTTTTTGATAACTTATACTTTCCATTGCAGATGGGAAGAAATATTGGGCAACAAAATTTAATGACCATTCTCAGTAATTATACAATTCCAAAATCTTCACTTACTTCTTCCACTTCTGGATTGGCTGTCTGGTGTTCATCTGCCATCTGTGTTCGTGTCATCTTCCGTGACCTTGAGTTCAATCCTGAAAGGAATGAATCAAACAATACAGTGTAAACTTATTGATGGAATGAAATAAGTTATTTAGATTCTAATATTTACTCTTAAAGTTGCCACTACTCAATTTAACCTTTTTGAAAAGATATTACTACGGATAATATAATTTTGTTCATCTCCAAAATATTTCTTTATTCTGCTACAATCTACTTGTGACATAAGGTTGTCATTACTTGTCGTGTGCTTAGTACTGACCAAAAAACATTTTGATAACTTATACTTTCCACTGCAGATGGGAAGAAATATTGGGCAACAAAATTTAATGACCATTCTCAGTAATTATACAATTCCAAAATCTTCACTTACTTCTTCCACTTCTTGATTGGCTGTCTGGTGTTCATCTGCCATCTGTGTTCGTGTCATCTTCCGTGACCTTGAGTTCAATCCTGAAAGGAATGAATCAAACAATACAGTATAAACTTATTGATGGAATGAAATAAGTTATTTAGATTCTAATATTTACTCTTAAAGTTGCCACTACTCAATTTAACCTTTTTGAAAAGATATTACTACGGATAATATAATTCTGTTCATCTCCAAAATATTTCTTTATTCTGCTACAATCTACTTGTGACATAAGGTTGTCATTACTTGTCGTGTGCTTAGTACTGACAAAAGAACTTTTTGATAACTTATACTTTCCATTGCAGATGGGAAGAAATATTGGGCAACAAAATTTAATGACCATTCTCAGTAATTATACAATTCCAAAATCTTCACTTACTTCTTCCACTTCTTGATTGGCTGTCTGGTGTTCATCTGCCATCTGTGTTCGTGTCATCTTCCGTGACCTTGAGTTCAATCCTGAAAGGAATGAATCAAACAATACAGTATAAACTTATTGATGGAATGAAATAAGTTATTTAGATTCTAATATTTACTCTTAAAGTTGCCACTACTCAATTTGACCTTTTTGAAAAGATATTACTACAGATAATATAATTCTGTTCATCTCCAAAATATTTCTTTATTCTGCTACAATCTACTTGTAACATAAGGTTGTCATTACTTGTCGTGTGCTTAGTACTGACAAAAGAACTTTTTGATAACTTATACTTTCCATTGCAGATGGGAAGAAATATTGGGCAACAAAATTTAATGACCATTCTCAGTAATTATACAATTCCAAAATCTTCACTTACTTCTTCCACTTCTTGATTGGCTGTCTGGTGTTCATCTGCCATCTGTGTTTGTGTCATCTTCCGTGACCTTGAGTTCCATCCTGAAAGGAATGAATCAAACAATACAGTATAAACTTATTGAAGGAATGAAATAAGTTATTTAGATTCTAATATTTACTCTCAAAGTTGCCACTACTCAATTTAATCTTTTTGAAAAGATATTACCACGGATAATACAATTCTGTTCATCTCCAAAATATGTCTTCATTCTGCTACAATCTACTTGTGACATCAGGTTGTCATTACTTGTCGTGTGCTTAGTACTGACAAAAGAACTTTTTGATAACTTATACTTTCCATTGCAGATGGGAAGAAATATTGGGCAACAAAATTTAATGACCATTCTCAGTAATTATACAATTCCAAAATCTTCACTTACTTTTTCCACTTCTTGATTGGCTGTCTTGTGTTCATCTACCATCTGTGTTCGTGTCATCTTCCGTGACCTTGAGTTCCATCCTGAAAGGAATGAATCAAACAATACAGTATAAACTTATTGATGGAATGAAATAACACTTATTTAGATTCTAATATTTACTCTTAAAGTTGCCACTACTCAATTTAACGTTTTTGAAAAGATATTACAACGGATAATATAATTCTGTTCATCTCCAATATTTCTTCATTCTGCTACAATCTACTTGTGACATAAGGTTGTCATTACTTGTCGTATGCTTAGTACTGACAAAAGAACTTTTTGATAACTTATACTTTCCATTGCAGATGGGAATAAATATTGGGCAACAAAATTCAATGACCATTCTTAGTAATTATACAATTCCAAAATTTTCACTTACTTCTTCCACTTCTTGATTGGCTGTCTGGTGTTCATCTGCCATCTTTGTTCGTGTCACCTTCCGTGACCTTGAGTTCCATCCTGAAAGGAATGAATCAAACAATACAGTATAAAGTTATTGATGGAATGAAATAACAGTTATTTAGATTCTAATATTTACTCTTAAAGTTGCTACTACTCAATTTAACCTTTTTGAAAAGATATTACCACGGATAATACAATTCTGTTCATCTCCAATATTTCTTCATTCTGCTACGATCTACTTGTGACATAAGGTTGTCATTACTTGTCGTGTGCTTAGTACTGACAAAAGAACTTTTTGATAACTTATACTTTCCATTGCAGATGGGAAGAAATATTGGGCAACAATATTTAATGACCATTCTTAGTAATTATACAATTCCAAAATCTTCACTTACTTCTTCCACTTCTTGATTGGCTGTCTGGTGTTCATCTGCCATCTGTGTTCGTGTCATCTTCCGTGACATTGAGTTCCATCCTGAAAGGAATGAATCAAACAATACAGTATAAACTTATTGATGGAATGAAATAACAGTATTCTAATATTTACTCTTTCAAGTTGCCAGTACTCGCTTTAACCTTTTTGAAAAGATATTACCACGTATAATACAATTCTATTCATCTCCAATATTTCTTCATTCTGGTACAACCTACTTGTGACATAAGGTTGTCATTACGTGTCGTGTGCTTAGTACTGACAAAAGAATTTTTTGATAACTTATACTTTCCATTGCAGATGGGAAGAAATGTTGGGCAAGAAAATGTAATGACCATTCTCAGTAATTATACAATTCCAAAATCTTCACTTACTTCTTCCACTTCTTGATTGGCTGTCTGGTGTTCATCTGCCATCTGTGTTCGTGTCATCTTCCGTGACCTTGAGTTCCATCCTGAAAGGAATGAATCAAACAATACAGTATAAACTTATTGATGGAATGAAATAACAGTTATTTAGATTCTAATACTTACTCTTAAAGTTGCCACTACTCAATTTAACCTTTTTGAAAAGATATTACAATGGATAATATAATTCTGTTCATCTCCAAAATATTTCTTTATTCTGCTACAATCTACTTGTGACATAAGGTTGTCATTACTTGTCGTGTGCTTAGTACTGACAAAAGAACTTTTTGATAACTTATACTTTCCATTGCAGATGGGAATAAATATTGGGCAACAAAATTTAATGACCATTCTTATTAATTATACAATTCCTAAATCTTCACTTACTTCTTCCACTTCTTGATTGGCTGTCTGGTGTTCATTTACCATCTGTGTTCGTGTCATGTTTCGTGACCTTGAGTTCCATCCTGAAAGGAATGATTCAAACAATACAGTATAAACGTATTGATGGAATGAAATAACATTTATTTAGATTCTAATACTTACTCTTAAAGTTGCCACTACACAATTTAACCTCTTTGAAAAGGTATTACAACGGATATTATAATTCTGTTCATCTCCAAAATATTTCTTTATTCTGGTACAACCTACTTGTGACATAAGGTTGTCATTACTTGTCGTGTGCTTAGTACTGACAAAAGAACTTTTTGATAACTTATACTTTCCATTACAGATGGGAAGAAATATTGGGCAACAAAATTTAATGACCAATCTTAGTAATTATACAATTCCAAAATCTTCACTTACTTCTTCCACTTCTTGATTTGCTGTCTGGTGTTCATCTGCCATCTGTGTTCGTGTCATCTTCCGTGACCTTGAGTTCCATCCTGAAAGGAATGAATCAAACAATACAGTATAAACTTATTGATGGAATGAAATAACAGTATTCTAATATTTACTCTTTCAAGTTGCCAGTACTCGCTTTAACCTTTTTGAAAAGATATTACCACGGATAATACAATTCTATTCATCTCCAATATTTCTTCATTCTGGTACAACCTACTTGTGACATAAGGTTGTCATTACGTGTCGTGTGCTTAGTACTGACAAAAGAATTTTTAGATAACTTATACTTTCCATTGCAGATGGGAAGAAATATTGGGCAACAAAATTTAATGACCATTCTCAGTAATTATTCAATTCCAAAATCTTCACATACTTCTTCCACTTCTTGATTGGCTGTCTGGTGTTAATCTGCCATCTGTGTTCGTGTCATCTTCCGTGACCTTGAGTTCCATCCTGAAAGGAATGAATCAAACAATACAGTATAAACTTATTGATGGAATGAAATAACAGTTATTTAGATTCTAATACTTACTCTTAAAGTTGCCACTACTCAATTTAACCTTTTTGAAAAGATATTACAACGGATAATATAATTCTGTTCATCTCCAAAATATTTCTTTATTCTGCTACAATCTACTTGTGACATAAGGTTGTCATTACTTGTCGTGTGCTTAGTACTGACAAAAGAACTTTTTGATAACTTATACTTTCCATTGCAGATGGGAATAAATATTGGGCAACAAAATTTAATGACCATTCTTAGTAATTATACAATTCCAAAATCTTCACTTACTTCTTTCACTTCTTGATTGGCTGTCTGGTGTTCATCTACCATCTGTGTTCGTGTCATCTTCCGTGACCTTGAGTTCCAGCCTGAAAGGAATGAATCAAACAATACAGTATAAACTTATTGATGGCATGAAATAACAGTATTCTAATATTTACTCTTTCAAGTTGCCAGTACTCGCTTTCACCTTTTTGAAAAGATATTACCACGTATAATACAATTCTATTCATCTCCAATATTTCTTCATTCTGGTACAACCTACTTGTGACATAAGGTTGTCATTACGTGTCGTGTGCTTAGTACTGACAAAAGAATTCTTTGATAACTTATACTTTCCATTGCAGATGGGAAGAAATGTTGGGCAAGAAAATGTAATGACCATTCTCAGTAATTATACAATTCCAAAATCTTCACTTACTTCTTCCACTTCTTGATTGGCTGTCTGGTGTTCATCTGCCATCTGTGTTCGTGTCATCTTCCGTGACCTTGAGTTCCATCCTGAAAGGAATGAATCAAACAATACAGTATAAACTTATTGATGGAATGAAATAACAGTTACTTAGATTCTAATATTTACTCTTAAAGTTGCCACTACTCAATTTAACCTTTTTGAAAAGATATTACAACGGATAATATAATTCTGTTCATCTCCAAAATATTTCTTTATTCTGCTACAATCTACTTGTGACATAAGGTTGTCATTACTTGTCGTGTGCTTAGTACTGACAAAAGAACTTTTTGATAACTTATACTTTCCATTGCAGATGGGAAGAAATATTGGGCAACAAAATTTAATGACCATTCTTAGTAATTATACAATTCCAAAATCTTCACTTACTTCTTCCACTTCTTGATTGGCTGTCTGGTGTTCATCTACCATCTGTGTTCGTGTCATCTTCCGTGACCTTGAGTTCCATCCTGAAAGGAATGAATCAAACAATACAGTATAAACTTATTGATGGAATGAAATAACAGTATTCTAATATTTACTCTTTCAAGTTGCCAGTACTCGCTTTCACCTTTTTGAAAAGATATTACCACGGATAATACAATTCTATTCATCTCCAATTTTTCTTCATTCTGGTACAACCTACTTGTGACATAAGGTTGTCATTACGTGTCGTGTGCTTAGTACTGACAAAAGAATTTTTTGATAACTTATACTTTCCATTGCAGATGGGAAGAATTATTGGGCAACAAAATTTAATGACCATTCTCAGTAATTATACAATTCCAAAATCTTCACTTACTTCTTCCACTTCTTGATTGGCTGTCTGGTGTTCATCTGCCATCTGTGTTCGTGTCATCTTCCGTGACCTTGAGTTCCATCCTGAAAGGAATGAATCAAACAATACAGTATAAACTTATTGATGGAATGAAATAACAGTTATTTAGATTCTAATATTTACTCTTAAAGTTGCCACTACTCAATTTAACCTTTTTGAAAAGATATTACAACGGATAATATAATTCTGTTCATCTCCAAAATATTTCTTTATTCTGCTACAATCTACTTGTCATATAAGGTTGTCATTACTTGTCGTGTGCTTAGTACTGACAAAAGAACTTTTTGATAACTTATACTTTCCATTGCAGATGGGAAGAAATATTGGGCAACAAAATTTAATGACCATTCTCAGTAATTATACAATTCGAAAATCTTCACTTACTTCTTCCACTTCTTGATTGGCTGTCTGGTGTTCATCTGCCATATTTGTTCGTGTCATCTTCCGTGAACTTGAGTTCCATCCTGAAAGGAATGAATCAAACAATACAGTATAAACTTATTGATGGAATGAAATAACAGTTATTTAGATTCTAATATTTACTCTTAAAGTTGCCACTACTCAATTTAACCTTTTTGAAAAGATATTACCACGGATAATACAATTCTGTTCATCTCCAAATTATTTCTACATTCTGCTACAATCTACTTGTGACATAAGGTTGTCAGTACTTGTAGTGTGTTTCTTACTGACAAAAGAACTTTTTGATAACTTATACTTTCCATTGCAGATGGGAAGAAATAGTGGGCAACAAAATTTAATGACCATTCTCAGTAATTATACAATTCCAAAATCTTCACTTACTTCTTCCACTTCTTGATTGGCTGTCTGGTGTTCATCTGCCATCTGTGTTCGTGTCATCTTCCGTGACCTTGAGTTCCATCCTGAAAGGAATGAATCAAATAATACAGTATAAACTTATTGATGGAATGAAATAACAGTTATTTAGATTCTAATATTTACTCTTAAAGTTGCCACTACTCAATTTAACCTTTTTGAAAAGATATTACCACGGATAATACAATTCTGTTCATCTCCAAAATATTTCTTCATTCTGCTACAATCTACTTGTGACATAAGGTTGTCATCACTTGTCGTGTGCTTAGTACTGACAAAAGAACTTTTAGATAACTGATACTTTCCATTGCAGATTGGAAGAAATATTAGGCAACAAAATTTAATGACCATTCTCAGTAATTTTACAATTCCAAAATCTTCACTTACTTCTTCCGCTTCTTGATTGGCTGTCTGATGTTTATCTGCTATCTGTTTTCGTGCCATCTTCCGTGGCCTTGGAGTTCAATCCTGAAAGGAATGAAACAAACAATACAGTATAAACTTATTGATGGAATAGAATAACAGTCATTTGGATTTTAATATCTACTCTTAAAGTTGCCACTACTCACATTGACCTTTTCGACAAAATATTACTACTTATGATAAAATTATGCTTATCTTCAAAATATTAATTCATTCAGCTACAATCTACTTGTGACATAAGGTTGTCACTACTTGTCATGTGCTTAGTACTGACAAAAGACCCTTATAGATAACTTGTGCACGTACTACTTGATGTACACATACTACTTGATGGCTCACTGACAGGTGATTGACTGTTTCAGTTGTATTACAACATGTCTGACTGACTGACTGACTGACTGGTGACTGACTGACTCCTTGTAATGTACACATACTGCTTAATGGCTGACTGACAGATGACTGGCTGACTGACTGACTGACTGACTGACTGCTTCTGTTGTACTACAACATTACTGACTGACTAGTGACTGACAGCCTTCTTGTAATGTACATCTGTCATCTACTAATTTGATGGCTGACTGACAGGTGACTGACTGTCTGCTTCAGTTGTACTACAACATTTCTGACTGACTGACTGACTGACTGACTAGTGACTGACAGATTCCTTGTAATGTACATGTACTACTTGATGGCTGACTGACAGGTGACTGACTGACTGACTGACTGACTAGTGACTGACAGATTCCTTGTAATGTACATGTACTACTTGATGGCTGACTGACAGGTGACTGACTGACTGCTTCAGTTGTACTACAACATTTTTGACTGACTGACTAGTGACTGACAGACTCCTTGTAATGTACACATACTGCTTAATGGCTGACTGACAGGTGACTGACTGACTGACTGACTGACTGACTGCTTCAGTTGTACTACAACATTTCTGACTGGCTGACACTGACTGACTTGTGACTGACAGACTCCTTGTAATGTACATCTACTAAATTAATGGCTGACTGACAGGTGACTGACTGTCTGCTTCAGTTGTACAAAATATTTCTGACTGACTGACTTGTGACTGACAGATTCCTTGTAAAGTACATGTACTGCTTGATGGCTGACTGACAGGTGACTGACTGACTGACTGACTGACTGACTATTTCAGTTGTACTACAACATTTTTGACTGACTGACTAGTGACTGACAGACTCCTTGTAATGTACACATACTGCTTAATGGCTGACTGACAGGTGACGTACTGACTGACTGACTGACTGACTGACTGCTTCAGTTGTACTACAACATTTCTGACTGACTGAAGAGTGACTGACAGACTCCTTGTAATTTACATGTCCTACTCGATGGCTGGGTGACTGACAGGTGACTGACTGACTGCTTCAGTTGCACTACAACATTTCTAATGTACGTGTACTACTTGGTGGCTGACTGACAGTTGACTGACTGACTGACTGCTTCAGTTGTACTACTGACTGACTGACTGACTGGTGACTGACTGACTCCTTGTAATGTACATGTACTACTTTGATGGCTGACTGACAGGTGACTGAATGACTGCTTCAGTTGAACTACAACATTTCTGACTGACTGACTGACTGACTGACTGACTTTCTTATGACTGACAGACTCCTTGTAATGTACATGTATTACTTGGTGGCTGACTGACTTCTTCAGTTGTACTGCAACATTTCTGACTGCCTGACGTAATGAATGACTGCCTGACGTAATGAATGACTGACTGGGGACTGACTGACTCCTTTTAATGTACACGTACATCTTAATGGCTGGCTGACAGGTGACTGGCTGACTGCTTCAGTTGTACTACAACATTTCTGACTAACTGACTACTGAATGACAGACTCCTTGTAATGTACATGTACTACTTGATGGCTGATTGACAGGTGACTGACTGACTGACTGCTTCAGTTGTACTACAACATTTCTGACTGACTGACTGACTGACTGACTGACTGACTGACTGACTGACTGACTGACTGACTGACTGACTGATTGACTGACAGACAGACTGATTGACTGACAGACCTACTGACTGACTGACTGACTGACTGACTGACTGACTGACTGACTGACTGACTGATTGATTGATTGACTGACAGACTGACTGACTGATTGACTGACAGACATACTGACTGACTGACTGACTGACTGACTCCTTGTAATGTATACGTACTACTTGATGGCTTACTGACAGGTGACTGACTGACTGACAGCTTCACTTGTACTACAACTTTTCTGACTGACTGACTAGTGACTGACAGATGCCTTGTAATGTACATGTACTACTTGGTGGCTGACTGACTTCTTCAATTGTACTGCAACATTTCTGACTGACTGACTGACTGACTGACTGAATGAATGAATGAATGAATGACTGGTGACTGACTGACTCCTTGTAATGTACACGCACAGCTTAATGGCTGACTGACAGGTAACTGACTGGCTGACTGACTGCTTCAGTTGTACGACAACATTTCTGACTGATCGACTAGGGACTGACAGACTCCTTGTAATGTACATGTACTACTTGGTGGCTGACTGACTTCTTCACTTGTACTACTGACTGACTGACTGGTGACTGACAGACTCCTTGTAATGTACATGTACTACTTTGATGGCGTACTGACTGCTTCAGTTGAACTACAACATTTCTGACTGACTGACTTAATAAATGACTGACTGGGGACTGACTGACTCCTTGTAATGTACACGTACAGCTTAATGACTGACTTACAGGTGACTGACTGACTGGCTGCAGACTGCTTCAGTTGTACTACAACATTTCTGACTGACTGACTGACTAGTGACTGACAGACTCCTTGTAATTTACATGTACTACTTGATGGCTGGGTGACTGACAGGTGACTGACTGACTGACTGACTGACTGACTGACTGACTAACTGACTAACTGACTGCTTCAGTTGTACTACAACATTTGTGACTGACTGACTGACTGACTGACTGACTGACTAGTGAATGACAGACTCCTTGTATTGTACATATACTACTTGATGTACACGTACTACTTGATGGCTTACTGACAGGTGACTGACTGACTGACTGGCTGGCTGCAGACTGCTTCAGTTGTACTACAACATTTCTGACTGACTGACTGACTAGTGACTGACAGATGCCTTGTAATGTACATGTACTACTTGGTGGCTGACTGACTTCTTCAATTGTACTGCAACATTTCTGACTGACTGACTGACTGACTGACTGACTGACTGAATGAATGAATGAATGACTGACTGGTGACTGACTGACTCCTTGTAATGTACACGTACAGCTTAATGGCTGACTGACAGGTAACTGACTGGCTGACTGACTGCTTCAGTTGTACTACAACATTTCTGACTGATCGACTAGGGACTGACAGACTCCTTGTAATGTACATGTACTACTTGGTGGCTGACTGACTTCTTCACTTGTACTACTGACTGACTGACTGACTGACTGGTGACTGACAGACTCCTTGTAATGTACATGTACTACTTGGTGGCTGACTGACTTCTTCAGTTGTACTGCAACATTTCTGACTGCCTGACTTAATAAATGACTGACTGGGGACTGACTGACTCCTTGTAATGTACACGTACAGCTTAATGACTGACTTACAGGTGACTGACTGACTGGCTGCAGACTGCTTCAGTTGTACTACAACATTTCTGACTGACTGACTGACTAGTGACTGACAGACTCCTTGTAATTTACATGTACTACTTGATGGCTGGGTGACTGACAGGTGACTGACTGACTGACTGACTGACTGACTGACTGACTGACTAACTGACTAATTCAGTTGTACTACAACATTTGTGACTGACTGACTGACTGACTGACTGACTGACTAGTGAATGACAGACTCCTTGTATTGTACATATACTACTTGATGTACACGTACTACTTGATGGCTTACTGACAGGTGACTGACTGCTTCAGTTGTACTACAACATTTCTGACTGACTGACTGACTGACAGACTGACTAGTGACTGACAGACTCTTTGTAATGTACATGTACTACTTGGTGGCTGACTGACTTCTTCAGTTGTACTGCAACATTTCTGACTGCCTGACTTAATGAATGACTGACTGGTGACTGACTGACTCCTTGTAATGTACACGTACAGCTTAATGGCTGACTTACAGGTGACTGACTGACTGCTTCAGTTGTACTACAACATCTCTCATCATTGTATTACTGTATTCGAGCTGGTCTTATTTTTATCATTGTATTCGAGCTGGCATTACTTTTATAAGCTGGCTTTATAAGCTGGCCTTACTTTTATACCATTGTATTCGAGCTGGTCTTACTTTTATCGTTGTATTTTTAAATAATTTTATTGTGAAGCGGTTTTTTATTGTTTTGATGGATGTGACTGACTGGTAACTGACTAACTACTTGTACTGTACATGTACTAGTCTCAGATTATTGGTCTCTTCTTTATCTACAAATGAGTTCTGAAAGAGGATGTTATGTACTTTTAATCACCCTACAAGGAAATTTCAATGATCATTCTCCCAAACGGGAACACATGTTCTATCTACACTGTTGTACATCTCAATTATTTTGGAAATAGCTATGGATTTTTAAAACGAGTAGTGCATAACCATTCATTGTTGTCTGCATTTAGTTAAACAATGTTGGTTTAGAATTTCAAAAATAAAAGTACACACTTTCAAACTTTAGACAATAGAACTGCTCACTCAATTTTATATAGTAGTGATACATAGTTGCTTCAAAACGAGATTTCAAAAAGGTAACCTTATTATTATTACTTTAAAACTTATTATTTTCAATGTATGAACTTTACAAGAAAAATGAAACGTTGCCAAAAACAGTTAAAGATTTTCACATTCAAGATCTGTTGATCCATAAATTTATCGAAGTTGTCAACAAAAGATTTACTCACAGAAATGGTTATAACTACATAATCAGTTAAACCATTAAAATAATGTAAATTAAAATTCAAAGCTCACGTACATATACGCCTTTGTACATGTAGTATGTAAATAAGTTTAGAGAAAATGGACTATATTTTATCAGCATCATCAACATTCCAAAACACGTTTGTCATCTATTTGTAAACTCTGACAGGATTAATTACGAAAATAAGCATCAGAGACGTCACTTAAATCACATGTGCTCAAATGATCGCCTTCGTGTGACACTGAACTAGAACTTAGTTGAACAGCCAATATGTTACGATCTGTCAAAGTACATTATTTGTCAATGTCATATATCATGATCACGATCAGAAATCCTGTCATTTGTGCGATTTGTTATTCAAATTATACAATTAAATGAAAATTCCTACACTCTGAACAGTGTTGCAACTCAACCTACCAAACTTAGTTCGACCACACTTTGGAAAACTAAAATTTCCGAGGGTATTTACGAGATGTACTTTATGTTTCTTGGACGACGTCATTTTGAATGCCGATCTTCGAATTTTAGGTAAGTTTCGGAAACAATCGGAAGCCAATGCCGCCGAGCTCCGTTCCATTTCTCACGTTCGGTAATGTTCGATTGACATTTGTGCTCGATTGAGTAGATCTCCCCACCCGAACGTCAACTCGGCAAAGCAACAACAAAACCGATATTCCGAGTACGATAACATTTGAGTACGATCGATTAGATCATCTATATTTCGTTACTAACGGAAATAGAGAGTTCATTTTTAGTGCTTTTCTTAGCAATTTGAAATTATCAAAGTACAAATCCAATTTTGCATGTAATTTGTAAATTTTTAGCTGCTGAATAGCCGACCCAATTGACTGAAAAGCCGGGCAAACTGGTCGGTGGCCAGCTTAAAATGAACACGCTGAATCACAAGTCTCAAAAAAATGGCAGTCCAGGCTATTCTTTTAGTTGTATCTCTGCACATTCCAACCATTTCTTTAGTGGGCTTCAAATTCTTGATATATTTAAATTACACAAACCTCAACTTTGAACTTCCATGTATGACTTATTATAATATTAAACAAGTAGTTACCTCACTACCTTCCACATTATTGCACTCCTCCATTTTTATGATTATAGTACTAGCTAGGTTAAAGGTTAGGGGATGACATATCAAACAACAACAAAATGTGCTCACTGATCCAACAGATTTTTGAGGGGAGCGTTAAATAGGGGGGTCTGCAGCGGTTGTAGCGTAGTAAAAGTGATATAGCAAAACCGCTACAGATTCAGATATGAATCGGTTCTGTCGATTTGCGTTTGCGTTAGAAGAATTATAGCGTTTGATTTGGGTTAAACGTCGAAACGAAAAAAAGCACGATTACAGACGAAAAAGCCCTCAAAATCACACAAAAAAAATGCAGCTGTAATGAGAGCGACCTAAGACACCAATACCATTTCAAAAAATACAAAAACTATATTATATATAAGACAATTATTGACTCACTTCTGCCTTGGGATTGAAAATCACATCCATCTATCTTGGGGATGTTCCATCTGAAAGTGAATTCATCAAACAATAGTTTTTTTTAAAAAAATACTTTTTCAATATATAGCATTCATTGATATTGTAATATCTTATTCTGTTACATACCACAGACTTGAAAGTCTCTAACTTCTAATGTTCCAATAACGTACACTGGTAAAATCACTTTATAAGACAATTATTACTTACGTCTGCCTTGAGATTGATAATCACATCCAACTGTCTCTGGTCTTCTTGTCCAGCTCCATTATTGTGCCCACCTGGTTGGTTTTTAATTTTTCTTTGCTTAATTCTTTTTTTTTCATCGCGAACATATATAATGAGAGACCGAGATCTATGATACAATACCATTTCAAAAAGACAATTTGACATGCATTAATGAGGAGAAATTTAAATATTAGTGAATTAATTAAAGTTATTGGTGACGAAATGTGCGAAGTGCAAGATAGAAAGTGCCGGCCATTCAATTTATTTTAGCTTCTGTTTGAACTGGTAGTGGCAAAATAGAACGCTTTCATTAATTTCGTTCACGTAACTATGAAGTCATGTTATTTTTGTCCCAAATTTTCCAACTTTTTTCAACTAATCGAGCCTACAATTTTTGCTTCTCCTAGACAATGGAATTGGCCAAACAGTTGTCCATTGCCCACATAACCCAACCCAACCCAATCCGTACAAGAGAAAAAAATAGCATGATGTCAAAAACGAAGCAAATAAAATCTATCCTAGCATGATGTCAGTTATCCCAACCAAACAGGTAGGCACAACTTTGGGCTTCCTCTTTCTTTACAAGTCGCATCTTCCATCGAGCCTCAGCAATTCACAGACAGACATTACAGATAGATGTGTAGCCATTTTGAACTTTTTGAGCTGTAGTAAGACGGATTTACAAGTATTTGAAAAGGTATTGAGAACCAATCAAAATAAAGAGCAAAAATGAACCCATCACCTGTGATTTTACATTTTGGCGGGAAACTATTGTCTCTATGTGAGGTCAGTATTAACGAGCAAGTATTACACGTTATATTGCATGACAGCCAATCAACGTCAGAATTTTACTCGGCGGGAATTTACAAGTGGTGTTAACAACATCCTTACATAACACACCTGTGGGTGCACACCATATTTTAATCAATTGTTTCTCGCGAAATGCAATTAGTCGGAAAACGGCGCATGATTTGTGAAAGCGCTCAGACCGCAAAAGTCGGGATGAGTCGCCCCCGTTTGAATTACATACCTTAGTAATAAAATGGAATGTCAGAGCCCAACAAATAAAATGAAATAGGACGACTTTACCTACAATGTGGTATAACGAACATGTATCTATAGGAAGTTTGCGATTTTCCATCTTGTTGGCACATAATCCCTCGTGTTTGTTTGAAATACCAAGATATGATTCAGTACATTTCAAGGACAACTCATACAAATCCACGCAAGATCTAGATTCTCGCAGACTGTACTCATAGCTTGTCCGGTCTCAGACAACACTAGACAAGTGCAAGTGTGTCGTACGCGTGTCTGAGGTCCAATAATTTGATCGTGTATATTGCTTGAAATTTACTTTCAGAAGAAAAACGTGTGGGTTTATCGAAATGCTTTGCCTATATTTTCACGTATACATAATGATTCACAACAGCGGCGCGATCGTCATCGTGTATGATTTTCTCCCAACTCCTCGTACTTAGCCCCGTACTAGATAGGCTTCCTTTGACCGAGTGACACGTGAAAAAAGCTCACAAAATGTAAGTTTTTTTTCCGCATCCGCATATTTGTTATAAAGACGTTTCTTTTTATCGACGGTAATTACTATTTAGGTTTGTTGACAATTTTATTTCATCGCACTGTATTCGTAGGCTCATACCTATATGTGTTTACAGCACTTGAACTTTGACATACTTTTGATAATTGTTCCGTGTCGGTCCTTGCCAATGTTAGTAAGAATGAAGTAAAGTATATTAAAAAATTATTTGACATTTGTAAATGAAACAAGATTGATAATACGAAAAGAATTATTCGGTTTTCGTGAATGTTTTCGGTCCAATCCCATTGAATGTCTGACAAGTTCATACAATGAGCATGATTTACTGGATGAATCCCTACTGCAAATGGTAACTATATAGCTTTTAGTCACACATCTACTAGACTAGTATTCATGCCGGCCCCGTGCATCGCGTCAAAAATAAAGAAATCTTAATACGATATTAAAACAAATGCTATGTATTCATCGAATGATATTTAATACGTCAAACAAACAAGGAAGGCGTAGGATGTAAATACACATGACACACCCCTCGTCGATTGCCGTGGATGACAACTACATGTACTATCGGACATGTCATTATGTACTCACGTGCACTCTCTACTACGCGAAGCACGACTCACCTTACTCACCGTTATCGTGGTTACTAGTGTGATGTTCGAAAATGCACAGGTGAATCTTTATCTAAATCGGATATAAACTCTACGGAATAATACATTTTACAATCATCTGCCTGGGATATATGGCAAGTATTTTATTTTCTATTTTTCCAACTTTTTTTTTTGGCCGACTCTGCTGACAGACACCGGTCCCGAGCACGTCGTGCTCGTGACAGGTGTGACCTTTGACATCCAATACGACGTGTTTCGGCGTCAAATACACATTCTTATTACCTTCAAAGGTGATCGCTCAAACATTATACCAGTTCTCAAAACTGTTAATTTACGTGTGATACTATCTGTTTTTCCAACAACTCCATACATACATACGTACATACATACATACATACATACATACATACATACATACATACATAGTACACAAAATTGGGAAGATGACTTTACTGGTAAAACTACGGAGGAAATGTGGGACTTATTTAAAATGCGTATCGAGCGAAAGCCTTCGATAAAGTACCTCACCAGAGACTTATCAGAAAATTGGAAGCTCATGGCATTAGTGGCAAAGTTTCAACTTGGATTGAGGCATGGTTGAAGGACAGGGAACAACGAGTCATTCTAAATGGCAATACGTCTGACTGGAAAAGTGTGTTAAGCGGTGTTCCACAGGGATCTGTACTAGGACCGGTACTTTTTCTAATTTATATAAATGATATTGATGAGAACATTATAAGTAAAGTGTTGAAATTTGCAGACGATACAAAACTAATACAATGTATTGGATCCAAGGAAGATGCGCTTTTACTACAAAATGATTTGGAAACATTGGTAGATTGGTCACATGAATGGCAGATGTTGTTTAATGTGGGCAAATGCAAAGTCATTCATGTTGGTGATAATAATCCGGACTACGAGTACGTTATGAGTGGAAATAAACTCTCCGTCGTGGACTATGAAAAGGACTTGGGAGTAGTAATACACAAATCACTCAACCCCCGGACACATATAGCGGAAAAGGTAAAGAAGGCCAATAGTGTACTTGGGATGATCAAGTGGACTTTTACTTTCAAATCTAAGGATATTTTAATACCGCTTTACAAGTCTTTAGTTCGTCCGCATTTAGACTATGCCTCGCCAGTCTGGTCTCCTTATACGAAGCGGGACATTGTTTTGCTTGAAAAAGTGCAGCGTCGCTTTACTAGAATGATTCCAGGTCTGCGGAGTTTGGCGTATGAGGACAGATTGCAGTCTTTAAACTTGATGACATTGGAAACAAGAAGAGTTAGGGCGGATTTGTTAGAAGTCTTTAAAATCTTCCGCGGACTTACTCGAATAGACCCAGCAATTTTCTTTCAAGTTTCTTCAACTAAAACTAGAGGTCATAGTTTGAAACTATATAAGGTCAGATCAAGGCTTGACATTCGCAAACATTTCTTCAGTCTCAGAGTATATTGATATTTGGAACAGTTTACCGGAGTCAGCTATTACTGCTTCATCAGTTAATCAGTTTAAGGCATTTGTTGATCACCACCTCAGAACAGTAAGGGGTCTTTAAAAGCCCGATTGGCTTCCTACCCCAATAAATTCATGGTAAATTCATGGTAAATTCATACATACATACATACATACATACATGTACATACATACATACATACATACATACATACATACATACATACATACATACATACATATACACTGTGTATGTGTATGTATAGTGTGTTTTGTGTACGTGTATGTATGTGTGTGTGTGTGTGTGTGTGTGTGTGTGTGTGTGTGTGTGTGTGTGTGTAAGTCTACGGGGAGGCATGGAAAAAAATCAAGAAATTGCAGGGGGGGGGCATCAATTTTTCCCAAGCTTTTGTAGGATGGGGGCATGAAAAAAATACACAAAGAAAAGGGGAAATCCTCCGGGGACCCCTGGAAGTAAGATCTGGACACTCCCTTACGAATGTTCAAGTTCGCTATTCTCAAATTGCACTGTTTTCACACAAAAGCCACCTTTGACGGCTATACATCCAACATGGAAACTTCTCGTTGCCAGTAGGTCGTAGTCATCTCACACTTATTTCAAAGGTGGATGTGGACACTGTATACAGGTGAACAACGCACACTGAGTTCCGACGAAGTCCGACTCCCACCTTCTACACTAACATGAGACGTTGATCTCTCTAATTAGTTTATCATTGCCCCAACATTAATATACTCTCTCGACCAATCAAAAGATCTAACGTCTCTCGAGTCATTATAATAATAGCGCTTCCAGGTGGACGTCTACACAGTTGTATGTTAATGAATTCAGAGTACAAAATAAACTACTTCGAATACATCAGTGTCAATACTCAAGCTCGACGTAACATCAGTTATTATCATTATTATTAGTCATAGAAGAATGTTGGCACATTTTAGATGCTCTTCACGCCAGTATGGATTAAAATTAAAACAGGAAAACGACAAAGTGACTGAGTCGATACTTGTGTTCTTTGTGACTCAAATGAATTTGATAATGATTATAACTTCCTATTGAATTTTTTTTTTTGCCAATGCTAGGTTCAAGTATATTATTTTCAACAATATTTTTATTGTCCACCTTCTTATGAAAAATTCACTGGGCTGATATAATCTGACCAGGTAGTAGTCCGTAAGGTACGCCGTGACGGGCGCCCCCACACATCCGCCAACCCGGGTGAGAGGAGGCCGGTGAGGGCGGAACGTCACGACGTATCTTACAGTCTAACCAGAGTCTAACCAGGTATAGGTAGCTTGATTTACAAACTCTTGCAACCTTTCACAAACACGCTCTACCACTGTAAGAGCTGAAACAAATGAATAGGAACTGTACATTTTTTAATCGTATTATGTTTTTGTTCATAGTGACTTGAATTTTGGACCTGTGGCCTTTGAATTAAAATGTAAAAACACCAGTGTAGTACAAGTGGGTCTTGTGTAGATACCGTTTAGAATGTACTATGCCCTTAGTGGAGTTAAGGGCTATTTTAGTCTGTTAACTGTGTTGTCGACACGCATCGTAATAACAACCTACTCTGAAGCTCATAAAATCTGCAGAGAATACAAAAGATACCCTAAAAACGATGTTGAAAGTCTCACAGGGGCTTGCAACAGATGATGATGATGACAATATCTATGTATGCGACGCCGGGAGTAAGAGTAAGAAGTTTGACTCAAAAGGCACATGTTTATGCAGTATTGGAAAGGAAATGCTTGATATCAAAATCCTGCAAAGAGTTGCAGTAAATTATTACGAACTCAGGCCTAGTTAGTTTTGTTTATGAAAAACAAACAAAAAACAAACAAACAAACAAACAAACAAACAAACAGACAAACAAACAGACAAACAAACAGACAGACAGACAGACAGACAGACAGACAGACAGACAGACAAACAAACAAACAAACAAACAAACAAACAAACAAACAAACAAACAAACAAATAAATAAATAAATAAATAAATAAATAAATAAATAAATAAATAAATAAATAAATAAATAAATAAATAAATAAATAAATAAGTAAGTAAGTACTGACAAACATCAACAATAGAGTAATCACAAATCTGTATCAACAATAATGAATTTCGCAGCATCAAGAAATAGTGAGTGTATGTTTTCCTTAGATGCAAAAAATAGTCACAAATTCCAAAGGTGGCGTTATTTAGTGTTTGTCATTCCGAGGAATCTTGCGTGAGTTTGAAGTACATCCCCGGAATGATGGAACAAAAAATTAAGACTACAATTTAATGTAATGGCTTACTGCAGCTACTTGTACAAGTTCTCGTGGTAGGAGTATTCGTCTGCCATGGCAGACAATCGGTCCCCCTTCGTGCATTGCCCTATAACTCGCGCCCGGCCTGGGAAGTCGCCAGCGAACAGAAGAACATATACACATGTTTTTACAACTTACAATTGTGCGACGCGTACGTGTCAAAGGTTATGTCGTCATCTTAATCGCTTTTGTATGAAGACATCTTAATCTCTGTAATATATTTTTGGTGTCTAGAAGGGAAATTGTTCAAAGCAAAATGATCGTTGAAACAAGTTGAAAAAAAAGTTAAAAATAAAAAGTTGAAAAAAAATGAAAAAACGGCATGCTTTGTCAGAAATTACGTCACTTCCTTCATTTACAGCCCACATTTATATGATCATGCAAGAGAGACATCTACTGTCTACACCAATTTGAAACAGAAGGGGTCTTGATGTCACATCGTTACAGACGTACACAGAACATACGTATGCTTGCATGTTGTGTTAAAAGCCAAGCTATACAAGATGATCGTTACAATGCTGCGAACTATCACCGTGAAACTGAAAGTAGAAGTACCACAGACATCAATTTGGTACAATCTGAATACAAGGGTAAATTTCATTCTTTTATCATGTAAATAAACTTCTACAAAGAACGAGTTTTGGGATATCCCATATGGTAAGCCGTTCAGGCCAGAATTATAATTTTATTTTAGCTGTAGTATTTCTTTTATATTTTTCGTACTGATAAACTAATTTAACCGTTTATGTACTTTTATTCCATGTTCATATTATATCAATTGAAACAAGTTTTCATTTATTTGAGAATATTGTTTTATTTTTCGTCAAACCAGAATTTTTAAGGATTATATATAATTAAAAGTCAAAATGTATTTTTTATAAAAGTTTTGTATTTTTTTATTTTTTTTCAACCTTTTTTGGCCGAGTCTGCTGACAGGCGCAGGTAACAAGGACGTCGTGCTCGTGACAGGCGTGACCTTTGACATCCATTACGACGCGTTTCGGCGTCAAATACACATTCTTATTACCTTCAAAGTTGATCGCTCAAACATTATATCAGTTCTCAAAACTGTTAATGTACGTGTGATAGTGTGATATGTGTACACCGTCACGTTAAGGTTATGACCGCTTGTATGATGTAGTACGTAGAACACGACCCATGTGCAACGGGTAAAAGTAGTTAATCTACAACAACTGAAGTTTGGCGCATCAATAACATTCATTATTGTGAAACTGGCCAGAATTGAAATTAGATGGCACACTGTACAACATTTTACCCACAACTCTCTCTGATTTGTAGTGTTGGACATCATCTCCTTGAAGTCAGACAAATCTCACCAGTGTATAGGGTTTTGTAAAAACATTTTTTTCCATTTAGCAAGCGTAGAATTGCCACTGATGAGTTTCTGAATACCCATTTTCATCGCCGGTTCTGGTATCAGTGATTTATTGTAGAAGGAGTAGCAATTTTAGGAATTTGTCAGCAGATTTTCGTGAAAGACATGCAGAATATTTGCGACGAAACTAAGGAAAATATATGCACCTGTTATGACTTTGCCAAAGATATAGATTTATTTGAATAGGTATAACAAAAGAAATTTACATACTAAAACTCATCATACACACTGACTACCCAAGTTATTGACACTTTGACAGTGAAAAGTGTTTTATTCACAGCACATGTTTAATTTAGTTGTTAGTTCATTTTTATACAAAATTTAGAACTTTATTTTTGATTCCTAAGCGTTCTATTGCTACATATTAATTAAACTTAATTACTATGCTTAAATTGTTGAGAAGTATGGATTATTGAAAAAGTTATAAAATAAGGAACCCCCAAGCACACCAATCAGAGAGAGGTGTGGGTAAGATATTGTACAGTGTGGCATGGTACACTATACTGTGAGCGTGAGCAAAATAGCTTTAGGAACAAAAACGTAATGTGAGGAAAAGTGAATGCGTATTTCCTAAGGGTCAGTTCAGGTACGAGCGCACATGTTGACGTCGACCTTTGTATTACATACGGCGTAGGCGTGTTGTTCTCAACTTTTCATGATACATGTGTGTACTCAGACCACTAAAAATGTATACTACAATGTACGATAAAGTATTTATCAGCACCAAATTATCACATACAACGCAATTATGTTATAAATAATACAGTTCAACATAGTCTATCTTATACTAGTGTTCTTTGGTCTCTACGCCGGTCTTCAACGGCGGATGAACAGATACGTTTATGTCGGAATGACGAAATGACGTGTACAGAAATTGTCCGATACGTCTTTAGGGAGCGCCCAGATTTTACTTCCAGGGGGCCCGGGGGATTTTCGGGGAGGGGGAGCATCTTTTTTTCCCAGGAAGAATTGGGGGGGGGGGGGGCTAAACAAAAAAATCACAATTTTCTAGGGGGTATTATGGAAAAAAAATCATGATTATTTAATTCAACATAAATCAACTGCAATATCAATTCTGGCACTTCTCAAGTAACTTGTCCGTGAGGATGTGCAAGACTTGTTTCATCACAATCACTATCAGTGTTATCATCGGTACACGAATTTTCTGAGCTATCAGTATCACAATTGTCTCCATCACTGCCAAGATCATGCATTACAGAAGTATCACTTTCAGTCCCAGTCACTATCTGTTTCATTCATGTCCATGATATTAATTTTAATTTCATTAATTTTTCCAGCCAGTTTTCTAAATCTAAATCCTGATGTTCCTACTATGTAAGTGGATACTATGTCTGATTTTTCTCTTTTTTAATTTTCACTGTTTTGGTAATTTATGCTCATTGTGGGGGGACATGAAAAATACACAAGGAAAAGGGGAAATCCTCCTGGGCCCCACTGGAAGTAAGATCTGGACACTCCCTTACGAATGTTAAAGTTAGCTATTCTCAATATGCACTGTTTTTCACACAAAAGCCTTTACCTTTGATAGCTATACATCCAACATGGAAACTTCTCGTTGCCAGTAGGTAGTAGTTATCTCACACTTACTTCAAAGGTGGATGTGGACATTTTATACAGGTGAACAACGCACATTGAGTTCCGACGAAGAGCATGTATACACGTGGAAAGCGACCGACGCACCATTCCACGTCGACCAAGCGTCTCTGCGACCTTGCACCACCGTTGTCTGGCGAAGTCTGACTCCCACCTTCTACACTAACATAATACGTTGTTCTCTCTAATTTGTTTATCATTGTCCCAATATTAATATACTCTCTCGACCAATCAAAAGATCTAACGTCTCTCGAGTCATTATAATAATAGCGCATCCAGGTGGACGTCTACACAGTTGTATGTTAATGAATTCAGAGTACAAAATAAACTACTTCGAATACATCAGTGCCAATATTCAAGCTCTACGTAACATCAGTTATTATCATTATTATTAGTCATAGAAGAATGTTGGCACATTTTAGATGCTCTTCACGCCAGTATGGATTAAAATTAAAACAGGAAGACGACAAAGTGACTGAGTCGATACTTGTGTTCTTTGTGACTCAAATGAATTTGATAATGATTATAACTTCCCATTGATTTTTTTTTGCCAATGCTAGGTTCAAGTATATTATTTTCAACAATATTTTTATTGTCCACCTTCTCATGAAAAATCTATATGAAAGGTAAATCATATATGTAGGGTAAATAAGATGTTTAGGGTAAATCAGATACTAGTATCTAGGGTATATCAGATATGTATGGTAAATCCTATATCTAGGATAAATCAGATATATAGGATAAAACCTATATATAGCGTAAATCAGATATGTAGGGTATATCAGATATGTATGGTAAATCCTATATCTAGGATAAATCAGATATATAGGATAAAACCTATATATAGCGTAAATCAGATATGTAGGGTATATCAGATATGTATGGTAAATCCTATATCTAGGATAAATCAGATATATAGGATAAAACCTATATATAGCGTAATTCAGATACATAGAGTAAATCCTAAATGTTGGGTAAATCCGTTACATAGAGTAAATCCTATAAGTAGGGTAAATCAGATCTGTAGAGTAAATGAGATATGTAGAGTAAATTAGATATATAGGGTAAATCATATATGCTGGGTAAATCCTATACGTAGAGTAAATCCTATATGTAGTGTAAATCCTATATGTAGAGAAAATCAGATATGTAGGGTAAATCCTATATGTAGGGTAAATCAGATAGTAGAGTAAATCAGATATGTAGTGTAAATCCTATATGTAGGGTAAATCCTATATGTAGGGTAAATCAGATATGTAGGGTAAATCAGATAGTAGAGTAAATCAGATATGTTGGGTAAATCCTATATGTAGTGTAAATCCTATATGTAGTGTAAATCCTATATGTAGGGTAAATCCTATATGTAGGGTAAATCCTATATGTAGGGTAAATCAGATAGTAGAGTAAATCAGATATGTTGGGTAAATCCTATATATAGGGTAAATCCTATATGTAGGGTAAATCCTATATGTAGGGTAAATCCTATATGTAGGGTAAATCCTATATGTAGTGTAAATCCTATATGTAGGGTAAATCCTATATGTAGAGTAAATCCTATATGTAGGGTAAATTAGATAGTAGAGTAAATCCTATATGTAGGGTAAATCAGATATGTAGGGTAAATCCTATATATAGGGTAAATCCTATATGTAGGGTAAATCAGATAGTAGAGTAAATCCTATATGTAGGGTAAATCAGATATGTAGGGTAAATCAGATAGTAGAGTAAATCAGATATGTAGGGTAAATCCTATATGTAGTGTAAATCCTATATGTAGGGTAAATCAGATATGTAGGGTAAATCCTATATGTAGGGTAAATCAGATATGTTGGGTCAATCCTATATGTAGTGTAAATCCTATATGTAGGGTAAATCCTATATGTAGAGTAAATCAGATATGTAGGGTAAATCCTATATGTAGTGTAAATCCTATATGTAGGGTAAATCAGATATGTAGGGTAAATCAGATAGTAGAGTAAATCAGATATGTTGGGTAAATCCTATATATAGGGTAAATCCTATATGTAGGGTAAATCCTATATGTAGGGTAAATCCTATATGTAGGGTAAATCAGATAGTAGAGTAAATCCTATATGTAGGGTAAATCAGATATGTAGGGTAAATCAGATAGTAGAGTAAATCAGATATGTAGGGTAAATCCTATATGTAGGGTAAATCCTATATGTAGGGTAAATCCTATATGTAGGGTAAATCAGATATGTAGGGTAAATCCTATATGTAGAGTAAATCAGATATGTAGGGTAAATCCTATATGTAGTGTAAATCCTATATGTAGGGTAAATCAGATATGTAGGGTAAATCAGATAGTAGAGTAAATCAGATATGTAGGGTAAATCCTATATGTAGTGTAAATCCTATATGTAGGGTAAATCCTATATGTAGGGTAAATCCTATATGTAGGGTAAATCCTATATGTAGGGTAAATCCTATATGTAGTGTAAATCCTATATGTAGGGTAAATCCTATATGTAGGGTAAATCCTATATGTAGTGTAAATCCTATATGTAGTGTAAATCCTATATGTAGGGTAAATCAGATATGTAGGGTAAATCAGATAGTAGAGTAAATCAGATATGTAGGGTAAATCCTATATGTAGTGTAAATCCTATATGTAGGGTAAATCCTATATGTAGGGTAAATCCTATATGTAGGGTAAATCCTATATGTAGGGTAAATCCTATATGTAGGGTAAATCCTATATGTAGTGTAAATCCTATATGTAGGGTAAATCCTATATGTAGGGTAAATCCTATATGTAGGGTAAATCCTATATGTAGGGTAAATCCTATATGTAGGGTAAATCCTATATGTAGGGTAAATCCTATATGTAGGGTAAATCCTATATGTAGAGTAAATCAGATATGTAGGGTAAATCCTATATGTAGTGTAAATCCTATATGTAGGGTAAATCAGATATGTAGGGTAAATCAGATAGTAGAGTAAATCAAATATGTTGGGTCAATCCTATATGTTTTTAGATCTTTTTTAAATCTACCATGACTATGGTTTTTCATGGTCAAGGGCAGATTATTCCACAAAGTGGCACCAGTGGTTGAAAGGAGTCTAAATCCATAGGAATTTCTAACTCTGTCAACAGACAGTCTGGTAGTATCACTAGCTGATCGTAGATTTCTAGAAGGAATATTGATGGTGACTAGAGACTTCAAATAGGCTGGTGAATCATTTGAGAATACTGCCTTATGAATTAGACAGAGAATTTTAAATTTTATTCTCTGCTGCACTGGGAGCCAGTGAAGATTGTATAGACAAGGGGTGATATGTTCTCGTTTCTTAGTGTTAGTGAGCAGTCTGGCAGCACTGTTCTGTGCAACCTGTATACGTGAGAGAGTTTTATCTGGCAACCTAAGTAATAAACCGTTGTTAAAATCTAAACGCGATGTGACTAGAGCATGGAGGATTTTGGCACACGTTTCCCTATCCAGGTGACATCGTATTCCATTTATTCGCCGGAGTTGATAGTAAACATTCTTTACAATGTTGTTCACATGTGGAACCATAGACATAGTACAGTCGAAATGTGCGCCTAGGTTACGAACAAAAGGTGATGGGTGGATCAGCTCATTACCGACGTGGATCTGTGGGTTCTTACGCAGAATTCGCTCCTTGTGTTTTGGCGCGGTGATAACGAGAAATTCTGTCTTGCCGTCGTTTATCTTCAGTTCATTTTTGTTTAGCCAATTTCTCACATCTGATATACAATGTTCAACTTTGGTTGTGGCATGCTGCAGTCCATGTTCATCTTTGAGTGAGAATCTGGTGTACAATTGTGTGTCGTCAGCATATATATATATATATATCCATGAGTATATTAAATATATTATAGGGGTTTTATTAATATATTATATATATCCCTGAGTATATTAAATTTGACTGAATTTTGGCCATACTTGTAGCTAAAATTCACATAATCAGCCAGTTTCATAATTGCATGTTTATGTTTTATGTATGTATGTGTCTGTCTGTCTGTCTGCCTGTCTGTCTATATATATGTCTGTCTGTCTGTCTGTGTCTATATGTCCTTCCGTCCTTCTTTCTTTCTTTCTGTGTCTGTGTGTGTGTGTGTGTGTGTGTGTGTGAAATGATGATGATAACATCAGCAAAATTGTGCTTTTAATTTCTATCGACCATGTATGTCTCTATCAATCTCCCTGCTATCCAGCCATAGAACTTTGCACTTGCCTTCTAAAGTAAAAAAACAACATACAGAAACAATAGAAACAAAAATAATAGATATAAATATACATATATAAAACACTAACTACAGTATTGAATACAAAAATAATAATTAATTAGAGAATTTTCCAAAGCTATTAGGGATAAATCATCATTTGAACTCATTATGCTTTTGAAATATTCTTTTTGATAATTTTGAAAGACTTTGCATCATAAATTTCGATTGCTCTTTGAAATTGGTTTCTAGTTTCAATTACAGATGTATTGCTACAATCCATTATAGCATGGATTTCATCACCAATCATTTTAGCATTACATAAATGACATATTCTTTCATCTGGAGGAATTCCTTTGTGTAGTCTTTTGATTGGTAAATTATGTGCTGAGATCCTGAGTTTAGTTGTCATAGTAGATCAGATCAGGTGTGAGGGGATATAATACTGGGTGATGAAAACAATTAAACGTTCTTAGCCTGTTTTAGAGGTCACGTGATAAAATACGCAAATTTACTCATTTGCTAAATTACATTCGCTAATTTTGAACCTTAACAATTGAACCATTCATTGACAACAGGAAAATAATACGTGTAAATAACCCTAGCCTGTTTACAGCACTGCTGAGATACATTGTTAGGATGCGGTCACAGTGGGGGGAAGGAGAAAATATTTTGTTCAATTTTTTTTTGGAGCCCCCCCCCCCTCCCTCCTGCTCTTAAAAATTGTTGTGCCCTCCACCCCAAAAACAGACTCTCGAATTTTCGTAGCCTCCCCCTACACATATTTTAATATGTGTATCCCTCTTCCCATGCACTTCCCGCATTCTAGAGTAAAATTGTATAGTACACTACATTGAAATAACAATGGCAATCAACTTCAGCGTCCATACATAACAGTGGGAGATTTCGCTACAAATAGATGTGGACTTTGCAAAAAAAAAGGTCTCACACTGGGCTGTAATGTTGTACTTGGAAATGCTTAGCCAGCAAGATTTTCTCTTTAAATCTTGATTTGGGGCAGAAACAGCATTCCCATGATAGCGAGTAGGGGTGGGGTGGGGGTGTGAGCACATTTTACCTTCCGTAAGGAAGGTTTTAATATAGCAATGAAGTCTGTGTGTGTGTGTGTGTGTGTGTGTGACTGTGTGTGTCTGTGTCTGTATCACCATTTCCGAAAAAACGGCTGCATCAATTCAAACGAAATTTCATAGACATGTTCCGTAGGGTAATGGCCAGAACTGATTAGGTTTTGATAACAATCCGATGAATATTAATGACCAATTTGAGTAATTAATCGATCGAACGAATATAAAGTTGGCGTCAGATTCAGATTCAGATTCAGATTCAGGTAGTGTTATCTTATGAACGTTATATTGAGCGTCAGATGGCCTCTGATCCGAAGACACCCGATGGACTCAAACCTGAAATAATACCGTTGAGACTACAGGGAAGGATTCTGCTTCACTGTCGTCGAGTGTCTTCGGATCTGAGGCTATCTGATGCTCAATATGACGCTACCTGAATCTGAATCTGACGCCAACTTTATACTCATGCTCTACATACAGTCTGGACTTCGGTCTAAATATTCATAGAATTTGATGCTTTTATAGAGTTTGAATCTTTAAATACAACATAACAAACATTATTATGAGTAAGGCTCTCTGAGAAGTTTAAATTCCAGCAAATGTTCGGAAAGAATTACAACATTTTTATCGATTGATCACAGAGTGCATCGTGACTTATCCAAGTGACATTTTCGACACAAAAAAATATACGTAAAGTGAAATGTTCTTTGATGAAAAACATGTTTACACATAAACAAGCAACAAGAAAATCACATGAGATGAAATTTATATCTGGAAAATACATGGGCCAATTGTGTTTATTATTTTTAAAACATCGCATAGAAATTATAACTCCTAGCTGATCAATGATGACTAAAACTGAATTATCGAAAATAAAAATTGCCTTGAAAGTTTGACTGTCATTTGACTTTATCGGCAAAAATAAAGGCCGTGGTCAAATTTCGTGAATTTTCATACAGTTATTAACTGTGCGGTGATTTTTAGCATGGTGCATTTTGATCACATTTTACTTGCATATGGACGGAAAACGAGCCAGTAAAACCTACAGTAGTCGAGAGTACATTGCACTAAATTTCTAAAAACAAACAAGGTTACATGTTCAGAGATATAGTTGAATATCATTGTGTGGACAGATTTTACGTTGCAGGGCTTCATCTGTGTAGAATTTAATAACAAATCGAATGATGTATGTGACATGCTTAGCCCGTGCGTCTTTCTTTTAGCCCAGGCCGTTTTACGACGGGTATGTTTTCTTCACGGAAGTGAAACTGAGAAATCTGAAAACGAACATTGACAAAACAAAACTGAACCTGTTTCCACAGTGCTAAAATGTATGTATGTATGTATGTGTATACATATGTGTGTGTTTAAGTGTATGTGTGTGTGTGTGTGTGTGAAGCAATGCCATATTATATGTTGTCCAAGATAGAGGGCGATACTGATTTCAGTGTATGTGTAATCTTAACAGACCACCAAACATGTTTGTTGGACTGAAGTGTAATGAACAACTAATCAGGCTTTCAAATAAAGTGACACTGAGATTCAAGTCGCTATTGAGAACGATATTGTGGTGATGACTGTGAGATAACGACTACAAATGTTGAAGAGAAGAAAGAAGGCATAGGGAAAAACTTATCCTCTGTGAGATTGGAATAAAGATGATACACAGGAATGTTTCTACACAACTATTACAACCCATAACACCAAAGTAAAGCATTTTCTGTATGTACCACAATCGTTTATAATTATAGCATCCATATCAAGTACAACCCATAACACCAAAGTAAAGCATTTTCTGTATGTACCACAATGGTTTATAGCATCCATATCAAGTGTAAAAGTATACTGTTTCATTTGCTAATTGACAACATTTTAAAGGCCACCTGCTATAGGCTTGTAAATATAAAACCAATTGAAAGAGTATACTTTTACACTTGATATGAATGTTATAAACGAGTCTTGCACATAGAGAAAGTGCTTTACTTCAGTGTTACTAGTTGTAAATTGTTTAACAACGATTTCGCAAACACATATGAACAGATATGTTACATGTAGAAATATATGCAGTTGTAATAATTCAACAAAATGTCTTCGATGAAAATTCCGTTTCGTGAGAGGTTACAAAAGTTTCGATTATTTGCTCTCCAGTGTAATCTCAGACCACTGTAGATCATTTGAGTGGTCTGAGGTTCGACCGATGAGTAAGTGTATTGATTGGACGATTTGGAGTTCAACTTTCAGGTCCACTTAACAAGTAATCTTACCAATATATGCATTACAAAAGAGAAAAACTTGTTCAAATCTTGTTTATGTATATATTGGAATTATGTTTGGAATTCGTAGGTCCTTTATTCTTAAATTCATTTTTTTTGGAATCCTTCAATTTCTTTTTCAGAGACTGTGGAGTGCTTCTTTAAACTTTATCAATATATACTTTCAGTCTCAGAGTCACTACTATCTGTTTCACTCATACCCATGATATTAGTTTTAATTTCATTTGCAGTCATTTTTCTAGATCTAAATTCTAGTGTTCCTATTATGTGAGTGGATATTATGTCTAATTATTCTCTTTTTAATTTCCTCTCTTTTGGTAATTTATGCTCATCAAGATATTTATCTAATGCTTTCAATTTCAGTTTTTCAAGAGTTCCACTCAAGAACAACTTCAACCAGTCATAGTCATTATATTTCTTTTTTAATTTTTTTCTGTTGCTGTTCCCAGTGTTTTGATCTGATATTTTTGCCAAGTGAAATCCCCAACTACTGGAAATAGAAGTAAAACTTGTCTATCAGTCAAAGTATAACAGCAAGCACAAATGTTGATAGTTAAATTATTTCAGTTTTTGACTATTCTTTCCAACAATAAAAAAATTCATATTTACTCTTGGATAATTGGTGACAAGCAAGCTGAGCAATTTCATTTTTAAAGTAAACAGCGTTGGACATCAATTGCACCTTCTTATTGGGTTTGGGTGTAAGCACTCAAGTGAAACATTTTCGAATTAAATTTTGCAAACACTGGCGAAGTTAGGCATTCTCACAAAAACTGCAGAGCTAGCTGTTATTTCTTCCGCGACACTGCGAAATAAAGTGCGTCTTGGACGGTGCCATAAAAGAGGTTATGGTTTACGACGATGAATTTAGGTATAAACATACTTAAATTTTTCGTTTACTTGTAAAGTTTGGTACAATGCGTTGCTACTCTTGCGTAGTGCATTTGTTTTGTTGGCCTGTTACTGTTGACCTTGAGGGTGCCGATGCTGTTGATTGGGAAATGGACTCCCATAAGACAATGCTTGCCCATAACAATGAACAGTGAATAAGGAGCAAGTTTCAAATATGTATTTCTAGGCAACTGTGCATAACATAAGTGATGTAAAATCATGAAGTGACTTGAGATTGCAGTGTTTGTATACACAAAAATGCCATTATTTCCATTAGTAGTGACTTTAAGTGTATCTCCTTGGACAATGCCCTTGGATGGAAATCTCACATTGTAATCCCCAATCTCACTATGGAGCAGTACATTTACAAACAGGACATTTAGTTATGAAGTGTGCACATCACATTTATTGTTGTTTTATAGTTTAAAGATTATTAGTCAGCCAAGTAGTGAAAAGGAGATAATACTGACTCCATCACATGGCATCTATAGATCTGACCATAAGGGCAAAACATTTTCAACAATATTAGGAATTTGTTGTGGAAATACATTTGGACAATTCAGCATTCTGAAAATTGTTAATAGCCTATGGATTAAATTCCCACATTTCTTGTAATAATGCTATTACCAGGTGCTAGTATTCAATTCCCACATTTCTTGTAGTAGTGCTATTACCAGGTGCTAGTATTCAATTCCCACATTTCTTGTAATAATGCTATTACCAGGTGCTAGTATTCAATTCCCACATTTCTTGTAGTAGTGCTATTACCAGGTGCTAGTATTCAATTCCCACATTTCTTGTAATAATGCTATTACCAGGTGCTAGTATTCAATTCCCACATTTCTTGCAATAGTGCTATTACCCAGTGCTAGTATTCAATTCCCACATTTCTTGTAGTAGTGCTATTACCAGGTGCTAGTATTCAATTCCCACATTTCTTGTAATAATGCTATTACCAGGTGCTAGTATTCAATTCCCACATTTCTTGTAATAATGCTATTACCAGGTGCTAGTATTCAATTCCCACATTTCTTGTAATAATGCTATTACTAGCTGCTAGTATTCAATTCCCACATTTCTTGTAATAATGCCATTACTAGCTGCTAGTATTCAATTCCCACATTTCTTGTAATAATGCCATTACTAGCTGCTAGTATTCAATTCCCACATTTCTTGTAATAATGCCATTACTAGCTGCTAGTATTCAATTCCCACATTTCTTGTAATAATGCCAATACTAGCTGCTAGTATTCAATTCCCACATTTCTTGTAATAATGCCATTACTAGCTGCTAGTATTCAATTCCCACATTTCTTGTAATAATGCCATTACTAGCTGCTAGTATTCAATTCCCACATTTCTTGTAATAATGTTATTACCGGGTGCTAGTATTCAATTCCCACATTTCTTGTAATAATGCCATTACTAGCTGCTAGTATTCAATTCCCACATTTCTTGTAATAATGCCATTACTAGCTGCTAGTATTCAATTCCCACATTTCTTGTAATAATGCCATTACTAGCTGCTAGTATTCAATTCCCACATTTCTTGTAATAATGCCATTACTAGCTGCTAGTATTCAATTCCCACATTTCTTGTAATAATGCCATTACTAGCTGCTAGTATTCAATTCCCACATTTCTTGTAATAATGCCATTACTAGCTGCTAGTATTCAATTCCCACATTTCTTGCAATAATGTTATTACCGGGTGCTAGTATTCAATTCCCACATTTCTTGCAATAATCTTATTACCGGGTGCTAGTATTCAATTCCCACATTTCTTGCAATAATCTTATTACCGGGTGCTAGTATTCAATTCCCACATTTCTTGTAATAATGCCATTACTAGCTGCTAGTATTCAATTCCCACATTTCTTGTAATAATGCCATTACTAGCTGCTAGTATTCAATTCCCACATTTCTTGTAATAATGCCATTACTAGCTGCTAGTATTCAATTCCCACATTTCTTGTAATAATGCCATTACTAGCTGCTAGTATTCAATTCCCACATTTCTTGTAATAATGCCATTACTAGCTGCTAGTATTCAATTCCCACATTTCTTGTAATAATGCCATTACTAGCTGCTAGTATTCAATTCCCACATTTCTTGTAATAATGCCATTACTAGCTGCTAGTATTCAATTCCCACATTTCTTGCAATAATGTTATTACCGGGTGCTAGTATTCAATTCCCACATTTCTTGCAATAATCTTATTACCGGGTGCTAGTATTCAATTCCCACATTTCTTGCAATAATCTTATTACCGGGTGCTAGTATTCAATTCCCACATTTCTTGTAGTAGTGCTATTACCGGGTGCTAGTATTCAATTCCCACATTTCTTGTAGTAGTGCTATTACCGGGTGCTAGTATTCAATTCCCACATTTCTTGTAGTAGTGCTATTACCGGGTGCTAGTATTCAATTCCCACATTTCTTGCAATAATGTTATTACCCAGTGCTAGTATTCAATTCCCACATTTCTTGTAATAATGTTATTACCCAGTCCTAGTATTCAATTACCACATTTCTTGCAATAGTGCTATTACCGGGTGCTTGTATTCAATTCCCACATTTCTTGCAATAATGTTATTACCGGGTGCTAGTATTCAATTCCCACATTTCTTGCAATAATGATATTACCAGGTGCTAGTATTCAATTCCCACATTTCTTGCAATAATGTTATTACCGGGTGCTAGTATTCAATTCCCACATTTCTTGCAATAATGATATTACCAGGTGCTAGTATTCAATTCCCACATTTCTTGCAATAATGTTATTACCGGGTGCTAGTAATCAATTCCCACATTTCTTGTAATAATGTTATTACCGGGTGCTAGTATTCAATTCCCACATTTCTTGCAATAATGTTATTACCGGGTGCTAGTATTCAATTCCCACATTTCTTGTAATAATGATATTACCAGGTGCTAGTATTCAATTCCCACATTTCTTGCAATAATGTTATTACCAGGTGCTAGTATTCAATTCCCACGTTTCTTGTAATAGTGCCATAACCGAGTGCTAGTATTCAATTCCCACATTTCTTGCAATAATGCTATTACTGGGTGCTCGTATTCAATTCCCACATTTCTTGCAATAATGTTATTACCAGGTGCTAGTATTCAATTCCCACATTTCTTGTAGTAGTGCTATTACCAGGTGCTAGTATTCAATTCCCACATTTCTTGCAATAATGTTATTACCTAGTGCTAGTATTCAATTCCCACATTTCTTGTAATAATGTTATTACCCAGTGCTAGTATTCAATTCCCACATTTCTTGTAATAATGCTATTACCAGGTGCTAGTATTCAATTCCCACATTTCTTGTAATAATGTTATTACCGAGTGCTAGTATTCAATTCCCACATTTCTTGCAATAATGCTTTTACCGAGTGCTAGTATTCAATTCCCACATTTCTTGTAATAGTGCTATTACCGGGTGCTAGTATTCAATTCCCACATTTCTTGTAATAATGTTATATCCGAGTGCTAGTATTCAATTCCCACATTTCTTGTAATAATGTTTTTACCGAGTGCTAGTATTCAATTCCCACATTTCTTGTAGTAGTGCTATTACCGAGTGCTAGTATTCAATTTCCACATTTCTTGCAATAATGATATTACCAGGTGCTAGTATTCAATTCCCACATTTCTTGTAATAATGTTATTACCGAGTGTTAGTATTCAATTCCCACATTTCTTGTAATAATGTTATTACCGAGTGCTAGTATTCAATTCCCACATTTCTTGTAATAATGTTATTACCGCGTGCTAGTATTCAATTCCCACATTTCTTGTAATAATGTTATTATCGAGTGCTAGTATTCAATTCCCACATTTCTTGCAATAATGTTATTACCCAGTGCTAGTATTCAATTCCCACATTTCTTGCAATAGTGCTATTATCGAGTGCTAGTATTCAATTCCCACATTCAGGTGCTAGTATTCAATTCCCACATTTCTTGCAATAATGTTATTACCGGGCGCTAGTATTCAATTCCTACATTTCTTGTAATAATGTTATTACCGCGTGCTAGTATTCAATTCCCACATTTCTTGTAATAATGTTATTATCGAGTGCTAGTATTCAATTCCCACATTTCTTGCAATAATGTTATATCCGAGTGCTAGTATTCAATTCCCACATTTCTTGTAATAATGTTATTACCCAGTGCTAGTATTCAATTCCCACATTCAGGTGCTAGTATTCAATTCCCACATTTCTTGCAATAATGTTATTACCGGGCGCTAGTATTCAATTCCTACATTTCTTGCAATAGTGCTATTACCAGGTGCTAGTATTCAATTCTCACATTTCTTGTAGTAGTGCTATTACCGGGTGCTAGTATTCAATTCCTACATTTCTTGCAATAATGCTATTACCCAGTGCTAGTATTCAATTCCCACATTTCTTGTAGTAGTGCTATTACCGGGTGCTAGTATTCAATTCCCACATTTCTTGTAGTAGTGCTATTACCGGGTGCTAGTATTCAATTCCTACATTTCTTGCAATAATGCTATTACCCAGTGCTAGTATTCAATTCCCACATTTCTTGTAATAATGTTATTACCGAGTGCTAGTATTCAATTCCCACATTTCTTGTAATAATGCCATTACTAGCTGCTAGTATTCAATTCCCACATTTCTTGCAATAATGTTATTACCGGGTGCTAGTATTCAATTCCCACATTTCTTGCAATAATGTTATTACCGAGTGATAGTATTCAATTCCCACATTTCTTGCAATAATGCTATTACCGGGTGATAGTATTGAATTCCCACATTTCTTGCAATAGTGCTATTACCGAGTGCTAGTATTCAATTCCCACATTTCTTGCAATAGTGCTATTACCAGGTGCTAGTATTCAATTCCCACATTTCTTCCAATAATGTTATTACCGAGTGCTAGTATTCAATTCCCACATTTCTTGTAATAATGTTATTACCAGGTGCTAGTATTCAATTCCCACATTTCTTGCAACAATGTTATTACCCAGTGCTAGTATTCAATTCCCACATTTCTTGTAATAATGTCATTACCGAGTGCTAGTATTCAATTCCCACATTTCTTGCAATAATGCTATTACCCAGTGCTAGTATTCAATTCCCACATTTCTTGTAATAATGTTATTACCGGGTGCTAGTATTCAATTCCCACATTTCTTGCAATAATGCCATTACCAGGTGCTAGTATTCAATTCCCACATTTCTTGCAATAGTGCTATTACCAGGTGCTAGTATTCAATTCCCACATTTCTTGTAATAATGTTATTACCAGGTGCTAGTATTCAATTCCCACATTTCTTGTAATAATGTTATTACCCAGTGCTAGTATTCAATTCCCACATTTCTTGTAATAATGTTATTACCTAGTGCTAGTATTCAATTCCCACATTTCTTGCAATAATGCTATTACCAGGTGCTAGTATTCAATTCCCACATTTCTTGTAATAATGTTATTACCAGGTGCTAGTATTCAATTCCCACATTTCTTGTAATAATGTTATTACCCAGTGCTAGTATTCAATTCCCACATTTCTTGTAATAATGTTATTACTCAGTGCTAGTATTCAATTCCCACATTTCTTGCAATAATGCTATTACCAGGTGCTAGTATTCAATTCCCACATTTCTTGTAATAATGTTATTATCGAGTGCTAGTATTCAATTCCCACATTTCTTCCAATAATGTTATTACTCAGTGCTAGTATTCAATTCCCACATTTCTTGTAATAATGCTATTACCAGGTGCTAGTATTCAATTCCCACATTTCTTGCAATAATGTTATTACCCAGTGCTAGTATTCAATTCCCACATTTCTTCCAATAATGCTATTACCAGGTGCTCGTATTCAATTCCCACATTTCTTCCAATAATGTTATTACCTAGTGCTAGTATTCAATTCCCACATTTCTTGTAATAATGTTATTACCGGGTGCTAGTATTCAATTCCCACATTTCTTCCAATAATGTCATTACCGAGTGCTAGTATTCAATTCCCACATTTCTTGCAATAATGCTATTACCCAGTGCTAGTATTCAATTCCCACATTTCTTGTAATAATGTTATTACTGAGTGCTAGTATTCAATTCCCACATTTCTTGTAATAATGTTATTACCGGGTGCTAGTATTCAATTCCCACAGTTCTTGCAATAGTGCTATTACCCAGTGCTAGTATTCAATTCCCACATTTCTTGTAATAATGTTATTACCGGGTGCTAGTATTCAATTCCCACATTTCTTGCAATAATGTTATTACCCAGTGCTAGTATTCAATTCCCACATTTCTTGCAATAGTGTTATTACCGAGTGCTAGTATTCAATTCCCACATTTCTTGCAATAATGTTATTACCGAGTGCTAGCATTCAATTTCCACATTTCTTGCAATAGTGCTATTACCGGGTGCTAGTATTCAATTCCCACATTTCTTGCAATAATGTTATTACCGAGTGCTAGTATTCAATTCCCACATTTCTTGTAATAATGTTATTACTCAGTGCTAGTATTCAATTCCCACATTTCTTGTAATAATGTTATTACCGAGTGCTAGTATTCAATTCCCACATTTCTTGCAATAATGTTATTACCGAGTGCTAGTATTGAATTCCCACATTTCTCGCAATAGTGCTATTACCGAGTGCTAGTGTTCAATTCCCACATTTCTTGCAATAATGTTATTACCGGGTGCTAGTATTCAATTCCCACATTTCTTGTAGTAGTGCTATTACCCAGTGCTAGTATTCAATTCCCACATTTCTTGCAATAATGTTATTACCGAGTGCTAGTATTCAATTCCCACATTTCTTGTAATAATGTTATTACCGAGTGCTAGTATTCAATTCCCACATTTCTTCCAATAATGTTATTACCCAGTGCTAGTATTCAATTCCCACATTTCTTGCAATAATGTTATTACCGAGTGCTAGTATTCAATTCCCACAGTTCTTGCAATAATGTTATTACCGAGTGCTAGTATTCAATTCCCACAGTTCTTGCAATAGTGCTATTACCCAGTGCTAGTATTCAATTCCCACATTTCTTGCAATAATGTTATTACCGGGTGCTAGTATTCAATTCCCACATTTCTTGTAATAATGTTATTACCGAGTGCTAGTATTCAATTCCCACATTTCTTGCAATAGTGCTATTACCCAGTGCTAGTATTCAATTCCCACATTTCTTGTAATAATGCTATTACCAGGTGCTCGTATTCAATTCCCACATTTCTTCCAATAATGTTATTACCTAGTGCTAGTATTCAATTCCCACATTTCTTGTAATAATGTTATTACCGGGTGCTAGTATTCAATTCCCACATTTCTTGCAATAGTGCTATTACCCAGTGCTAGTATTCAATTCCCACATTTCTTCCAATAATGTTATTACCTAGTGCTAGTATTCAATTCCCACATTTCTTGTAATAATGTTATTATCGAGTGCTAGTATTCAATTCCCACATTTCTTGCAATAATGTTATTACCCAGTGCTAGTATTCAATTCCCACATTTCTTGCAATAGTGCTATTATCGAGTGCTAGTATTCAATTCCCACATTCAGGTGCTAGTATTCAATTCCCACATTTCTTGCAATAATGTTATTACCGGGCGCTAGTATTCAATTCCTACATTTCTTGTAATAATGTTATTACCGCGTGCTAGTATTCAATTCCCACATTTCTTGTAATAATGTTATTATCGAGTGCTAGTATTCAATTCCCACATTTCTTGCAATAATGTTATATCCGAGTGCTAGTATTCAATTCCCACATTTCTTGTAATAATGTTATTACCCAGTGCTAGTATTCAATTCCCACATTCAGGTGCTAGTATTCAATTCCCACATTTCTTGCAATAATGTTATTACCGGGCGCTAGTATTCAATTCCTACATTTCTTGCAATAGTGCTATTACCAGGTGCTAGTATTCAATTCTCACATTTCTTGTAGTAGTGCTATTACCGGGTGCTAGTATTCAATTCCTACATTTCTTGCAATAATGCTATTACCCAGTGCTAGTATTCAATTCCCACATTTCTTGTAGTAGTGCTATTACCGGGTGCTAGTATTCAATTCCCACATTTCTTGTAGTAGTGCTATTACCGGGTGCTAGTATTCAATTCCTACATTTCTTGCAATAATGCTATTACCCAGTGCTAGTATTCAATTCCCACATTTCTTGTAATAATGTTATTACCGAGTGCTAGTATTCAATTCCCACATTTCTTGTAATAATGCCATTACTAGCTGCTAGTATTCAATTCCCACATTTCTTGCAATAATGTTATTACCGGGTGCTAGTATTCAATTCCCACATTTCTTGCAATAATGTTATTACCGAGTGATAGTATTCAATTCCCACATTTCTTGCAATAATGCTATTACCGGGTGATAGTATTGAATTCCCACATTTCTTGCAATAGTGCTATTACCGAGTGCTAGTATTCAATTCCCACATTTCTTGCAATAGTGCTATTACCAGGTGCTAGTATTCAATTCCCACATTTCTTCCAATAATGTTATTACCGAGTGCTAGTATTCAATTCCCACATTTCTTGTAATAATGTTATTACCAGGTGCTAGTATTCAATTCCCACATTTCTTGCAACAATGTTATTACCCAGTGCTAGTATTCAATTCCCACATTTCTTGTAATAATGTCATTACCGAGTGCTAGTATTCAATTCCCACATTTCTTGCAATAATGCTATTACCCAGTGCTAGTATTCAATTCCCACATTTCTTGTAATAATGTTATTACCGGGTGCTAGTATTCAATTCCCACATTTCTTGCAATAATGCCATTACCAGGTGCTAGTATTCAATTCCCACATTTCTTGCAATAGTGCTATTACCAGGTGCTAGTATTCAATTCCCACATTTCTTGTAATAATGTTATTACCAGGTGCTAGTATTCAATTCCCACATTTCTTGTAATAATGTTATTACCCAGTGCTAGTATTCAATTCCCACATTTCTTGTAATAATGTTATTACCTAGTGCTAGTATTCAATTCCCACATTTCTTGTAATAATGTTATTACTCAGTGCTAGTATTCAATTCCCACATTTCTTGTAATAATGTTATTACCGAGTGCTAGTATTCAATTCCCACATTTCTTGTAATAATGTTATTACTCAGTGCTAGTATTCAATTCCCACATTTCTTGCAATAATGCTATTACCAGGTGCTAGTATTCAATTCCCACATTTCTTGTAATAATGTTATTATCGAGTGCTAGTATTCAATTCCCACATTTCTTCCAATAATGTTATTACTCAGTGCTAGTATTCAATTCCCACATTTCTTGTAATAATGCTATTACCAGGTGCTAGTATTCAATTCCCACATTTCTTGCAATAATGTTATTACCCAGTGCTAGTATTCAATTCCCACATTTCTTCCAATAATGCTATTACCAGGTGCTCGTATTCAATTCCCACATTTCTTCCAATAATGTTATTACCTAGTGCTAGTATTCAATTCCCACATTTCTTGTAATAATGTTATTACCGGGTGCTAGTATTCAATTCCCACATTTCTTCCAATAATGTCATTACCGAGTGCTAGTATTCAATTCCCACATTTCTTGCAATAATGCTATTACCCAGTGCTAGTATTCAATTCCCACATTTCTTGTAATAATGTTATTACTGAGTGCTAGTATTCAATTCCCACATTTCTTGTAATAATGTTATTACCGGGTGCTAGTATTCAATTCCCACAGTTCTTGCAATAGTGCTATTACCCAGTGCTAGTATTCAATTCCCACATTTCTTGTAATAATGTTATTACCGGGTGCTAGTATTCAATTCCCACATTTCTTGCAATAATGTTATTACCCAGTGCTAGTATTCAATTCCCACATTTCTTGCAATAGTGTTATTACCGAGTGCTAGTATTCAATTCCCACATTTCTTGCAATAATGTTATTACCGAGTGCTAGCATTCAATTTCCACATTTCTTGCAATAGTGCTATTACCGGGTGCTAGTATTCAATTCCCACATTTCTTGCAATAATGTTATTACCGAGTGCTAGTATTCAATTCCCACATTTCTTGTAATAATGTTATTACCCAGTGCTAGCATTCAATTTCCACAGTTCTTGCAATAGTGCTATTACCCAGTGCTAGTATTCAATTCCCACATTTCTTGCAATAATGTTATTACCGAGTGCTAGTATTCAATTCCCACATTTCTTGTAATAATGTTATTACTCAGTGCTAGTATTCAATTCCCACATTTCTTGTAATAATGTTATTACCGAGTGCTAGTATTCAATTCCCACATTTCTTGCAATAATGTTATTACCGAGTGCTAGTATTGAATTCCCACATTTCTCGCAATAGTGCTATTACCGAGTGCTAGTGTTCAATTCCCACATTTCTTGCAATAATGTTATTACCGGGTGCTAGTATTCAATTCCCACATTTCTTGTAGTAGTGCTATTACCCAGTGCTAGTATTCAATTCCCACATTTCTTGCAATAATGTTATTACCGAGTGCTAGTATTCAATTCCCACATTTCTTGTAATAATGTTATTACCGAGTGCTAGTATTCAATTCCCACATTTCTTCCAATAATGTTATTACCCAGTGCTAGTATTCAATTCCCACATTTCTTGCAATAATGTTATTACCGAGTGCTAGTATTCAATTCCCACAGTTCTTGCAATAATGTTATTACCGAGTGCTAGTATTCAATTCCCACAGTTCTTGCAATAGTGCTATTACCCAGTGCTAGTATTCAATTCCCACATTTCTTGCAATAATGTTATTACCGGGTGCTAGTATTCAATTCCCACATTTCTTGTAATAATGTTATTACCGAGTGCTAGTATTCAATTCCCACATTTCTTGCAATAGTGCTATTACCCAGTGCTAGTATTCAATTCCCACATTTCTTGTAATAATGCTATTACCAGGTGCTCGTATTCAATTCCCACATTTCTTCCAATAATGTTATTACCTAGTGCTAGTATTCAATTCCCACATTTCTTGTAATAATGTTATTACCGGGTGCTAGTATTCAATTCCCACATTTCTTGCAATAGTGCTATTACCCAGTGCTAGTATTCAATTCCCACATTTCTTCCAATAATGTTATTACCTAGTGCTAGTATTCAATTCCCACATTTCTTGTAATAATGTTATTACCGGGTGCTAGTATTCAATTCCCACATTTCTTCCAATAATGTTATTACCCAGTGCTAGTATTCAATTCCCACATTTCTTGTAATAATGTTATTACCGGGTGCTAGTATTCAATTCCCACAGTTCTTGCAACAATGTTATTACCGGGTGCTAGTATTCAATTCCCACATTTCTTGTAATAATGTTATTACCGGGTGCTAGTATTCAATTCCCACATTTCTTGCAATAGTGTTATTACCGGGTGCTAGTATTCAATTCCCACATTTCTTGTAATAATGTTATTACCGGGTGCTAGTATTCAATTCCCACATTTCTTGTAATAATGTTATTACCGGGTGCTAGTATTCAATTCCTACATTTCTTGCAATAGTGTTATTACCGAGTGCTAGTATTCAATTCCCACATCTCTTGTAATAATGTTATTACCGAGTGCTAGTATTCAATTCCCACATTTCTTGCAATAATGTTATTACCCAGTGCTAGTATTCAATTCCCACATTTCTTGCAATAATGTTATTACCGAGTGCTAGTATTCAATTCCCACATTTCTTCCAATAATGTTATTACCGAGTGCTAGTATTGAATTCCCACATTTCTTGTAATAATGTTATTACCGAGTGCTAGTATTCAATTCCCACATTTCTTGTAATAATGTCATTACCGAGTGCTAGTATTCAATTCCCACATTTCTTGCAATAATGTTATTACCCAGTGCTAGTATTCAATTCCCACATTTCTTGTAATAATGTTATTACCCAGTGCTAGTATTCAATTCCCACATTTCTTGTAATAATGTTATTACCGAGTGCTAGTATTCAATTCCCACATTTCTTGTAATAATGTTATTACCCAGTGCTAGTATTCAATTCCCACATTTCTTGTAATAATGTTATTACCGAGTGCTAGTATTCAATTCCCACATTTCTTCCAATAATGTTATTACCGAGTGCTAGTATTGAATTCCCACATTTCTTGTAATAATGTTATTACCGAGTGCTAGTATTCAATTCCCACATTTCTTGTAATAATGTCATTACCGAGTGCTAGTATTCAATTCCCACATTTCTTGTAATAATGTTATTACCCAGTGCTAGTATTCAATTCCTACATTTCTTGTAATAATGTTATTACCCAGTGCTAGTATTCAATTCCCACATTTCTTGTAATAATGTTATTACCGAGTGCTAGTATTCAATTCCCACATTTCTTGCAATAATGTTATTACCCAGTGCTAGTATTCAATTCCCACATTTCTTGCAATAATGTTATTACCGAGTGCTAGTATTCAATTCCCACAGTTCTTGCAATAATGCTATTACCAGGTGCTAGCATTCAATTTCCACAGTTCTTGCAATAGTGCTATTACCCAGTGCTAGTATTCAATTCCCACAGTGCTATTACCGAGTGCTAGTATTCAATTTCCACATTTCTTGCAATAATGATATTACCAGGTGCTAGTATTCAATTCCCACATTTCTTGCAATAATGTCATTACCGAGTGCTAGTATTCAATTCCCACATTTCTTGCAATAATGTTATTACCGAGTGCTAGTATTCAATTCCCACATTTCTTGTAATAATGTTATTACCCAGTGCTAGTATTCAATTCCCACATTTCTTGTAATAATGTTATTACCGAGTGCTAGTATTCAATTCCCACATTTCTTGCAATAATGTTATTACCCAGTGCTAGTATTCAATTCCCACATTTCTTGCAATAATGCTATTACCGAGTGCTAGTGTTCAATTCCCACATTTCTTGCAATAATGCTATTACCGAGTGCTAGTGTTCAATTCCCACATTTCTTGCAATAATGTTATTACCAGGTGCTAGTATTCAATTCCCACATTTCTTGTAATAATGTTATTACCGCGTGCTAGTATTCAATTCCCACATTTCTTGCAATAATGTTATTACCGGGTGCTAGTATTCAATTCCCACATTTCTTGCAATAATGTTATTACCGGGGTGCTAGTATTCAATTCCCACATTTCTTGTAGTAGTGCTCTTACTGGGTGCTAGTATTCAATTCCCACATTTCTTGCAATAGTGCTATTACTGAGTGCTAGTATTCAATTCCCACATTTCTTGCAATAGTGCTATTACCGAGTGCTAGTGTTCAATTCCCACATTTCTTGCAATAATGTTATTACCAGGTGCTAGTATTCAATTCCCACATTTCTTGTAATAATGTTATTACCGCGTGCTAGTATTCAATTCCCACATTTCTTGCAATAATGTTATTACCGGGTGCTAGTATTCAATTCCCACATTTCTTGCAATAATGTTATTACCGGGGTGCTAGTATTCAATTCCCACATTTCTTGTAGTAGTGCTCTTACTGGGTGCTAGTATTCAATTCCCACATTTCTTGTAATAATGTTATTACCGGGTGCTAGTATTCAATTCCCACATTTCTTGCAATAGTGCTATTACCCAGTGCTAGTATTCAATTCCCACATTTCTTGCAATAATGTTATTACTCAGTGCTAGTATTCAATTTCCACATTTCTTGCAATAATGTTATTACTCAGTGCTAGTATTCAATTCCCACATTTCTTGCAATAATGTTATTACTCAGTGCTAGTATTCAATTCCCACATTTCTTGTAATAATGTTATTACCGGGTGCTAGTATTCAATTCCCACAGTTCTTGCAACAATGTTATTACCGGGTGCTAGTATTCAATTCCCACATTTCTTGTAATAATGTTATTACCGGGTGCTAGTATTCAATTCCCACATTTCTTGCAATAGTGTTATTACCGGGTGCTAGTATTCAATTCCCACATTTCTTGTAATAATGTTATTACCGGGTGCTAGTATTCAATTCCCACATTTCTTGTAATAATGTTATTACCGGGTGCTAGTATTCAATTCCTACATTTCTTGCAATAGTGTTATTACCGAGTGCTAGTATTCAATTCCCACATTTCTTGTAATAATGTTATTACCGAGTGCTAGTATTCAATTCCCACATTTCTTGCAATAATGTTATTACCCAGTGCTAGTATTCAATTCCCACATTTCTTGCAATAATGTTATTACCGAGTGCTAGTATTCAATTCCCACATTTCTTCCAATAATGTTATTACCGAGTGCTAGTATTGAATTCCCACATTTCTTGTAATAATGTTATTACCGAGTGCTAGTATTCAATTCCCACATTTCTTGTAATAATGTCATTACCGAGTGCTAGTATTCAATTCCCACATTTCTTGCAATAATGTTATTACCCAGTGCTAGTATTCAATTCCCACATTTCTTGTAATAATGTTATTACCCAGTGCTAGTATTCAATTCCCACATTTCTTGTAATAATGTTATTACCGAGTGCTAGTATTCAATTCCCACATTTCTTGTAATAATGTTATTACCCAGTGCTAGTATTCAATTCCCACATTTCTTGTAATAATGTTATTACCGAGTGCTAGTATTCAATTCCCACATTTCTTCCAATAATGTTATTACCGAGTGCTAGTATTGAATTCCCACATTTCTTGTAATAATGTTATTACCGAGTGCTAGTATTCAATTCCCACATTTCTTGTAATAATGTCATTACCGAGTGCTAGTATTCAATTCCCACATTTCTTGTAATAATGTTATTACCCAGTGCTAGTATTCAATTCCTACATTTCTTGTAATAATGTTATTACCCAGTGCTAGTATTCAATTCCCACATTTCTTGTAATAATGTTATTACCGAGTGCTAGTATTCAATTCCCACATTTCTTGCAATAATGTTATTACCCAGTGCTAGTATTCAATTCCCACAGTGCTATTACCAGGTGCTAGTATTCAATTCCCACATTTCTTGCAATAATGTTATTACCGAGTGCTAGTATTCAATTCCCACAGTTCTTGCAATAATGCTATTACCAGGTGCTAGCATTCAATTTCCACAGTTCTTGCAATAGTGCTATTACCCAGTGCTAGTATTCAATTCCCACAGTGCTATTACCGAGTGCTAGTATTCAATTTCCACATTTCTTGCAATAATGATATTACCAGGTGCTAGTATTCAATTCCCACATTTCTTGCAATAATGTCATTACCGAGTGCTAGTATTCAATTCCCACATTTCTTGCAATAATGTTATTACCGAGTGCTAGTATTCAATTCCCACATTTCTTGTAATAATGTTATTACCCAGTGCTAGTATTCAATTCCCACATTTCTTGTAATAATGTTATTACCGAGTGCTAGTATTCAATTCCCACATTTCTTGCAATAATGTTATTACCCAGTGCTAGTATTCAATTCCCACATTTCTTGCAATAATGCTATTACCGAGTGCTAGTGTTCAATTCCCACATTTCTTGCAATAATGTTATTACCAGGTGCTAGTATTCAATTCCCACATTTCTTGTAATAATGTTATTACCGCGTGCTAGTATTCAATTCCCACATTTCTTGCAATAATGTTATTACCGGGTGCTAGTATTCAATTCCCACATTTCTTGCAATAATGTTATTACCGGGGTGCTAGTATTCAATTCCCACATTTCTTGTAGTAGTGCTCTTACTGGGTGCTAGTATTCAATTCCCACATTTCTTGCAATAGTGCTATTACTGAGTGCTAGTATTCAATTCCCACATTTCTTGCAATAGTGCTATTACCGAGTGCTAGTGTTCAATTCCCACATTTCTTGCAATAATGTTATTACCAGGTGCTAGTATTCAATTCCCACATTTCTTGTAATAATGTTATTACCGCGTGCTAGTATTCAATTCCCACATTTCTTGCAATAATGTTATTACCGGGTGCTAGTATTCAATTCCCACATTTCTTGTAATAATGTTATTACCGGGGTGCTAGTATTCAATTCCCACATTTCTTGTAGTAGTGCTCTTACTGGGTGCTAGTATTCAATTTCCACATTTCTTGCATTAGTGCTATTACCGAGTGATAGTATTCAATTCCCACATTTCTTGTAATAATGTTATTACCAGGTGCTAGTATTCAATTCCCACATTTCTTGCAATAATGTTATTACTCAGTGCTAGTATTCAATTTCCACATTTCTTGCAATAATGTTATTACTCAGTGCTAGTATTCAATTTCCACATTTCTTGCAATAATGTTATTACTCAGTGCTAGTATTCAATTTCCACATTTCTTGCAATAGTGCTATTACTGAGTGATAGTATTCAATTCCCACATTTCTTGTAGTAGTGCTATTACCAGGTGCTAGTATTCAATTCCCACAGTGCTATTACCAGGTGCTAGTATTCAATTCCCACATTTCTTGCAATAATGTTATTACCAGGTGCTAGTATTCAATTCCCACATTTCTTGCAATAATGCTATTACCCTGTGCTAGTAGTCAATTCCTGTCCATGGCAGACACTCAATGTATACACACCTTACTGTCCATGGCAGACACTCAATGTATACACACCTTACTGTCCATGGCAGACACTCGATGTATACACACCTTACTGGCCATGACAGACACTCAATGTATACACACCTTACTGTCCATGGCAGACACTCAATGTATACACACCTTACTGTCCATGGCAGACACTCAATGTGTACACACCTTACTGTCCATGACAGACACTCAATGTATACACACCTTACTGTCCATGACAGACACTCAATGTATACACACCTTACTGTCCATGACAGACACTCAATGTATACACACCTTACTGGTCATGGCAGACACTCAATGTATACACACCTTACTGTCCATGGCAGACACTCAATGTATACACACTTTACTGGTCATGGCAGACACTCAATGTATACACACCTTACTGTCCATGGCAGACACTCAATGTATACACACCTTACTGTCCATGGCAGACACTCAATGTATACACACTTTACTGGTCATGGCAGACACTCAATGTATACACACCTTACTGGTCATGGCAGACACTCAATGTATACACACCTTACTGTCCATGGCAGACACTCAATGTATACACACTTTACTGGTCATGGCAGACACTCAATGTATACACACCTTACTGTCCATGGCAGACACTCAATGTATACACACCTTACTGGCCATGGCAGACACTCAATCATGTATACACACCTTTCTGTCCATGGCAGACACTCAATGTATACACACCTTACTGTCCATGGCAGACACTCAATCATGTATACACACCTTTCTGTCCATGGCAGACACTCAATGTATACACACCTTACTGTCCATGGCAGACACTCAATGTATACACACCTTACTGTCCATGGCAGACACTCAATGTATACACACCTTACTGTCCATGACAGACACTCAATGTATACACACCTTACTGTCCATGACAGACACTCAATGTATACACACCTTACTGGTCATGGCAGACACTCAATGTATACACACCTTACTGTCCATGGCAGACACTCAATGTACACACACCTTACTGTCCATGGCAGACACTCAATGTATACACACCTTACTGTCCATGGCAGACACTCAATGTATACACACCTTACTGGCCATGGCAGACACTCAATGTATACACACCTTACTGGCCATGGCAGACACTCGATGTATACACACCTTACTGTCCATGGCAGACACTCAATGTACACACACCTTACTGTCCATGGCAGACACTCAATGTATACACACCTTACTGTCCATGGCAGACACTCAATCATGTATACACCTTACTGTCCATGGCAGACACTCAATGTGTACACACCTTACTGGCCATGGCAGACACTCAATGTGTACACACCTTACTGTCCATGGCAGACACTCGATGTACACACACTTTACTGCCATGGCAGACACTCAATCATGTATACACACCTTTCTGTCCATGGCAGACACTCAATGTATACACACCTTACTGCCATGGCAGACATGTTAAAACAGCTTCTCAGTCAATTCTAGATTTTATTGCAAATCTTTATTATGGTCTATTCATGTAACAAGTTTTATTAGGAAAGGAAACCAAAGTGAAAATTCTTTTCCTCCTTATCCCAAACAAGAATGGAACTGACTACATATACAGGGTCCTTATTTTTCTTTGTTCCTTCTCGAGTTTGTCAGAGTGACATCAACGAGTACAAATGTTACAATGTAAACTTTGGACTGTTTTTGGAGTTTTTTCAAGATTTTCTTGTGCTGTCACATCTACTAGAACGTATGTTCACCCAAAGAGAGGTCTGTGACCATAAAATGGTTATTTAAGTCTAAACTAAACTAAACTAAACTTCAGGAATTGAATACAAATGGTGGATGATATAGCCTTCCCTGACAACTAGAAGCAAAAATAGTTTTAGTGGGGAGATTTTATACATAACAGTGGTTATCTACTATATCTACAATCTAAAACCCATTTTTAAGTCAAAACATATCCACCCTGCACAATATATGAGCCTAGGACGGTTGACATTTCAGGAAAGAAACTAACACTATACTTAGTATAGCACTTTCAAAACAATATGCTGACTATTATTTTTTAATGTCCTTTCTTTGTTTTGTTTTGTACCTTTTTTTAAATTTTGTTTAGACAATCTGTAAAATACAAAACTATTGAGGCAATTCAAACTTGCTGTACACCTGATGAAAAGAGTTGCAACATTTTTTGACACTATCCTCTTGTAAAGCAACAATTTTGCTACGAACATGCCACCGATGTTCAACTTAATATGCTAATCAAAATTTTCATAAAATGCACGTGAAATTCAGATTAAAGAACGTCAGACGTAAGTTTCACTATTTTTTTCAAAATGCATTCAAAGTATAAGAAACTCATATTTATGGATTAGGTATGAAAGATATTTAGTGGAAGATGATTATTCCACTTATTAACAAAATATCATTGATTTACAAGTTTTGCCCTTAATAAACCATATATACTGTAGAGGCAGTGTAACTCAAAATCTTTCTCGACTTGGTACATAGAAATACCAACACAGTGTATCAACTGACTGAGTTTAAAACTGCTAAATTGCACAACACTTTGTATGACGGTCAAGATAAAAGTTGTGTATGATGAATTACATGAATGGGAGGAGTTTATGGCAGCCATTGCAATGTACTGCAGTATCAAAGTATGGTACAACTTTATGGCAGCCATTGCAATGTACTGCAGTATCAAAGTATGGTACAACTTTATTATGGCAGCCATTGCAATGTACTGCAGTATCAAAGTATGGTACAACTTTATGGCAGCCATTGCAATGTACTGCAGTATCAAAGTATGGTACAACTTTATTATGGCAGCCATTGCAATGTACTGCAGTATCAGAGTATGGTACAACTTTATGGCAGCCATTGCAATGTACTGCAGTATCAAGGTATGGTACAACTTTATTATGGCAGCCATTGCAATGTACTGCAGCATCAGAGTATGGTACAACTTACTTTCAAAGCTGCACTAGCTGCAACTGGAACTGTTTTGTTAGATTAATGAATTACTCCTAATATCATATACCCTGAACAGTATTGAATCACCTGTGGTAAACATATTTGTGTACTTGTACACATAGTATGTTACAGTAAATTCAATCCAATTGATTTTGGGGTCAGCACCCTGACTGTCACACGATCATAAACTCAACTTGTTACTGTAGAACTTTTGGATAAAGCCAGCATTTCATTAACATGTACAATGTCTGTATGTATATATCGGTATATTTATAACAATTTTCAGTGAATATATTGTGGGTTGTCTGATTGAAAAAAAGAATTTGTCAGTTACAGCTAGTGCAGCTTTAAAAATCCTGCATTGTTTGGAGATCAAAAAAGTCTGGTTAGTGCAAATAAAAATTGTGACTGAGTAATATCTACATTGCATGACAAAACACTTATCACCTTTAAATGCTACTCATAGAACTGAATTCAAACATATTTTTTTTATTCAATGTTAACACTGTTAATTTCAAAGAAATCTAAGTGAAATGTACAAGCAGCAGTTTACCTGGCAAAATGTACATAACAAATTGATTGATTTTTTATTAAAAAACTGTTCTATGAAACCTATCCATGGAGATTTAGATATTTCCCTATTAAATATAGTCCACACACACTGTCTAAATTCTTGATTCAAAAAACAAACAAAAAGCACCTCATGGTAATGAGGTGTTCAAATTGAGAAAGTGTTCATGTGAATTTTTATCAATTTTCCACTCCTTTTATTTAAGAAAAAATGAAGTTGTTAGATTTCATTTCAAACATTTCACAGATGTGAATGAAAAGTGATGATTAGGAATTGAAGAAGTTGACGTACATAACCATGTCTTATTAAAACCAAACAAGCTGCCACACCTTGACAAGAAATGTCTTGTGGGGGAACATATACCATTGAGAAAGTTACAATATTTTAAGTACACTATATTCAATGGTTTAGGATGTCACTAAGCAAAATTTGCATTGTATTCTTGGCAAACATTTTACTGGATGAGGAGTTAAGATCAACAGACATGTACATAACTATGTCTGCATTCTCTTCAAAGGTCAAAGGTGAGTATATTGGGTTAGGTCAGAGGTCAGTAAGTGAAAGATGGAAATGATCAAACTTTGTAATCATTGTTTTTGCCATGTTTATTTCTTCAAACATGGAAATGTTTTTCCTGGAATTTAGCAAAACAGATGACCATCAGTACCAGACATTATACCAGACAGTATAAAGTTGATATAATTTATTTGATGTGAAATAATTTATGGAATCATTTCAAACACTTTTTGAGCCCTTTCATGGACTCACTTCCACCAATCTTTAACGTCTCTCAATTCTGGAATAATATATTCTGTACTGTACTGCACCATGTACAAAGGTTGATTCTGATTGGTTTTTATAATAGAACATCTGGCCCACAACCAACTACTCACACATCTTAACTGTGCCAAAGTCTCAGTCTGATCAATAAGTTACTTTTTCATTAGAATCACACAAACAATTCTGAGATCTCAAAGATTGCATTTTTTTAAAGATAGACCATCTTGACAATAACCAATCAGAATACAACCCTGAGTAATTTAAGTGTCAATTAAATGTACCAGTGCTACTATTGTTTTCCATGGCAGGTTGACAAAAAATTCATTGAATACAGAAGTAAGCAAAATAATGGCAATAAACATGAGAGTGAAATGGAATTACACAAACTTTTTCAACAGGAGTTTGCTGTGATCTGGATGATAAAAAGCCTCTTTATTTGTGTACCTCTCTGATTGTAGCTGCCTATGATAGCAGTCAATATTTGAATGTTTTAAATAAATGGAAGAACCAATGACTGGATGAAGAAAAGTCACCAATAACTATTCTGTACTCGTTCTACAAATACCTTCTACTACACTCTACTGACAAATGGTACTTACAACACAACGGGACAACCTATGGCACTGGAAAGAGTGTACATCTACATGTAAATTTGGATTAAATCAAGGTAGTATGGCACCCCCTAGTGATAGATCAGTGAAAGGGGAAAGTGTTGTACTCGCTGCAACAAAGCAATTGACGTAAGGCACATTTGTCATGTGACACAGACTGATCAATCACTAACACCCTTGAAACCATATTTCAATGATAAAGGACCTTCACAGGAGTATCAGTTCTCACTCATTGCAAGAATCTGTCACAAGAGGGCACTATTTCTCATAAGTTGCTAAACTATTGTGTTCGTTTGGTTTTTTTTTTTCCATGTACAAGCATTCCAACCACAGTCGCCACAACATCAACCAATGCCTACAACCAAAATGCACTGGATAATCAAACTCTTATCTCATACGGCAAATAATGAATCTGTTGATAATTTGTAAAGAAACCCTAGTAATGACCCTGTCCACTAAAAGTTCAGTTCAGTTGCTGCTTTCACTTGCACTCCGAGGTTTTGAATCCTGTTCTCGTTCATCGCGGGGTCTTCCAGTTCCAAATATACTAGCAGATGCTGTTGATTGGGCTTGTTGATTAATAGGTTGTTTGACAGTACGCGGTTGCAACTTAAGCCGTGGTCTTGCTGCCGCTTCCTCTGTAAAACAACAAGATTTTTAAAAAGATGAATGGGTAGGTATCGTATTTCAAGCTATCTTTCAGAAAGGGTGGTTTGAGTTAAGGATTTCATTGTCAATAAAAATACTGCCAATGGCATTGTAGCACAACTGTACAGTTTTAATTGTCAATAAAAATACCGCCAATCGCATTGTAGCACAATTGTACAGTTTTTTTTTAAACTGGTCATGCAGTTAGTTATATTTGCATACATTTTTGAATGTTTTTGTTCACTTGTGTATGAATTCCTGAAATTATCTTTGGAATATACTTGATCATTTCGCTGTTGCTATGGGCGGTCTTGTTGCTAGGCAAATTTACATACAGTTTTGGAATGTTTATTCAATTGTCTATTAATCCCCGTTATCTTCCCAATATATGTGATCATTTGGCTGTTGCTATGGGCGTGGTCTTGTTTCTAGGCACATTTGCATACATTTTTTGAATGTTTATTCATGTCTTTCTATTCCTGTTATCTTTGCAATACACATGATTATTTGGCTGTTGCTATGGGTGTGGTCTTGTTGCTAGGCAAATTTACATACATTTTTTTGAATGTTTATTCAATTGTCTATTAATCCCTGTTATCTTAGCGAAAACACCACCGTTTTGACTGTTGCTATGGGCGTGGTCATGGTTGCTAGGGATATTTTGCATATATTTCTTGAATGTTACTCACTTGCCTACCAGATGATGTTATTTGACCAAAATATACTGCCATTTGGTTGTTGCTAAGTGCGTGGTCATGGTTGCTAGGGCCAATTGTATGAAAATATTTTGAAGAAAATCTGCAGAATAACACTTCTAGAAACATATCACCAAGTTTCAGTCTCACTGACCAAGTACTTTTTGAGATATAAATTTTTGACCAAAATTCACATTTTTACACCTAATTTGCATATTACTGATAAGATCATTACATGCTTAATATTTCTCCATCTATACATCTACAGATGCATCCCTGTTAAATTTCAGCCCAATCTGCTGAGTAGTTTTGGAATTATAGGTTTTTGACCAAAAAGACTCATTTTAGCCCTAATTTGCATATTACTAAGGGAATCATCATGTCATGAACAAATCTTAATTTGCTCACTCCTAAGAATGTTCCCACCAAATTTCATGCCAATCTGACCAGTACTTTGGGAGTTTAAGTTTTTTGATCAAAAATCATATTTTTGACCCAAAACCCACATCTCTGATGCAATCATTTTCATTTGAACAATTTGAAACCAGAAGTAACATGACCACCAAATATCAAAGCAATCGGTCCAGCAGTTTTTGACTAAGTCGTTTACATACATGCACGCGCACACACACACACACACACACACACACACACACACACACACCATGCAATCCCTTTAGCACTACTGAACCTCAGTTCAGTTGTGCTAAGAATCATAATGGCCTTAACTGTAAAATTTCAAGTCCTCACTCTTTAATTTGATGTCTATAACACCTTCATACATCATTTATTTTCAATGTAATTCATCAAATAGTACTACTTTCTATACCAAGTACATGAGATTTATCAAAAATGTTATTGTACGACAATCATTGCAAACAATCAGGGTTTTTTTGCAGAACATAAAGAAACAGTAATTTTCGCTGGCCTAATAAAAGGGGTGACCATTAGTTGCATAATTCATCTGGATAGTCACCCCCCCCCCCCCCCATCCTCCTGGCCCCTTCACTACCCTCTTTGGAGATAGACTTTTAATGAGTTAGAATTTCAGTTTGTAACACTGAGAAATATGTGAAAAGTAATTAACCCAAATCTCATCTGTGTTTGTCTAAGGGTATCTTTTATAGAGAAACAGTCTATTTTTCTATACACTATTATGTCCTGTATACATCTCAGTTATGTAGCATATTCCTTTCAGGGATTGATGAGGTAAGCACTTACCTGCAGTGGGTTCTCTGAGATCTTCAATTGGTTTACTAGGTCCATCCCTTCTATCTCTGTAACCCTGTCCCTGTCTTGATCCTCCTGTCCCTCCTGCCCCTCCTGCCCCTCCTGTCCCTCCTGTCCCTCCTGTCCCTCCTGCTGCTCCCCTCCTTCCTCCTCTGTAGTCCCCTCCACTTCTTGGCCTGTAGTCATCCTGATAACCATCTCTATACCCACTGCTACCACCACTGCCATATCCTGGTGATCAACAATGACAACACTCTTGATACCCAGTATGTGAAAGGCTATCCATCCCATTGTTTAATATCAGTGTTCTCTAGGGATTGTTCTGATAGTTGGGTGCTCATTTGCATAATTTATTCATAATATTTGCATAACTTGCATATTTGCATTATTTCAAATTAATGCAAACAATAATGATTAGTTTTCCAAGGGAAGCTAAAATTATTTCAAACTAAATGACTAGAGACGAGTAGACTTTACAAAAAAACATTGAAAAGTTTGTGTATACCTGTATGGTGTCGCATCTGGCCGAAATCTAATGATATGAGAGACTTACTATACTTTATAATTGAGGACTTCAAAACCTCATGAGAGTTTGTGACGTAATTATCCGTCATGTTGGAATTTTGTATACAGTCGAACTGGTCGAAATTCGCAATATATGATGGCCAACTATTACCTAAAAGTGATTTCAGAGTAAATTTGAACATAAAACTAATGAACAGACACAGCATCACCACTTTATCAAAAGGTATACAAGTCAGTTATACATTTTTGACTATGTTTAAGAATATAAGTCAAAAGTCTACAGCATTACATGTATGTTTGCCATGTGTAATTCGTGTAATCATACAGTGGAGGGGAAACACGTTATCGCTTGGCACAACGGTGTCACTTTACTTCAGAATAGGTGTGAATGATCATTTGTTTTAGGGCATTTGTTGTCTTAGAGGGTTTAACATGTGATAACAAATAATGATGGCAATGACAGGTTAAAGGATACAAATGTTCATGGAACAATACAGGAGGTGTAGTTGGACACTGTGATAAAAGGGCATACTGATATACAAATGTTCATGGAACAATACAGGAGGTGTAGTTGGACACTGTGATAAAAGGACATACTGATATACAAATGTTCATGGAACAATACAGGAGGTGTAGTTGGACACTGTGATAAAAGGGCATACTGATATACAAATGTTCATGGAACAATACAGGAGGTGTAGTTGGACACTGTGATAAAAGGACATACTGATATACAAATGTTCATGGAACAATACAGGAGGTGTAGTTGGACACTGTGATAAAAGGGCATACTGATATACAAATGTTCATGGAACAATACAGGAGGTGTAGTTGGACACTGTGATAAAAGGGCACACTGATATACAAATGTTCATGGAACAATACCGGAGGTGTAGTTGGACACTGTGATAAAAGGGCATACTGATATACAAATGTTCATGGAACAATACCGGAGGTGTAGTTGGACACTGTGATAAAAGGGCATACTGATATACAAATGTTCATGGAACAATACAGGAGGTGTAGTTGGACACTGTGATAAAAGGGCATACTGATATACAAATGTTCATGGAACAATACAGGAGGTGTAGTTGGACACTGTGATAAAAGGGCATACTGATATACAAATGTTCATGGAACAATACAGGAGGTGTAGTTGGACACTGTGATAAAAGGACATACTGATATACAAATGTTCATGGAACAATACAGGAGGTGTAGTTGGACACTGTGATAAAAGGGCACACTGATATACAAATGTTCATGGAACAATACAGGAGGTGTAGTTGGACACTGTGATAAAAGGGCATACTGATATACAAATGTTCATGGAACAATACAGGAGGTGTAGTTGGACACTGTGATAAAAGGGCACACTGATATACAAATGTTCATGGAACAATACAGGAGGTGTAGTTGGACACTGTGATAAAAGGGCACACTGATATACAAATGTTCGTGGAACAATACAGGAGGTGTAGTTGGACACTGTGATAAAAGGGCATACTGATATACAAATGTTCATGGAACAATACAGGAGGTGTAGTTGGACACTGTGATAAAAGGGCATACTGATATACAAATGTTCATGGAACAATACAGGAGGTGTAGTTGGACACTGTGATAAAAGGGCATACTGATATACAAATGTTCATGGAACAATACAGGAGGTGTAGTTGGACACTGTGATAAAAGGACACACTGATATACAAATGTTCATGGAACAATACAGGAGGTGTAGTTGGACACTGTGATAAAAGGACACACTGATATACAAAGGAGCAAAACATTTGAAGCAGGGCACTGCCACTGGCCATCGATACCAGGGTGCAGTGCCCTGCTAAACCCCTTGTGGAGAACATTGAATACATTATTAGTTTTTACACAGTGCTTTTCCACACTGTGCTCTAAGCTTCCCTTCCCTTTTAGTCTTCCACACTGGAAAGCCTCACCACTTCCATTTGTTTCTGAATAGATAAAGTCATCTGGCAAGGACTGAATCATGATTGTGTCCCAGTCAACTAACCTGTACAATTTGGGGACCTGGCATCATGGATGATACAAGCTGCTTTATAAATATCTATACAACCACAGACAGGCAAGTATTTACATATGGAACTTGTTACAACCAGTGACAGGCAAGTATTTACAAATGGAACTTGTTACAACCAGTGACAGGCAAGTATTTACAAATGGAATTTGTTACAAACAGTGACAGGCAGGTATTTACAAATGGAACTTATTACAACCAGAGACAGGCAGGTATTTACAAATGGAACTTATTACAACCAGAGACTGGCAGGTATTTACAAATGGAATTTGTTACAACCAGTGACAGGCAGGTATTTACAAATGGAACTTATTACAACCAGAGACAGGCAGGTATTTACAAATGGAACTTATTACAACCAGTGACAGGCAGGTATTTACAAATGGAACTTGTTACAACCAGTGACAGGCAAGTATTTACCAATGGAACTTGTTACAACCAGTGACAGGCAGGTATTTACAAATGGAACTTGTTACAACCAGTGACAGGCAAGTATTTACAAATGGAACTTGTTACAACCAGTGACAGGCAGGTATTTACCAATGGAATTTGTTACAAACAGAGACAGGCAGGTATTTACAAATGGAATTTGTTACAACCAGTGACAGGCAAGTATTTACAAATGGAATTTATTACAACCAGAGACAGGCAAGTATTTACAAATGGAACTTGTTACAACCAGTGACAGGCAGGTATTTACAAATGGAATTTGTTACAAACAGAGACAGGCAGGTATTTACAAATGGAATTTGTTACAAACAGTGACAGGCAAGTATTTACAAATGGAACTTGTTACAACCAGAGACAGGCAGGTATTTACCAATGGAATTTGTTACAACCAGTGACAGGCAAGTATTTACAAATGGAACTTGTTACAAACAGTGACAGGCAGGTATTTACCAATGGAACTTGTTACAAACATAGACAGGCAGGTATTTACAAATGGAATTTGTTACAAACAGTGACAGGCAGGTATTTACAAATGGAATTTGTTACAAACTGGGGAAGTAATTAAATGCATTGGCTTAACAATACAATGACACAGCATGTTGGAACTTGATGGTTTGATAAGAACAGTTTTGTGGCTTTTTTACATAATACCTCACCATTCATAAACAAATTTCCAGTTTCCCTGGCATTTCATGTACATATAAAGAGGCCATAAAACAGTTCTTATCAAACCATGAAATGTAATACAAGTCTCTTTATTTCCAACATACTGAGCCAAGTGTTATTAATCCAATTCATTTCCTTACTTTCACTGTTTATGGCAAGTTCTGCTTGTAAATGCTTGCCTGTCGATGGTTGTATGTGTTCATAGAGGCTGCAATAGATTGTATGCTCCTCAGGGTGTTGAGGGTACAAAGGGGTGTTGTGTTGCAATAGGTCTGTGCAGGAGTAATAATTTTACAGCTCTATAATGATGACATCCATTGTGGATGACACTTTGTAGACATGTTTCCTATATATCATATATCTCAGGAGCACTTCCATAGTTCCACAGGAAATGATCTTACATGCAGCTTTATCTTACTACATGTTACAAGAGAGCATCTTAATACATATGGACTATTGTAACAAATTAATTGTGTCTTTCCCCATGTCACATAAGTCTCTTACACTTCATAGTTTCAGTATTCACATACTACACTCACCACTACTTTGAAACTGGCCCTGGCCACCCTGATCTCTAAATCCTTGGTCACCACGGTAACCTCCCCTTCCGCCTCTTCCTCCACCTCCTCTATAGCCTGAATTTAAGAATATGTTATCTGGTTAGACAACTCTAGTACATAAACATCTACAGTGTTACATTACATGTTGATTCACTGGGTAGTACAGGTAGGTTTGCCCAAACCCATAACTCCAAATGTATCTATTAGTATCTATTATTCAAAATTATGAAATCTCTCGTATACCAGTACTTAATGCTTCCACTATAAGAAGGTGACAAACAGGGCTAGGAGAAACATATATTAGTATCGGTAATGTTGACTTCACTTGCCTCTAAATTCTAATGACAATGTTAATATCTTAGCATAATTTAGGAACATTTCCATAAATAAACAATATCGTAAACATGAACTGAATGATAAACACATACCTCCTGCTCCTCCCCTCTGTCCCCCTTTGAAGCCCCCTTTGTCACTACGACGTGCTTCAGCAACATCGACTCGTAAAGGACGTTCTTCATATTCCTGTGGGTAGAAAATCATAATAATAAGTAAAGACTTGGGTCTGTAGATTTAGTCAGTGAGTATAACATGATGAATGGTCACTCAAGAGTATTCTTGCATTCACAAAAAAATATTTATGTTAAAAAATCACTTTCTTTTCCTGTGGATGCACTTGGATATCTATAATTAAACCATGCACAAGCCAAGTTATTGTTTTTGCACAGAAAATATGGACATATATACCCTGGTCAGTCTACATCATGAAAACCTGTGTCCCTGGTTGTATGGTGTCCAAAATATGAGTCAAAACGTTCCAATTTTTCATCAATCAAGCTTGAGGTGGTATGATTTTATTATTCTCCAATATTTTTCTTCATTCAGAAAATAACCATAACCCATAACAAAGGGTTTGTCCACTACAAGTGTAAGTTCACTCATACAAGTACTTTCCTTGGCTGAACAAAGAAAAATATTGAGGAAAAATATGGAACTATTTATAGCTAACTTTACTTTTAAAAATTGACATATACATATACATGTACTTTGGATGTTATTCATCAGTATTTCCAATGACGGCTGTCAGTCAAACTATGCGTACTTACATGTACATGTACAGTTATTGTAATATTTATAATTTGCTTCAAGTTTTAATAATACAGGTATGTACTTTGGTAGTGATATAGTTGGAACTACATGTACTGCAAACACTTTACAAGATTCAAGAGTAGAACCCAAAAGTCTGCGAGGAAATGGAACCCAACTCTATGTTAACTAGTTGTATGTATTGCATTGTAGTCAATACTTACAGCACCATGGTAAGTGAGAGCCTCTGCAAGTGACTCCCTATCTTCAAATTCTACATAGCAAAAACCTACATAATAAACAACATTATCATAATCATTACAATAATTCACATAACAAACTAGTTTCTTGCAAGAATCAATGTTCTTGGACTCAGACTTCATATGTAGTAATGAAAATTTCTACCAGTCAAAAAAATTGGTTTCTTGTTTGGAGCGGTAGACCAGATTACTAAAAAGATTGTTTGTTTCATAATTGCATTCATGGTGGTTACATATCTATGGACATGCATTGATAATCATGTGTTAAAGACCAATGTTTCAATACCAGGTTATCGCAGTAGATACATTTGGTGTTATGATATCAGTCAGGCCATCAATAAATTTCCATTATTTTAATCTGGGCCAACTTTTTCTATGGATTTGCCAAACAACTGTATTTCACATCTATATTTTAAACCTTGTCAGAACTGTGCCTTTACACAATCACTTACCTTTAAATTCATGTTTCTTTATGTCTGACAAGTGTACAGTGTGACAAGTAAGCAAAGTTTACACTTACCTTTAAATTTATCTGTTTCTTTATCTCTGACAAGTCTGACACTCTTAACCTGTTAAAACAAAATGACATAACTTATCAGTTCAGAATGTCTTCTTTCAATCTCACATGTTGTAAACAAATCAATAATACTGGCTGTGTTTTTCATTTCTCTTCTACTACTTGACTGCTTTCACTTGGTAGTCAAATAGTTCATGCTAAGGATACATGTAGTATGTACATGTATCATTATGTACGTTTCAACAAGTTGATATCTTAGTATGGTTTATACCAGATTTGAACTTAAAATGCTGGGTTAGGGGCGTCATCGAAATCAAAAGCATCGTAATTACGCGTCGTAACGAGTAAAGACGAGTAGCTACTAGTAGTTACGATGTACTACGGTGAATATTCATAAGTCTCAACGCATATTCATGTACTTTAGGTTGGAGACAATAAAAAGTAAACACCTATTGTCCGTTTATTCATGAGCCCAAACTACGACCATTTACGCGTAGTCTTCATCGTTAAAAAAATAACGAAACAAAAAGATTTTCTTTCCTGTGCAAATCAGTTTCACGCTTACTTTTTTCAATGTTATTTGTTATTCATTCGATGCCTTCTATGGCATTCGTACAGTCGGCTAGTCAACTAAGTGTTTCAGATATATTCAGATGTTTACCTAATATGTCTTGCCTAAAAATACCTTGAAGAAGAATTTTTATTCGAAACGTCGGATTTTACATCTATTTATTCGGACTGCCTCACAAGTTCCTTATGCACTTCTCGGCTGGTCAACAAACATGTCGACCATTTTCGTCTGGCTGGTCAACGGTGCATTGATCGTGTTAGATTCTAGTCACAGGATTCGTCAGTCGAATTCGAACATTGTCCACAAAAACAAATTAAAAACTAAAGCTTGTCTCGCATTAATATATCGTTTGATTTGATTGATTTAGAAGTCACCTAAAAAGGTTTTGTTTCTTCAAAATTTTTGAGGAAAAACGTCATTTATATAACGAAATTTTGGGCTACGAATAACTGAATACGTTCATCACTTGCGTCTCTATGTTTATATATCTACCGACAACATGCATTACGCCACGTGTTGCCGAACATTGCGATTTCTCAACTCAACCCCATCATTTAGGAATGTTACTGTACCGAGAAACATAACAAAATAGTTGTTGTTTTAGAATATATAAAACAAATCCCGTTATTCGATGATATAAAAGTCAAAACTGCACTTCCACAACCCGGAAATTCAACAGCATTTCTTGGCCCTACCATGGCCGTCAAGTGTGAGCTTGTAAGTTGTACTGTTAGTTTGTCGGCCGTGCAAAAAACAAAAAAGAAAGTCTAACCGCGATTGATGCTTTGAGAGCCACACAATTGTACGTTAATCTTCCTCAAAGATTTACTGTTAACCCAGGACTGTTACAATATTACGTCCATGCGTCCATCACAATAAATTTCGAATACATACCGTCCTGTTCGTGAAAAGATTTACTGAATATTGAAACTTTGATTTCGTGCGTATCTTATTGTTGTTTTTTTTTTTTATGAATATCGCCCATGAACTTGCACTCATAAAAACATGTGCAGTACTAGTTTCATCAGCATATTACTGGCTGAGTACGTGGTTTTCTTTGACGATCGAAAATTATGACAAACTACGATCAACTACGATAGAAGACGATGTCATCATTGGAAACACTGAAGGTGAGAATCACTATCTATTGTGTGTCGGCAACCACAAATTACATGTATCTACGCGTAAAGACGACATCGTTAAGGGAAACAAAGAAAGGTAAACTTATTATCTATTGTCAGTTATTCATGAACTTGAACACCTCATTATCTCCCGCTTCTCGTAGTACATCGTAGCTACTAGTAGTTACTAGTCTTTACTCGTTACGACGCGTAACTACGATGCTTTTGATTTCGATGACGCCCCTTACACGGTTTATAGCTGGCTTTCTGGATATCTGTGAGGTTTGTTTATAACAACCATGTGATACAACAAACAATAAATATAGCTATTGGTGACAAATAACCCTGCATATCTGCACTGCAGAGCTATTGGTGACAAATAACCCTGCATATCTGCACAGCAGAGCTGTTGGTGACAAATAACCCTGCATATCTGCACTGCAGAGCTATTGGTGACAAATAACCCTGCATATCTGCACTGCAGAGCTGTTGGTGACAAATAACCCTGCATATCTGCACTGCAGAGCTGTTGGTGACAAATAACCCTGCATATCTGCACTGCAGAGCTGTTGGTGACAAATAACCCTTCATATCTGCACTGCAGAGCTGTTGGTGATTTCATTGTCTATCTGTAAACAATATCCCATATCACAGATTTCATGGTTTAGCCATGAGTAGCGCTGTTCTCTCTGGCATTTTGAACTGGAAGTAAGGGCCAGCAAGGTTCAGTTTTACTCATTAGTAGTTGCAGTGTTCTCCTCAGGATTTGTTCATAGTATATCGACTCATTAGCATAAATTAGCATAACTTTACATACCAAAATAATCATATTCCTGCGTAACTTAATGATAAAATCAAAGTACATCATAAAATCAAACAAGTAGTACATGTACATATGGCCAAAGGAAAATTGAAGGCCAATTTATTACTTCAAAATATTAGCACCAATAAGAAACTCATAAAGCAGTGTTATTGATTATTATTCTCAGGAAAGCTGAAATTATTTCAATCTAAATGTCCACAGATAAATTAGACTTTCGAAACACGAAAAGTTTGTGTACAGCTACCGGAAGACATCGTGTTAGTCCGAAATTTCCGTGATACACGAGACTTACTATACTTCCCTATGGAGGACTTCAAAAACTCGCGATAGTTTGTGATGTCATGGCCGCCATATTGGAAAATCCATGCTTTCATCGAAGTCGTATGATGTACCAGTCTACAATGTCAAACTACAAACTAAGAGTGTTTTAAGAATAAAATTGAACATGAAACTGATAATTGGAGATAACCGCCACTTTATCGAAAGGTAAATGTACATTAGTCTGTTCAACTCTTTTCACGTCATTGAAGAATGCACATGGGAGTAATAAACCAACAAGTCATTGAGAATGACATAGTCCCCGCTATGATTGGGTTTTAAGGAATTATCACTACTCTGATCACGCAACAACACTTGTGAACCTAAATCAAACAGACTTAGATATGTTGTGTCTGCTTGTTGGACATGCCTACAACAATAAAGGATTGGTCGGGTATGGGGGATCATATCACGATGAAAATGGATATGCACATGTATGTCATAGAACACTGTCCTAATACCAACTTTGAATGTGATCTGTTCAAGCATGTCTGAGTTATGGCTTTGGACATGGAAAAATCGCAAACAAAATGGCTGCCAGGCGGCCATATTGGATCGTATTACACAACAATGAATATGCACATGTATGTCATAGAACACTGTCCTAATACCAACTTTGAATAAGATCTGTTCAAGCATGTCTGAGTTATGGATTTGGACATGGAAAATTCACAAACAAAATGGCTGCAAGGCAGCCATATTGGATCGTATCAAACGAAAATGGATATGCACATGTATGTCATACAACACTGTCCTAATACCAACTTTGAATGAGATCTGTTCAAGCATATCTGAGTTATGGCTTTGGACATAGAAAAATCGCAAACAAAATGGCTGCCAGGCGGCCATATTGGATTGTATCACTACAACAATGAATATGCACATGTATGTCATAGAACACTGTCCTAATACCAACTTTGAATGAGATCTGTTCAAGCATGTCTGAGTTATGGCTTTGGACATGGAAAAATCGCAAACAAAATTGCTGCCAGGTAGCCATATTGGATCGTATCACAATGAAAATGGATATGCACATGTATGTCATAAAACACTGTCCTAATATCAACTTTGAATTTTATTTATGGCTTTAGACAGGGAAAATTTGCAAATAAAATGGCTGCTAGGCAGCCATATTGGATCGTATCATGAAACAAATTGACGTGCATATGTATGCCATTGTATGTTGCCCCTGTACTAAGTTTGAAAAAAATCGGTCAAGGCATCTCCAAGAAACAGCTGCGGACGGACGGACGGACGCATTTTATTCCTATCGAAAACAATACTGACGGCAAACTTCAATGAAATCTGTCTGGTAGTGGTAGAGGATTGAATAGTCATTTGAACTAATAAGAAACTCTTTAGTTTTATTTGCCACTTATGTGTGAAGGATCAATACAAATGTTGGGAAACAACAAAGGCGTCAGCTGACAGTGACAGATGAACAACATCAACGTGCAATTTATCGAACCCTAAGCAATCTGATTGCGTATCACGAAAATTAAAGGATATCGGGCCCGATATGTGAAACCCTCTGGGGAGAACACTGAGTTGGACATCATTATTGCAAAGTTTGTAGTGACAGTGACAGCATATATCTTGCAAAATGGCGGCTAATGATGTCAAAACTAGTTTTATGAGTCTCAATGGTAAAGTATGGTAAGTCTCGCGTGACACAGCATTGTACATGAAGCAGTACACAAACTTTTGTTTTGAAAGTCTACTCTGTCTGTGGACACTTAGGGGACGTGTCATTTTAAAACTGGCGCACGACAAACGTAATTCCTTCGTTTAGGGGGGAGGGGGTAAGAGTTCATTTCGTTTTGCGTGCGTCAAAATCGCAATAAGGATTTTCCATTCTTACTATTAAAAATGGAATCAAACGAGGCAATGCTATTTTTCTTGAAAATGACAGTCAGAAACTTTGCCGACATACACGAAGAGAGATGCATGTTGTTCTAAAAATAACCGCATGGCCAAGTAACCCACCTAGTCTGGGAGTGATGTACAATAAATGAATCACAAAAACAACCTCTTGAATGCTGCGAAACCATGGATTTATTATTCACCAACACCAAAACAGAAGTTCCTGAATTCAAGAGATTTTTTTTCCGTTGTTGGGTCATATCACAACTATAAATGATGGTACGTGACGAACGCACATGTCAACCAATTTCTTGCGACTAGGATGATAAGCGTACAGCCCAAGCAAGCCATGTATGTAGACATTACCTCATTTAATACTTGTACCTGCAACTCTCGGTTTTTAAAACGTCCAGATCCGACATAGCTTTACGTTTTAGGATTACCTAATTCCAAATTCTAGACGGGTTAGCTGTTTAGACATGAGGAGATTTATCGTACCCAAATATAAACAACACTGCACGCCACAACATAGGTAACGCCATGTGATCTTGTCAACGAAAGTTAACGAAGTGGGTGCGTGAAAAGAGCCGATCGTTCAATCGTAGTGGCAACTTTTAAAGGACCTTCACGATAATTGATTTGAATAGACTATGTGGAGAGGACGTTGCCAAAATCCACCTACGCGAAGGTTCTAAGTTAGGCCAGGTTGGGGTATAACGTGAAACTAATACGAATGTAAATCCGGAAATTGCCAATGAGATGTCACGTGTTTGTCGTGACCTCTAAAACTTGGACTAAATTATCGTAGATAGCGTGGTATTGCGAACGTTTATTTCGGCACTAGTAACAGGTTGATCGTTCGACTGATGTTGATTCAATCCTTCTATTAACGTGAAAATGAAAAGTTCAATCGCCTGAAATAATTATTCAGTAATAGTTTAGTGATTCCAACCAGATTTATAGTTTTCACGTGATAGTTGAAACATGCACGTGAAAGCCGGCGCCGCGTCAACGTGTTCATCAACGTTGTGGTGCGACGTCACAGTCAAAATCAACTCGTATAAATTACGAAACTTGCGAATATAAACGACTCGACAGAAACAACTTGAAGGCTAAAAAGCATGAGAACTGGTAAATACAATTTCCAGTTGAAACTGTGTTTTGCAGAGAATAAAAATGTTTTACAAGTTGAATTGCAATTAGAGTGTTGTGTTTAGTGATGTCATGGTATATTTATATATAATCCCATGAAATCAATGTTAGTTTTACGTCATAATGCTCCTCGTATGATTCCGCGGACTACAAATTCTCGCCTACCGGCTCGAATTTGTATTAGTCCGCGGAATCATACTCGGAGCATTATGACGTAACACTAACATTGATTTCATGGAATTATATATTTATCACATAACTAAGTATTTACCCGTATTTTTCTAAAATTTTAAATTGTATTTTACGAATACTGCATCATTTCATCGCACTATATTCTTCATCGCGTATTAAAAAATGGCGCCCGATGGTTATGCAAATTACATAATCGCGTGACCTGTCGCGAGGTAAAGCTTACCATATGAATGGTATTGGTCATACTGTTGTGTGGTTTCTCAACCAAAATTGTCGGTTATAACCTTGCGATGTACATGTAATATCGAATTTAGTTTGAAACGTAAGTAGAATTGTCTGAATACGATTTTGTGCCGTCATTTTATTCATATTTTCTCGGGTTGTGTAAGTTCGGAGATCTGAGCTCGATGGAAAATCGGAAGTAAGCTTGCCGGCTGCTACATCGATAACCTACGTGATTTTTAAATAGAATAAAATGTATCAAATAAAAATAAAAGGACTTCTATGTATCAAACTCATGCCATCCAAGGATATGTGTAACGTAATGTATGCATTTACGTTTTGAAAGCACATAATTATTACGATAAACTTGATCATAGCGTAGGATTGACACGAACACTCGACTCGAACAGTACGGAGAAAAAATAGTTCGGTAGAACAGGGGTGATATGCTCTGAAATCACCCCTGTTTGACGTCACACAGTAGAAGATATGCACGTATTTATGTGATAAGATATAAACATACATGTAGGACAGGTCGTTCATTTTCCCATTTCGCATTAAGACATTTCGTTTTGAGAGGAGGGGGGGGGGTTAAACTAAAACGAAGAAATTACGTTTCTTGTGCGTCAGTTTTAAAATGACACGGCCCCTTAGACTACAATAATTTCACCTTTCCTAAGAAAACTAATTGAAAACACTGGTTGGAAAAAACTGATATGTAAAGATTGATTTAGAGTTCTTACTAGTGCTAATATTGTGGTATGAGAAATAAACTGGCCTTTCAATTTTTTTCTGTACTATTTTTTTTGTTATTGTTATTATATTGTCCTTTGATTTTATGATTAATTTAGTCATCATATTAATTATTTTGTTATATCAATTTATGCTTATCAGTTGATATCCTGACAAAAATTGCTGGGGAGAACACTGTGTTGAAAAATGAACATATTTTGAGTTATAAAAGCAAATGAAAATATACTTACTTTCAGGTTACTAAATATATGATCCAAATCACCTTGAACACAATTATTTGGAAGGTTTCCTACAAATGCAGTGAAAGGGGGTTCTGTTGGCAATGGTTTTGGTCCTCTTCCACCACCACCACTGCCACCTCCACTGCCGTAACCACTGCCATATCCACCGCCACGTCTACCGCGGTCATCATAATCGCTGCGTCTGAATTAAATAAGAGTGGTCATATTTAGTTGCTAGTATTACAATATGAGTCAACGTGTGCCCTGCCCTCAAAAGGCAAGATTCAGCCCAGGAGATTACATCTTACATAAATAAATAACCATCACTTCACAGTAAATGCATGTGATCAATGCTTTGATGGCCTAAGATAAAATCTGATTGGCTGAAACATGATTGGTTAGTGGTGACCTTCTAACCTTTAAATCAATATTCACGAGCACTCCCTTGTTTGGTGATACTGGCAACTGATATCATTTGACTCCATCATTCTCATAAAACACTATATTTGATAAAGACTAAATATGATCATTCTTTTGCTCAAGACCAAATTTTCCTATACGTGTACATAAACCTGTGTTTGGCATGATCAGTGATTGGGAAGTCTCAAAACACCAATGTGACAATGGCCCCATTCCAGCAAAAATGAATGGGCCATTTTCAATTTCAATGGGCCATTCAGATTTTCTAATGAGCCCAAGTTAGCATTCATGATCCAACAATAAAGCGAAATAGTTAAAATGAAGTAACCATAATAAGTAAAGTAATATTTCTGCTTGTTATTGTTTGTACAGTAGGGAAGCATGTTCAAGTCGCGAACCGTAAGTCCGTACCGTATGAAGCCATGCAACCGTTGTAAGCCTGACATGGCAGGGTTCGACACTGGAGTAAAAAAGTCACTATCCCACAGGACTAGTAAAATTGATAATGTAGTAGTCCTGCAAAAAAATTGGTGGTCCTGTCTTTAAGTGCTTTCGCTTGTTCACTTGGGCTCTCCATATCTCTTAGTATTTGCTCTACTTCTAATTCACTTTTCCAAACCCCATATTTATTTCAAACCCTGTGTTGTAATTGAACTGTCTATTTCTTTGTAGTTGTTTGTGCATCATCAACTCCTTACTGTAATTTTGTTCTCTTTTTCATGTTTTGGAGCTTCTTTTTTTTTGCTTTCTGTGAGTAGTTTGTCTTAATTGGGGGGGGGGGGGGGGGGGGGAGTAATAAGATATTATGTGGTCTTATTTCTAGCTTAAATACTACATAACATTTCTGGTACACATTGATCTAACTATTGCATTTTTAAAAGACTAAAAAATTACCTTCCCATGGAGCAAGTCTTTATAGTGTTGTCCTTAGTGCATATTAGAATATATTTACAAGTCTTTATAGTGTTGTCCTTAGTGCATATTAGAATATATTTACAACATAAAAATAAATAAATTTGAAGGTTACCAGCAGTTAGAGTAAAATTTCGTTACTAATATTACATGTACAAGTCACTTCGTCTATTTTCGTGTCTATGTACTTCCGGGTTGACATAAACGTCAAACGTGATACAGTCGGCCCTATAATTACTAAGAAATGACAAAACCGTTCGCAAAATAAAGTTCAGGATTTTAATTTTTCAAACTGAATATCAATATCCACTACACACTCAATAACTGGTTTCGTGTATTCAGAAATGTCCCCCAAAACACGAACACGGAACACGGAATGGTGTCAGTGTTACGAGCTAAGTTAGCAGTACGAATACCATGGTTTCATTGTATAATTTGTAGACTGTAAGTTGTACGGGTAAAAAATACGATCATCACATCATGTAGGAAGTACAAAAACATAGAACACGTTGTTTTCTTGCTGAATAAACTCACTGAAATAACAACACGGTCAAATTGCGTCTTCGATTTTGACAGCCACCATTGTTATGATTGAGCTTCATTCCGTTGAACGAGGCCGGGCGAACGCTGACATTCAATTTGTACAGCGTTTTTACAAAGGGAGCTCGTCAATAACATACCGAATAATTAACTCAGAAACGTAGTTTAAATACTAACTGATCTAAAAATTACTGTTCAGAAAGACTACGCATCCATACATAAATACGAAATCATTCGACAAAGATTTCAATCTCACTAATTTACTTGTTACAGTGTACAGGCAAAAGTTGACATCGCGACGGTAGTTTTCTGTGGTAGCGATTTGAGTTGTTACCTACAAGATAAGTAATTGTGTTGATAAATTTATGCTTCAAGTATTTATTCTAAAACATCGGTGATCATAAGCACTGATCGTAACATTCATTCAAGGAGTTGACATCTTTTCCCATGCATGATGAACGCAGTGACGGCCAGGCGAGGTCATCAAAGGGCATACTAATTTGAATATCTTGAATCGTATTGGTTTGATCTGTTTCACTATACCCGGGGAATGGTCACGCATGTATCGTGTATTCAAATAGTCAAACATGGATAGAGGGACATGAAACAGTATAAGTATTCAGATTTGCTTTGCAAAAGACGACGTGTGGGGGCATCATTTCAAACAGCTGATGTGAGTTGGGTTTACAATGTACTTCCGTACTTCGCCTCTACCGAATCGGCACTCCAGCACTGAAGTGTCTAAATTTCACTGTTAGCCACAATGCGCCTTTGTGGGCGCCAAGAAGTCGATTTCAATGTGCCAATTTTCAATTAAATGCGACTATGGCGCGGGGCGCGTTGACTTCCCAATCACTGCATGATGCAGGTAATTTTCCAGGTAGACACAACACTATTGCAAACAAGCGACCTATCGGTCAGAATAGCTTCGCTGTTTTTTTTTTTAATTTTTTTTTACTTTGGTGACATGTAGAAGTGGTTCAGTTCTTCACTATGCAGTTTTGTTTTAGCGATGTAATAAAGTGGTTACTGGTTTCATATGATGTCTCACTATAAAACACATTTTACACAGAAGTTGGTAATGTATTGTACTTTTATACCATAGTCACCATTTTATAACAAAAATCTACTGTTATGAAAAATTGCACAAAATCTCTGAAAAAAATGACTGGGAAATGCACACAAGAAAAAGAAAAAAAAAGAAGATTTTGAGGTTGGCTATAAATAATTCCAGTGTCTTACAGCTTTAACCCTGGAAAATGTTAATGATGAATGAAATAAACTAGGGATCTAAAATAATTTTGAGGCAATTTCAATTTCAATTTTCTAACAAATTTACCAAGTCAACAACATTCAACTTTTACTAGTTGTAGTAGATATATATAGGGAAGAAATGTATTAATCGCCATCTTAGTTTCCGTACGGCGACAATCCCAAGTATCCCGGAAGAGAGTCATTCTTAGCCATACGTAGTCCTGCTTACATGACGGTGCACGAGTCTGTATTACTGACTTGACTCTAAACACGGAGGTAGGAGGGACAATTGTCAGAATCGAGTCCCGGATTACTCCGCATGCAAGCAGGACTAAGCCATACGTGACAGTGGTAACACTCGTTCATGTTCGATTACCTTTCATAAAGAAAACACAACGAAATGGTTGAAGTGATCTTTTTTTAAACTTCTTTTCATCACAAAAACAAAATCTGTGTGATCAAAAGTGTTGTAAACTAAACCACAAAGATTTATCGGACTGGCTAAACTTCCCGCTGAACTGGAGTAAGGTCCAAGCCTCGATAGTACGTGAGCAAATCGTCTCAAACTAGCGATACAACTTTCAAAATATAACTTGACATGTCTTCATTTGTTAGAGTTATACAATTCAAGACGGGTTTTCACTCGAAAAAAAACCAATTCTGTGAATAATGACATTCTGAACGCAGCGATTTCTCGGACGATGTTAACACTGTAACGTATGGCTGGCAACGACTTGCTTCCAGGTTAGTCCCTCGTGCATCCGGGTACTTGAGATTGTCGCCATACGGAACTACCACATCGGCAATTTTGACGCTGTAATTTTGCCACCAATATTGATCGTACAAAAACAAAACTCCATAAATGAACCACAAAGTACTTTCCCTTTCAAAATGTGGTAATTTTAGAAAGAGTATTATCGTTTTTATTGACGACTGACTCTGTCAAAAATCGTCCCATACACTTCAGTTCAGGCATTCAAACTTGATCATGATGAGGTGCATATACGTATACTGGAATGAACCATTCTGTAGGAGGGGTGGATGGAGAATTGGATTTGAAGTTTACAACCCTTTTTCGAACAAATATTTGTCATTTGGGCGCACAATGCGTAGAATTAAGACTATAGCACATATTACATTGCTTGTTTGACGTCAATAGTGTCTTTTGAAAAGTTGCACTTTACCTAAAGTCTCGCGGACTGATTTCCAATATGGCGTCGGTCATAATACTCATTAACATATTCATTTTTTTTTCAAATTTCAAAAAAAAAATCATAAAAAATAGAAGAGAAGACGTGCTGACTTGAAATTAACAAATCTAAGTAAGCTACCCTCTGTGCATCAACACACCACATATCAAAGCAATCTGACTTGAAGTTTATGAGGAGTTGATGAAAATGTCATTTTTGGAAAAAAAATCATAAAAAATTGAAAATGGCACAGATCAACTTGGCATGAACAAATCTGAATAGCCTCCCCCCAGGGAACATGCACACCAAATATCGAAGAATTCCGACTGTCACTTTCAGAGTAGATAGTGAAAATATAAAAGTTTGACGGACACCTATGATTCACTCTACTCTCTATACCTCAATACCCACCTATACCTAAAGCTACGCTTTCAGCTTTCGCTAACAGCGGAGCTAAAAAAGTTGCAACATTAGTGTTGCATCTTTTTACGTTGATTGTGTCAGGGGTACATTGTACATGCATGTTATGAATAAAAATAAAAACAATCGACTCTCACTATGAGTCTTTATTTAATTCTGTTACAAGTACTCAAAATAAGGAATTTGTACAGTCTGCTCTACTGGAAGTCAATTTTCATGATGAAATGATTGTCACTCCTAAAGAAATTAGAGACGCGACTTTTAAGTTAGAAAAGGGTAAAGCAATGGGAAAAGATGGTATAACTGCAGAACATTTTATCTATGCGAATCCAATCCTTTATGTTTTACTCAGTTTGTGCTTCACTGCTTTTTTCGTTCATGGGTACCTTCCAGATAGCTTTATGCACACAAAAATTGTACCTATTGTGTATATTACATGTGTACATAGCCTTAGTGCTAACCAGTACTCCTTATGACGTCATAAAATCCTGTGGTCTAGGTGGGACTGGAAATACCCGAAAACTCTCGAAGTAAATCCAAAGGGAACTGACTGAAATAAGGTCATTTTAAGGTGTTTGCAGACGCTTTTTAAAGTTTTAAAACCAGAATACATTTCACAACATGTCGTCTTGCAAAATACCAATAGTGAATGTGAGCATTTTGAATCACCTTTAACAGATTCTACTAACTTTCACTGGATTTTGTTTGAACTTCAAAGATTATACCTTTCGTAGATGTGAGCCCGGGGAAGGGGCAACTCCCATAGACGGCAACACGGGGAGGGTTCGCGTGAAAGAGGTCAGTCTTTTATGCAGGTTTGTATCAAAAGGGTATACTTTTCATGAGGTGGTGGTATGAGAAAGGGTCAGGTGAATCAAAATTGGCGTTAATTAACAGAGACTATGCAGTCAACACTGGAAGCGTTTCAACCTCGTGTATCTACTTTCAGAACTTCTGTACACTCATCGCTCATGCCACACTAGATCTAGGGCAAGCTTCCCCTGGGAGCCCTTATTTTTACTAATTAAAATGCAGGTATCAGAAAGGGTATATTTTTTGCATAAAAATTGGTATCGCAACACTTTGGGTTTCAATGTTTGTGAGGAGCCGCCTCGTAATGTTACCCATGGAGTTACATCCCCCCCCCCCTCCCCACCCCAGTTGTAAACACCCAATACACCATATATGTTTAGAAAGCCCTTGATCTTCAGGCCCTCTATGTGAAAATGTAAGTGAAGTATCTAGCCTCATGGCCTTAAAATAATCGGAAACACAATTTCTGAATCTGTCAGGACACATTTGATCAATGTTTGTTTCTACAGGGTTCGTACACTTATAACAAAACAAATTCCAGGACTTTCCAGGTTTTTTTTGTCAGTTTTCCAAAGTATATTTTTGAATGACATCTAACTGTCTGATGTGGACGAGAAGAAATTAACAAGGGTTCCTATAATATGTCACAAAACATTTTAAAGATAATCGACACTAAGCAAGACGTTGGTTTCAAAACCACGCTAAGATTAACGAAAAACCCTCTGTCCTATCCCCTAAGTAGTCGTTTCGTTAAAGCTGGTGCATTGATCGTCTAACATTCGTCAGTCTAATTCAGACATATCCAGAAAAAAACAAATTAAAAACTAAAGTTTGTCCTCATTATTGTACGGTTTGATGTGACTACATTTAGAGGTTACCAAAGTAATTTTTTTTCTTCAAAATTTTGAATTAAAACGTCATTTATGTAACGAAATTTTGCGCTAATAGCGCGAATGAATAACTGAATATATTCATCCATTGCATCTCAATGTTTATGTATGGACGCCATGTGTTGCGGAACATCACGAACATCAACTCAACGTGACCATTTAGGAATGTTAATATACTGTACTGACAAACATAAAAAAGTAGTTTATTCTTTTAGAACATGTAAAACAAATACCCATTTACCGATGACATAAAAGTCAAAACCATACTTCCACAACCCAGAAATTCAACTGCACTTCCCAAGGCCCTAGTATTGCCATGCATGAGCTTGTAGTATATCGACTCATGCGCCAAACTTGTAACAATTTCTAAACATGGTTGGTGATGCTTTGATACTCACTACAATTTTCGATAATCTTGCGAACAGACATACTGTTACCCCCGGGACTGTTACACTATTATGTCGCTGAAATGACGACTGGAATCGGAGTAGCAATACGCAAGATCGAAACAAACGTAGCGGCGGCCATTCAACTACGCATAGGCACGGTCTGTGGGCAAAAGTGTCTCGTGGAACGATCGGTTGACTGGGTTTAATCAGCATGATTCACCATGGTGGCGAAAGACTTCACATTAACGAGACTCAGTGTAGTGAATCATATGAATGTGTGGCTCGAGCACAGACATGTTGATCATCAATATTAATCGATCACGATCATTTTCCAGGGTTTTCCAGGGGTAGGGAGCATTTTTCCAGGTTTTTCAAGGGTGGGTTTGAAATTCCAGGGTTTTCCAGGACCGTGCGAACCCTGTTTCTAGTTTTGGACAGATATATGCAGTGCATATTCCTTTTGGAGGTAAATGTTTATATCACTCATTGTCATTATCAAAGTACTCATATTATAACATCCATTCACAAGGACAGTACAATATAGTTACTTTGGAACCATGAACAATATATTCTGCAGTATTCTCCCAGGGTTTTGTCACTAGAGGGGGGAATTCTTGCTGAGCGGAGCGAATCACTGCATGCGCGCAGCACACGCTGGGGGGTGGTCAGGTCCCCCCTCCTGCCTAGGAGCTTTTGAAATTTGCATTTTGAAATGGTGACTTTTGGTGGCACTTTTTTTAGCCATTTTAACCCATTTTAATCATGTGAATTTCAACACAACTGCAGTGTCAAAGTGGGTTTTGATATCTCAATGTTCAAATAGTGACAGAATTAAGCCAAATTTACCTGTGTCTCAAATTACTCAAATAGCTCTTTTCAGCACAAATGCTGAAAGAGTGTAACAAAACAAAATCTTCAACTTTCTGTAAAAAATTGCAGCAAATTTCAAGATGATTCAAGACAGTTGTAGTGTTTACTACAAAATGAAATCCATTTTCAAAAGCTTCATTGCATCATCACCATACCACTACCAAAACAAACAAAAGTCCAACACATAAGGGTAAAGATAACTTTGCCTTTATGCATGACAGCTGAGTAACCTGTCTCACTTCTGTTCTCCTCAAAGGAGAATTCTCCTGTCTTTATAATTTCCCCATTGGTGACTGCTTGTTCAAAGTCAAAAGTGTCAGATTTGGTCCATCTATTGATATTCCCATAGTGATTCAATTAGTCTAAATGTACTGTTTCTAGTTGACTTCTCATTAAATTTACCATTTAATTCCCGGATTTGAGAACTGCTCAGAATGACGCACCAGTATTCGCGTTGACACAAAATCATGCGCATTATACGCAATGGAAATCAATTTTACGCATATTTGATCGATTGATCCGTATCCTATACGCAACGAATTTTGTTACATTTGCCATACCCCTCGACTGACGATATGGTATCGTACTGAGTAAGAGTTGATTGTTTTTATTTTGATACATAATATTATTATAGACCACTAACGAACTTGTACCCTGTCCCTGTTACAATCAGTGTAAAAAAGACGCAACACTAATGTTGCAATTTTTGTTGCCATTGTTGTGTCTAACTGGAAAATTACTAGTACATGCCAAACACAGCTGCACAGGTTCAAATGGACACTCAACATGTCAAGCTCCCACGTCAAAAAACTCTGTAAGACATGCCTAGCCATGTGATATAGTTCTCTTCAGCATGTTCGTTTTTTTTTTTACAAAACAAAAATAGTCGGAGACAATACGGCATGGCACCTTCAGTTAGCACAGGTCTTTTTTGAAAGAAGACGAAACCGCTTTGTGTCACTGTATGGGTGGTAATGAAGTCAATCAAAAGAAAATGAAATAAAACGAATCGGAATACATAGTTTTCAAGTGGGACAGGTATCCGACAAAACTTTCTGCTACGACGACTCACTAAGATTTTGAAAGGTCAAAGATTGTACATGATGACACATGCAACGTCTGAACTATTAAACTAAAGGGAAGGGATAGAGGGGGGACTTAGTGTTCAACTTCAATACTGACGTAGCCATGGAAAATCTTACTTGCGTATTTTTTATTAAGAGAAGCAATTCAGAGACATAGCGACTTTGCAAACCATAGATTTTGTAGTACATTTAGTGTACACGTAAAAACAGACCGTTCTGAGACTTTTGTCACGGCCCACTTATCCATGAACAATGGAATCGCCCACATTGACACCACGTGTTTATCTGTGTTGTCTTCAAGTGAAGCCTCTCACTCGATATCTCTGTAAGTTCGGTCGTGGTTCGATGGATATGAAAATATTAGTCCATTTTCGTTTCGATTACAATTCAGTAGTTAAGGAACTAGAATGTACCATTTTGTTCATTTTAGTGACATTTTATTTAGTATCATCTAAGTAGTGTCGGTGAACAACACGAGCCTTTCAAAGTTTCACATTTCATTTTGTTTTTGTACCGTAAACACGAGACAGTGTGTGTTTACATGCAAACAATCCAGCGATCTGAGTTCAAGTTTGCCCTGAAAAGGGCCCATGTGGAAAATATTCCGTGTACCTCCTGATCTTCGTTGAGCTAAATGACAGAGGAAAGACATGTTGACTGTTTGAAAGCTATAGAATGAATGACAAGTTTGAAACAAGTATGCGTGAATGTGATTCGCACAAAGTTTGACATTAGTAGCCTCTTTACTGAGATATTTGACTTTCCAAAATGGCGACCATGAGATCGTAGCGAAACCACGAGAGAAGTAATTAAAATCGTTTTGCCCCGTTTGTTGAAAAAATATTCAATTCATTTTTTTTTCGTCAAAACTTACAAGGGGGCGCCAAGAATTTACAAGAGGGCGCTGCGCCCCTGTTACCTTGTTCAGGGAGAACACTGTATTCTCCATCCATTCATTAGATTTTCTGTTTAACATAAAATTAAATACAATTATAATATAATTTCACTAACTTAATTACATTTTCATCATCTGCGGTCATTCATTTTTATCATTCATCTCATTTAGTGTTGTTGGTTGATCTCGATTTCCCCGCCGTGTGCTTTGACTTTGTCCCTGGTCAATAGCCTTGGCAATCACATACAAATGATACATGCAGTATAGCATGCTCTCTACGCCACGGTACTGTTCGTTTCCAGCTGGTCGTCACAGCACACGAAAATGTCACATTACGAACACATTTAAAATCGAGATACATAAAAAGAAACACATAAGGATGAGGTTTTCAGATTGCCTGGGGCGTGTCAAATTTCTCCCGGTGGAATGTGTGTTTAGTGAAAATGGCCATAATATTTGTAACTACGAGCGTGAATCACTATTCAAGTCATTGACATTTCCATGCGTGATGTCAATGAAGCGGTGCTCGCTATCGGCATATCGCCACACAACGTTGCCTGTTATTTACGTTACCCGACGACTAACAAATCAAATTTTGGGATAGATCTGAAGCCCATTTACCTAGACTTGGATTTTACTAGACAACAGATAAATATTTACCCTTGATAACCACCTCCGCCGAATGATCCGCGGGAAAAATCGTCTTGATAAGAACCATAGCTGTCCGACATCTTGGATGCAGCCCATAATAATAGGTTTGTTGGTTCGTACACCGGGTCAAAGGTCAGTCATGTGAAATGTTACATCGTTTCACGTATCACATATAAACAACTTTCCATTAGGACAGTCTTACTTTAGTATTCTGTTTCTCATGACCCGACGGACCCCATTTTATTTCTCTGATAATGATATGTCTTCTTTTTTTTTAATGTAATTGACGCCCTCTACGGCAGCATTAGAAAATATCTTAACGTCACATTCACGAGCGCCGCATCTGAGCAAAAATTATATGCATATTGCTGAAATTCTGGAAATTTAGTAAAACCCATAGTTCAAAGTTTCCTTTAATGTAATACAATCAATTGTCATTTCTATGTTATTCAGAGTGTTAAAACCTCACTTGCTGTAAGGATGGGGTCAGAATTTACCGGGGGGGGGGGGGCTAGGGAAAAATTATTTGTCATCGGAAGCCATAGAATACTTGAATACCCAAATTTTACTCTCAATACATTATTATACAACTGTACGGCTATATATTACCTACACTTTAACTTATACAAAGATATATTGGCTGACACACACACACACACACACACACACACACACACACACACACATTCGCTTGGCTCGTAATTAAATGTATGGTAGGTAAATGAAATGAACAATTTTGCAAAGTGCAAGGTAAACGACTGCTCCTGAGGTTTGACTGTTCAAAAAAAGTCTCCATGGAGAGAGCGAGAGAGAGAGAGAGAGAGAGACAGAGAGAGAGAGAGACAGAGAGACAGAGACAGACAGACAGACAGACATACAGACAGACAGACAGACAGACAGACACACACACAGACAGACAGACAGACAGACAGACAGACAGACAGACAGACAGACAGACAGACAGACAGACAGACAGACAGAGGAAGGCATACATGTAAACAAATGCATTCGCATGGCTGTCACCCAACTCATCACTGAATATGTTTAATTTACTCGGTGAACGACCACTCCTGAGGTTTTAATTTGGTTCAAATCATGAGCAAAATATCCCCACCCCTTTTGTTTCAGACCATCAGAATTTCCATGGCCCCACTTTCATGACTTTTGAATCTTCAATTTTTTAATCACTCCCCCCCCCCGCGCCGTAAATTCTGATCCCAGCCTAACTGGAGTATAATTTTTCGACCAGACAACCAACAATTCACTTAAAATTGTTAAAATACCATTATATTATAGCATTACCAATTCCAGTGAATTTTGTGACGTCATCGCTGTACATTATTACTGATAATGTACTCCGTTATTGGGCATCGCAGCCCTGGAACGAGCATAACAATACAAGCTTATGTACGTACGTGTGTCGCTAGGATTAGTATTCAGCTTCCGGGCCGAACATGGCAGACGATGTTCAGCGCTGTGTATATTATACGTTGTTTTGCGTTTCTCGGTCTACAAATTCACTGTAATTGGCAAAACTATAAAATAATAACAATAATGTACGTCCTCCCAGTCCATAATGGACTCAAGCAAACTTTGCACTCCATAATGGGCTCGGCTGTCGCCTCGCCCATTATGTCGTTCAAAGTTTGCTTTCGTCCATTATGGGCTGGGAGGGCGTACATTATTGTTTAAATATTTAGACTTTGTAGATGGTAATTAGAGCTCGATATCCGTAAGCAGTCTCTAGTGACAGGATGAAATTGACGATTACGCTGATTATTGGTACTATACGAACCCTCAAATCAATTTGATAGGATTTATTGTACCACGATACGATGCTGTTATGCGTAAAGTTACACAAATACGCTTACCCATAGCTGTACACAGCTGATTCAACTATTTAGGATGAACGATATTACTAGTAAGTCGTTGTAACTAACAAAAGAATTTCGAAAAATCATCCCGTTGCAGCTATACTATTACGAATTGAAGATCACCAACATATACTCATGCCCTTATACCTTTAACAAAATAATGGAAATTTAGTTTTTATGGTGTTGCGATGAGAAACCTAGAAATAAATACGGACCTTCTTTCGATTTTACTTGCATTCGAGAGTACATTGCAGTTTGCTGTTCACTTTTTTTACGCAGAAACGAATAAGAAGCTGCACATAGCAAGATCTGAGATTCTTGCTTTATTCAGTCTAAAAGAAATCGGTTGGTACAAAAGACAGGTACAGGCCAGGTACAGAACAGGTATAGACCAGGTGCAGAACAGGTACAGACCAGGTACAGAACAGGTACAGACCAGGTACAGGCAAGGTACAGACCAGGTACAGAACAGGTACAGGCAAGGTACAGACCAGGTACAGAACAGGTACAGACCAGGTACAGGCAAGGTACAGACCAGGTACAGAACAGGTACAGGCAAGGTACAGACCAGGTACAGAACAGGTACAGACCAGGTACAGGCAAGGTACAGAACAGGTACAGACCAGGTCAGGTAAAGAATCTTAGACTGAGTATTTTGGGGGGATTCACATTCACATTTGGATCAAAAGATCCGTCATCTGTTTTTATTTGCAATATATATTGATTTTCATGGCAAATTTCACCTTTTCTTTTGTAAATGCTAATTCAACAATGTAAATACTCAAATATTTATTGTTCCAATTCTGTTGAAAACGTCTTTGATAAACCACTCAAACAACATCTTTCTTGACAACCATTAATTACCAATTTTAATTATGACTCACAAGGAGCATGGGCATTGATGTGTCATAGAGTGTACATGTAGTAGACAAGTGGAACAAAGCCTGTTTGTTACATTGCATACAGAATAAGAGAGTATAAATGGTAGATGTACTTTCAATAATAGAAATCCACAATTACAAAGCATAGAATGTACTCATCACCTGACTAGATTTTTTGCACCAACTTTCATTGACTTTTGGTGCAGCGTATATGTTAGACTCTCTCACAGTCCTCTGAGCTTCACATAAATTAGCTAAAACTTGGGTTATTTTGTATGTACCGATATCTACTGCATAATTGTATTTGTATACTAGTATCCCAGTATCCCTGTACTGTGCGCCCTGTACAACCGACATTTGTAATAATTGCCGAAATTTGTAATAAACCGAAATTTGTAATAAAATTGCCGACATTTGTAAAAAATTGCCGATATTTGTAATAAACTGACGACATTTGTAATAAATTCTGTGAACGACAATTGTAATAAAAATTGCCGATATTTGTAATAAATTTCAGAAAATATGTGTAATAAACCTGCCGAAATTTGTAATAAAAAAAAGGTTAAGGGGGTTCCTCTCTGACTTTCAAAGAAATGGAATTACTCATTGTAAACTTAGAAAGGATTTAAAATATCGTCATTACAGGCTTCCTAGAATTAATTTGCAACAATTATGTCAGCCACTTGGATCTTTGAGTCTTTGTCAATCAATCAATCAATCAATCAATCAATCAATCAATCAATCAATCAATCAATCAATCAGTCAATCAGTCAATCAATCAATCAATCAATCAATCAATCAATCAATCAATCAGTCAGTCAATAATAAGTCTACTTATCTACCTAGCTACTTACTTACCTACTAGTACCTACATTATATACCCAGCAGTTCAAATCATAATTCACTTGATGAACACGTCGTGCTTTATTGAACGAATGTAAATTTTGATCATTGGTGGACGTGTTGTTAAATTGACTTTGTCAAAAGATAACTTGTCGGTTGGTTGGTTGGTTGGCTGGTTGGTTGGCTGGTTGGCTGGTCGGTTGGTTTGTTGACTGACTGACTGACTGACTGACTGACTGGCTGGCTGACTGACTGACGGAGGGAGGGATGGAAAGACGGGCGTATGGAGGGTAGCTAAAAAGTAATTTCAATCTGTTTTCTAACCTGATTTTATCTAGTTCTTAAATCTTACTTCCTCTAGTGTACAAGCGGCGAATGTATGAGTTGTTTGTGATTGTGAAGGCTTCTGAGTGATGAGTGAATATACGAACTAGCATCATCAATCCATCACTTGATCACCACTTCGTGGTTGTATGATCGAATGTATATATTTTAATCATTGCGGACAAAGTGTTGGTTGGTTGGTTGGTTAGCTGGTCGGTTGACTACCAACAAACTGATTTCTCTAGAAATCTTAGAAACGGCGATTTCACAACCAATTTTAGAGTGCATTTGGGGGCAAAAATTGAAAGATTCATAATGGCTTGAGAAGTAATTGGTATGAGTATTTTTTTAAAACAAATTAGTTAGTATATCAATAAGTCTACAGGGAGATATTCTTGTCCGTGAATGTGAAGAGATTAATATGCATAAAGGCGAATATTTCAAACATCATACATTACGGACACTTGGTGTTATGGATACTGTATATCACTATATCTCACCAAAGTCTAGTGACACACATACCAGTTTCCAGGTTCGATTATTGTTGGTCTGTGAACTAATTGTACTTATGTATTAAAAAGAAACATAATCGCTTGCCAATATTTGCCTGATGGTTTTATTAACACAAACCTATGACAGGCCAACCAACGATAAACTCTGATATATAAAGGAAGAATTTTGGATTTGAATCATAGAAGTAAATACATAACAATATAGTTCTGTATCAATTTTTGGTGCTAAATACCGGCGCAAAACTTCCCTGGCTTAACTTGTAGAATAAGTTCTTACACGGAATTTTGATAAAGTTTCTTAGATCCAGGTGTTTATTAAAAATGTCGTCAATTTTATTACAAATGTCGTTAGTTTATTACAAATGTCGGCAATTTTATTACAAATGTCGGCAATTTTATTACAATTGTCGTTAGTTTATTACAAATGTCAATTTTATTACAAATGTCGTTAGTTTATTACAAATGTCGGCAATTTTATTACAAATGTCGTTAGTTTATTAAAAATGTCGGCAATGTTATTACAAATGTCGGCAATTTTATTACAAATGTCGTTAATAAGTTATTACAAATGTCGACAACGTTATATTACAAATGTCGGCAATTTTATTACAATTGTCGGTAGCTTATTACAAATGTCGTCAATTGTATTACAAATGTCGTCAATTTTATTACAAATGTTGTTAGTTTATTACAAATGTCAATTTTATTACAAATGTCGTCAGTTTATTACAAATGTCGGCAATTTTATTACAAATGTCGTCAGTTTATTACAAATGTCGGCAATTTGATTACAAATGTCAAAGTTTATTACAAATGTCGGCAATTTTATTAGAATTATCGTTAGTTTATTACAAAGGTCGGCAATTTTGTTACAAGTTTTCAACAACAAACGAACGAATTACGGAGCTCGATTTCACAGCCAATAACTTCATCGAAATTAATGTCCGGGTGTCTCCAAGGAGTATATTTCACATTGTTTCTTACATATAGAAGCATTCCTCTACCTTTAGAACCTTTCTCGACATTAAGAGACATTGATTCATAACCATTTATATTATATTCTGATTGCATTATTTCACGCTTGACAGACTTAGGTTTTACTACCGTGGCCGATAACGACAAACCGGTCTTCTAATTCAAGTGTCGGTCTTCCAGTTCAAAAAACCGGTCTTCTAATTCAAGTGTCGGTCTTCTAGTTCAAGTGTCGGTCTTCTAGTTCAAAAAACCGGTCTTCTAATTCAAGTGTCGGTCTTCTAGTTCAAGTGTCGGTCTTCTAACTCAAGTGTCGGTCTTCTAGTTCAAGTGTCGGTCTTCTAACTCAAGTGTCGGTCTTCTAGTTCAAGTGTCGGTCTTCTAATTCAAGTGTCGGTCTTCTAGTTCAAGTGTCGGTCTTCTAGTTCAAGTGTCGCGTCCGTCTTCTCAGTTTTCTACTATGATATGATATGATATACTATACTATACTATACTAATAATACTATACTATACTATACTATACTATATACTATACTTTATACTATACTATATTATACTATTCTATGCTATACTATACTATACTATACTATACTATACTATACTATACTATACTATGATATGATATACTATACTATACTATACTAATAATACTATACTATACTATACTATACCATATTATACTATTCTATGCTATACTATACTATGCTATACTATACTATACTATACTATACTATACTATACTATACACTATATTATATACTATATACTATATTATACAATATATACTATATACTATACTATGCTATACACTATATACTATACTATATACTATACTACACTATAGTACAGTATAGTATAGTATAGTATAGTATAGTATAGTATAGTATAGTATAGTATAGTATAGTATAGTATAGTATAGTATAGTATAGTATACTATTCCCGTATTTGTTTGCCCAGAGTTTACTTGTGTTGTTCATCAAATAGAGATGCCAGGATTATGATGGTGGACCCAAGTTACTAGTATTTATTTATGTTTCATTATAGCCTCTTTTCGCCAGTTTCCCGGTGAAGAATTTCACTTTCTTTGAAATTCTTCTTCGTTACAACATGTTCGTATCTATCTGATCGTTTGACCCTTAATGGACCCGAGTCTGGGTGGCATGATTGCCTGTGTAAATATTGGAATGAGTTTTGATATCCAATACTTTGTGTTATTGGTGTCGTTGACATTTTTGGATTGAAAAGATATGTTACTTCCGTATTTGAGCTTTCCAACGAAATTTTGAAAGTTGGATGTATTTGGTTTATTTTTTCACTCAGATTATTTAGTTCGACTTGGGTGCCACAAAATATCATGAAAACGTCATCCCTGAAACGTGTCCAGAGTGATAATTTATTCGACGTATAGATTTCAATAATGCGACTTTCCAGTTCATGGAATGCTATGTCGACTATTTCGGGTGATGCCTAAGAGCCAATGCTACATACACATGTTTGTGTGTAGAATTCTCCATTAAATTTAAATATGTTTTTCGTGAGAATCACATAATAGTTTTAGGAGATGGTTTTGGAATGCTACAGTCGATTGTTTGTGTAACTGGCGAGTCAAGTGCTTTGACAACTTACTGCATTGCGTCAGACTGCAACATATTTGTGTACATATATACCACGTCTAAAGTGACTAGTATCAAATTTTCAGGAACTACAGTAGTTTCTGATACCATGATGTGATGATACACGTTGTGCAAGTGTAAGACATATCTCAAAAGCCGGACATCATCACATGAGATCCCATTGGTCTAGTATAGTATAGTATAGTATAGTATAGTATAGTATAGTATAGTATAGTATGGTATAGTATAGTATATAGTATAGTATAGTATAGTATAGTATAGTATAGTATAGTATAGTATAGTATAGTATAGTATAGTATAGTATAGTATAGTATAGTATAGTATGGTATGGTATGGTATGGCATGGCATGGCATGGTATGGTATAGTATAGTATATAGTATAGTATCGTATAGTATAGTATATAGTATAGTATCGTATATAGTATAGTATCGTATATAGTATAGTATCGTATAGTATATACTAGTAGTATAGTAAAGTATAGTATAGTATAGTATAGTATAGTATAGTATAGTATAGTATAGTATAGTATAGTATAGTATAGAAAACTGAGAAGACGGACGCGACACTTGAGTTAGAAGACCGACACTTGAACTAGAAGACCGACACTTGAATTAGAAGACCGACACTTGAACTAGAAGACCGACACTTGAGTTAGAAGACCGACACTTGAACTAGAAGACCGACACTTGAACTAGAAGACCGACACTTGAATTAGAAGACCGGTTTTTTGAACTAGAAGACCGACACTTGAATTAGAAGACCGGTTTGTCGTTATCGGCCACGGTATTTTACCTCTGAAATCGTGACTATAGCTGGTTGAGATTCTCTGATCTCACAACTGTTTCTTCTTTTCACCTTTGACCTTTGACCACCACCAGGCTGGAGAAACTGACCAGTCTGTCTGAATGTTTGAGCTCACCAATCAAGTTTCCGATTTGCAATTTCAGTGTGTCATCATACCATGGCATAAAAACTGTCAATGATGTTTATTGAAAATCAAACATGTATTGAAATATGTAGTTTTCTAAATATAATATGTGCGTGATAGAACAGCATCTTTTTACTCTCTGTATTACCCTGTGCGAAAACCAAACAGAAAATTGTGGCAACAAATGTAGGTGTTCAATATTGACATAAAAAAATCCGGATATCTCAAAGAAGGAAAGAAAAAAAAGTTGCCAGCATAGGCGAAGGAGAAAAAAAATTCACAGGCAAGCAGGTGGGAAAAAATAATGACTTTCCATCAATCTTCAAAGCCCCCCCCCCTCCCCCTCCCAGGATATCAAATGGTCTACCTCATATGTCTTTCTTGCTGAATGTTTTCCTCTCGACTCAGTACTATCAGACTGACATGTTGAATATTACGATATGGATATTTTTCCTTCAGCAGATGCATTAGCACTCTTGTTTAGTTTCTGTTGGTTCTGTTTCGAACTTCTTGTTTTAGTCTGAGTGACCAATTCTGCAGGAATATCTTCATTCGTATCACTTTCATCGTCGTCAATTTGAATCGACGTTTTGAAAAAAGCGAGTTTTTATGTTTCACATATCACCCGTACTGTTCAACAGAAATACTTATTCATTTTTGAACAATTTGATATTGTTTTACACTGAAGGGAAAAAGAAAATAAAAAAACAATATATAATTTTTGCATGGCGAAATCCAGATGTACATAACTTTACTTGCTGTGTGTCAAATAACCATTGAGTCTCGAAACAAGAAATTCTCAGTACTATGCTAAGACCAAGATTCAAAAAACGAAGAATGAATAAGATTTTCTTACTTATCCTAGCAAAACGGGCTTTAACTTTAAGTTCTGATGTGTGGTCATCATATAATTCAAATTGCAATGTGAATCCAAATATCATTTAAATTGGAATATGAATCCAAATATGATTTGTTCTCAACCTGACGGGTCCTTCGACCTGACCAAGTTCTGTCTTTCAATCATTCAACAACAACATGGCGTCACTACAGAAAGAAGAAACTACCCAGGCTGTAGAAACCACACCACTCGTAACATTTCAATATCGAGATGTCTGGTTTCCATCCTTTATGGATGAGCAAAAGGTGAAAAGTGATCTCGTTGGTGACTTTTCATGGCGTCAAAGTGACGTTGTTGTCATTGGATACCCAAAGTCGGGTTCAACGTGGGTCTCAAACATTCTCCAGAATATTCAAGACTTTGGTCTGGTCAGTCGGGGAAACAGTAACGAATATATTGCCTTGGATTGGTTACTGGTTAATTCAACACCAGTCTTTGGCATACGCGGAGAAATAGCAGCTCAATTGCAGTCACCTCAAATCACCTCGCTTGATTCGATCTCATTTGCCACTACACTTGTTTCCAGGGAAACAAGCGAGAGCCAGCAATGTAAAGATAATCTACGTCACTAGAAATCCGAAAGATGTCTGCGTCTCGTTGTACCATTTCAATAAAAAAATTCAACACGGAAAGATGGCACTGGAATGGAACAAAACTGTGGAAGAGTTCACGAAGGGAAGAATCCCTTTTAATAGGTCCATGGTTGCAACATGTCATTCAATGGAAGACAGTCGGTATAGAAGACAATGTCTTGCACATAACATACGAAGATATGAAAGAAGATATGAGCAACGCTATCCGAAAATTTGGAAATTTCCTACAACTAGATTTGTCTGATCAAGATATTCAGCGAATAAAGATGGCATGCTCTGTTGAAGGTATGAGAGAGTCCATCCACAAATACGTCATACACGATGGGGAATTTTTCGGGAAGGGAATTGTGGGCGATTGGAAGAACCATTTCCCGGTTGCTCAGAACGAAATGTTTGACAAGGAAATCGTTAGCAGATTAGAGGAAGCAGGTATACCTATGAAGTATGAATTGCCATAAACTACGTTTATGATAAGGTGGTGCAGTGAACTTTGAACAGATCAGCCTTAGTTTTGGTGTTAGATTTTCCACAAATTTAGTACACTGATTTGACAGTTATAGCTATGATTTGACAGTTACAGATATGATTTGACTGTTATAGATACGATTTTACTTTTAGATTAGTAGAAATACAATAGTACAGTCATATCCTTTCAGTGACAATCCGGGATTTTTAGAAACTCGAAGAACGGGTATACATAAGATAGTTAATTAGGGACTCAGGCAACTGTGTAGAAAAGAACGTCAAATAAATTTGACGTTTTGTGAACATGAACAAATAAACGTAATATCTTTAGGTTAGTACATAGGTCACATGACACACACTTTATTTGATAGCTACAGCCATTGAGGATGGTGACTATAGCCCTGTCCCCATATGAATTGATTTCCAATCGAATCAAACCGAGTCGATTCAGTCAAACCGGTTTGTAACTGAATTCGATTCGAGTCGAAAGAGGTTCAGAATTTAGATGGGTACAGGCTATATATCTTGCGATATATCCCCAAGACAAACTATGTGATCGATCAGACAGTCGTCGAAATTTTCAGAGAATGTTGGCGCTATGTAACTTAGCTTTCAATAATTACAAGGAGGGGGCCGGGGGGGGGGGGGGATCGGGCTTGGACTGTTGCATAAAATGTGACCCTCCCCGACTTCATCATGCTAAAAAGTGTCCCTCCCTCAACTTTCTTTCTCTAAAACATGACCCTCCCCATTCAAAAGATGAGTTAAATTATTTGAAAGGTCATGAGTCCTAGAATCAATGGTACTCATTGGGAGTGGGTTTAGAATAGTTTATTTTAAATTTTATGAAAGTAATTTTACTTGCCACTTTAATGTAAGGTCAGTATTTGCCTGGGAAGCAAAACTGGCCCTAAGATTTAAGTTGTTTTTGTATTCATTTACTCCTGAACAGTATAAAGTGTGAAATGTAGCCAGTGACTATAGTATGGTCGTTCATATATTCATGTCTGAATATACATTAACTTGGACCTCACCAGATAAGAGAGTTGATTTGTTGTTGGTAACTATAATGATAATACAGTCTTGTAAAATTATTGCATATGTCAATGAGTGTCAAACAGTCTATTCTACGAGTCACAATGGTATTGAGCGTGTGACAGATCGGTAGAGGACGTCGTAGTGATCGAACAATCAATGATGGGGTCATCCTGTTTTGGTTTTTATAGGTAGGTGGTAGGAGGTCAGAAACCTCGGGGTACGGGTTAAAAGTCATTTGTTTGTCCCTGTGGGATTTTCCCTCCGCCGGAGAAGATAACCCGACCCTAACTTCGACCATTTCCATATTTTGACTCGGGCAGAACAAGAAAAATAGCAGATTGAATGAGGACGTTCACTGCAGTATTGAATTTTACTGTTAGAAAAAGAGCAGTTAGAAAAGAAAGATGTGTGTTGTTAGTGGGAATGCCACATCCGATGTATTCAAATCAAATGTGCACGTGAGCAAATAGAGTTTATTGTCGACAACAATTTACTTGAAAAATTTACTTTCGTCGAAAAATACCGGTTGGAAAAATAAATCTGGTAAATCACCAAAAATTTCAACGAAAATGAAAACTTATCTGAATAAAATAATGTTAACATGAAATAGAAATGTGTATTCCTTCGAAATACTACAAATAAATGGTTAAAAATAGTCTAAAATACCAAAGAAATACAGAAAGGAACAAAAGTAATAATGTTGGCCTGTACGGCTTATCATATGATTCAATAATTTATGTTGCTATAAACAGGAAAAAGATGCAAAATTTCTCTCGTCTTTAATTATTTCTTTTGTCCTACAACATATTTTTTTAATAACGCCCTGTACGGCCAGACCGGGGAAAATCATACGGTCACTAAGATTGTAAAATAGCGACACCACAAGTTTGTATATGGGAGAAAATCATAATCATATATCAGTTGTCGCATATACATTACATGTAGAAATCTATACAGTTGTAATAATTCAACAAAATTTCTTCGATAAAACTTCAGGACCTTTATAAATAACTCAATGTTCATAGTTTCCATCTGACTTTAATTATCATTTCAAATGCATACTGATCTGATATTGATTTTGCATTCGTTTAGTATTAGATGTGATCATTGCGATCGGATACAAACTTAGTTGTTCATATCCTTGAGACCCTTGTTACAATTAGGGGAATGACTATAACTGTCATCGTTGTGCGGGTAAAGTTTGTATATCTGTTACTGGAAGAGTCAGTCCGTACTGCGGAGAACGTCGGAGATGTGTTCGAATAGAAACTCACGTGAACTGGCGATATTCTTCGAGACTTTCGGAAGTTCCAATGTAGTTACTATGCACAATGAAAGTTGTCAATGTAAATAGAACGTGGAAATGTTGGACTATTTTTGCAGTGATATCAAACTTATATGTCGTATAATATCCCCTTCTATTACCTTGACAATGATTTTCTCCAGACGAGCTTCTTTGTCAATATTAACAACATGTCTCTCTCTCTCTCTCTCTCTCTCTCTCTCTCTCTCTCTCTCTCTCTCTCTCTCTCTCTCTCTCTCTCTCTCTCTCTCTCTCTCTCTCTCTCTCTCTCCCTCCCTCCCTCCCTCCCTCCCTCCCTCCCCCCCCCCCCTCTCTCTCTCTCTCTCTCTCTCTCTCTCTCTCTCTCTCTCTCTCTCTCTCTCTAAGAATTACAGTATTAAATAGACAAAGGTTATTGTTACCGACGATTTTGTTCAGTCGTATAACAATACGGTATCTAGTAACTGGTGTGATGATGTTATGCCACGTCCTGAATAAGAAGATAACAAAAGGAAACGAAATTCTTGCCGCTTATAGTCTATTATACCAAGGCAACACAAATGAAATAGACAGACTTATGAAAGATTCCAATTGAAGCTTCACCAAAGTGTATTTTATAAGCATTGAAATGATTTGTTTTGCTTTCAATATTAATCGTGCAAATTCTTACCAGTGCATTTTAAGAAATTAATCGCTAAATACAGATTGCCGTCACATAGTTTAACCATAGAACCCGGACGCTATCAAGGTATATAGCCAGGAATTTGAGAAATTGCCCAAAATGTGACAATGACATTGAGAACGAGTTCCATTGTGTTCTTTATGCCCTTTTGTTACACAGACCTTCACTCCAAATACAATAAACCATATTATTGGAAGAAACCATCTATGTTCAAACTTGTACAGTTATTCTCTGTCTGTAATGTAAAACAAACGTAAATTCAGGACAATTCTTGAGACACGCAGGAAATTTAAAAATCATGTAAGGTGAAGAAAGAAAATGGAGAAGATAATGGTGATAGGAGAAAGATTACAAATCATAAAAAATATGGTCAGAAAACAAGATTCCAAGACACATGTACAGAACAGTGAGTATCGAAACTGGATTCACTCCTTTATAATGCAATTAACAAGTAATCAACGATACCCTTGTACCTCTTAACTATTACGAATGTTTGACTTTTCAAAACATTTTCCATTCTCAACCATTGCATTACTATAGTAAAGTCTTTCGAAATCATAGTCGCGTTAAACCAAGAGGACATTTGTGACACAAAGCAATGCCACCTTGTCCAAGATAGAGAGGGCGATATTTCAGTGTACATGTATGTGTAATCTACAGACTACCAAACATATTTGTTGGACTGAAGTGTAATGAACAACTAATCGGGCTTTCAAATAAAGTGACAGATTCAAGTCGCTATTGAGAACGATATTGTGGTGATGACTGTGAGATAACGACTACAAAATAGGAATAGAAGTGGTAAACAAGGAACTAATAACTATCTATCTCGTAACTAAGCAACTGTCTATCTTTTCTTCTTGTCTCCATTGAAGATGGTATTCACAGTGGGGTTGTTCAAGTTCAAGTTAATTTATTTATTTATATAAGGTATATATAGGTATCTATACTAAATAAATATGAGGTATAATATTTGTATAATTATGGCATAAATTCAATAGCGCCACGTTCCTAATACTATACTTTGTATTTGACATCAATAAATGGGATTTCAAATGTGCACAAATAGTAGTAACTGTATACACGCTCAGTCTATTGAAAATTTGACTGTTTCATTGTTGGTATTTGACTCACGATCAGCTCATATGCTCTTAGCCTTCATAGCTTTAATTGATATGATATGATATATGATATGATATGATATGACATGACATGACATGACATGATAGTATGTATCTCATGTTAAAGCAAACTCACACTGAAAGTTAACCACCGATTCGTATTTTTCATATATATTTCAGCTATTGTACAATCTATTATATGTCATGTATATACTATTAAAATTTACATTAACTTTAACTTTTCGAAGTTGTCAAAGGATAAGGATAACCTAAAATTACCTTTAAGTTAATAAAGTCAACAAATCTCCAGAACTTCTAGGACTCCCAGATGAGTGTATGTGTGTGGTGAGTGGGATTAGTCAACCACCAATCAAATATACTACCTTTTACTGTCATGGTGTTATTAAACGTTTCTTGAACATTTCAACCCTATGTATAGAGAGTTTGCATAAATGGCTATCAACAGCCTTGAAAGACTCATGGAGTAAAACAATTCTGTCCCTACCTACTGCTGTTGTGTTGTAGGGCTGTGAAATTGCTAGACTAAGTCTAAAATAACCTTAACAAGTTAAATAAAAACAAATTTAGAACCACTAGGAGGAGACCCTTAGGAACGCCATGAGAGGTGGACATTACACCCCTCTCAAACTCTTCCTGTATACCTTTTCATTCATTGCTATTACATCACGGTGTTGTCTTGCAAATTATTTTTTGATGTGAGACACATAGTCAAACAGTCCATTCTTTAGTGTCATGACGAAAATCATGGCATATGAATATGATCTACAGAGGGGGGGGGGGCTGTCCTCATGTGTTACGAATAGCTGATGGGGGGGGGGGCGCATCCTGTTTTTGCTTTAACAGAGGGGCAAAGACTTTTTGACAGCCCAATGGAAAAATTCGTTGACCCACCCCAGGCCAGGGAAAATAACCAGTTGCTTACTTAGGGGCTATAGGTGGAAAAATGTTCAAATGAAAATGATAGCACCACAGGTGTGTTATCTGGATCAAAAATACACACATTTTGATTTAAAGATCTTAAACTTAAATCACTTGGTCAGATTGGTCTGAAATATGATGATGATGTCCTTAGGAATATAGATGAAGAACTGTTGATGACATTATTTTTTAGTCAAAAAGTGTTAATTCTACAACTACTAGGCTGATTGAGCTGAACTTTGATTAAGATGTTTCTAGGGCTATGTAGATGAAGAATAGTATTCAGGAAATGATGATCGCATCAATGATATGGAATTAGGTCGAAACAAAGGAATTTTGGTCAAAATCTTATATCTAGAAACCTACTTGGTGAATGGGAGCTTAAATTTGGTTTGAATGTTTCTAGAAGAGTTATTGTGCAGATGTTTAAGTGAAAATAACACAACTGGCCATAGCAACCATGCCTATCCCCTTAGCAACAGGTAAATGCCAGTAAATTTAGCAAACACTTAGCCAGGGAAGTGAATAAATATTCAAAAATTGTATGCAAATATACCTAGCAACAAGACCATGCCCACAGCAACAGTGAAATAACGGTGCATTATGCAAAGACAGGGATGAATACACAAGTCACAAACTTTCATATAATGGACACATATATATGCCCACCAACAAGATCACACTCATAGCAACATCAAATGATGGTGTATATGACAAAGATAACAACAGGGAAGGATAGGCAAAAATCTGCCACAGCAAGAAACAGAAGACAGGCGACACTTTCCTCGACTGGTCATTTATTATTACCTACATCATCACAAGACAGTGACGTGGAGGTCGGCAATCGTGACATACTAGCAGTGCTCGGAGACAAACAAAATGAAATGAGAACATTTCGTACAGAAGTAACTAGGAAACTAGGAAAAACTGCAGAAGACATTACAAAACTTCAACAAGAAAATCAGCGTCTGGCAAAAGAAAACGAACTTTTGACAAAACAGGTTGAAGATCTGGATACCAAATATGATCAACTCAGAAGTGAATCTTGCCAGAGTAACGTAATTATTCAAGGTGTACCGGAAGATGAGTCTGAAAGCTGGGATGCTGTGAACGAAAAGTTCGCGGAATTTTGAAAGATAAATTAAACATGGAAGCTGCCGAAGATGAAAACGCCATTGAACGGACACATAGACTTAATTATAGAAGGGATGACGGCATTGTATGTGAAATAAATTCCTAAAATGTAAAACTCTGTCGAAAGTTATTCAATCTGCGAAAACGCTACAACGGAACTCTGATATAAGAATTGTCGAAGACTTTTGGCCAAAGGTACGTAATAGTCGCCGTAAGCTAATACCATTAGTAGTAAGAGTGTAACTATTGTGCGGGTTGCGGGCTGCTGCGGGCCACTTTGTTCAGGTTACGGGTTGCTGCGGGTCGCTGCGGGTAACTTTGTTCAGGTTGCGGGCTGCTGCGGGTCGCTGCGGGCCTGGGAATGTAACTGTTGCGGGCCACTGCGGGTTACTGTGGGGAAGTGAGTTTAACTATTGTGCAGGCTGCGGGTTGCTATTTTTACTTACTTTTCAAAACTTGTTGTTTGGCTGGCCAATGGGGGTAACTTATTGTGCAGGTCACATGCGACATGCACTGTATTATTCAATAGAACCTATGTGTTGGGCTAACTGCACACATAATTTTGTATATTATACCCCCACCCCTAAACGTGATGGCTATTTTAAAACAATGATTATAGTTAGCATAGAATTGACCTCTGAAAATATCTCAATTCCACTATTACAATGTACTTTAAATGATTACATAACATTAACTATTTACTGTAACAGAGATGATAGTGGACCAACTTATCTCTGAAACAACTCTTACTGATAACAGGAAGTGGTCCTGTTGTTTTAAAAAACACCAAGTCAAGATTATGGCTGAAATCTACCTTATACAATAAAATTAGTCTGACTAGTGACACAATGGCTCCCACACACTATCCTGACCACAGTAAGATGACAACCAGTAGTCAGGCAGTAGTTTAATACATCACTGAGGAACAGAAAGGAATAGTGGAACAGCCACAACCTTGAAAGTGAATAATGAATAATTGAATAATCAGTACATCCAGTAATTTTGTCTCTATTATTGTCACAACAGAGCTCCAAAAAAATTAATCATCATCATAGTGAGGTTGACCACCATTGACTGAATACTTATGTGCTCATACAGATTATTTATGTATATATGTATTCATTTGTCATTATTTTTTGTAAACTTATATATGTTTTGGATGATTTTATACAAATAATTGTCGTGTGAACCACCCGCAAATTGACCCGCAGTTAGGCCTGTTGACCCACAAAATAACGATACTGTAGTAGTAATGCTGAAAGCAAGAGAAGAGAATAAATGTGCCACTCTTAACTATATATGATCGTTTTATTATTGACGGGCAGCGTTTCTTTTAAGATGAAAGAACCGATTATTATCATGATTATAATTGTTTAATAATTGTTACATTGTATCATTTAGATCCATACTGTAGAACATGAGAAATACATTATAAAACTAGAGAGGGTAAATAAACTTTATCCACAACTCATACCGAGGGTGCGTGGTGGGAGTTGGGTGGAGGGAATTGTTAAACATTTTCTGAGCTTACGTTTATGGTAGTAAAAAGGATAAACATTGTGTACGGCTGACAGTCTGCGCTGCCGAGCTTGCTACACGCTGCAATGGGCAATGCCACGTCATGTGACAGCTCTCGCGTGATTTAAAAATACCTCATCAAGTGAGCCACCCCATATATACATTTTCTATTTATTTGTTATCAATGTTTGAACAATTTTCACAAATCCATAGACCTATCATTTCGCTATTTCAACCTCACGCATCCGAGTTGGGTGCTAAGTTTGAAATAATTTGTTGGAATAAAGTGGTCGGATCAAAACACACACTGGATCTGTTTATTTGTCGATAATATTTATGCACGTAAGATAATATATTATGTGTATGTATACGTGCAATGCATGTGCCACCACCACTTCAATATGTAAACACTCATGTGACTATTATAAATCAGTATGAAAGTATACTTTATAGGATTGAATGCAAATGATTAACAGTAACAACCAAACCATGTAAAAAATAATCAGTTCAAAGTCCATTACATGGAGAGAGAGAGAGAGAGAGAGAGAGAGAGAGAGAGAGAGAGAGAGAGAGAGAGAGAGAGAGAGAGAGAGAGAGAGAGAGAGAGAGAGAGAGAGAGGGGGGGGAGAGGGATATATAATACAATTCTGCAATCGATTAAAATTTCTAGAAAAGCAACCTCATCAATCGACGAGTATAGTTTGTCTTTAATATATCCAAAAGAGAGAACCGCCAACCTCAGTGTCCGCAAAATATAATTATCAAATGGGGTATGTGTGACATCTGTGACGTATGTACCATGTCCCACCATTTCGACGTTTAGACCGGCCCTTAATCTCTGATTATCAATGGAAAGGCTCTGTACAATTTCAGTTGATGAAACAAATTATATCCACGACTATATAACTGTCAAATCAGTGTACTAAATTTGTGGAAAATCTAACACCAAAACTAAGGCTGATCTGTTCAAAGTTCACTGCACCACCTTGTCATAAACGTAGTTTATGGCAATTCATACTTCATAGGTATGCCTGCTTCCTCTAATCTGCTAACAATTTCCTCGTCAAACATTTCGTTCTGAGCAACCGAGAAATGGTTCTTCCAATCACCAACAATTCCCTTCCTAACAAATTGCTTGACATCTCCGTCTACAAAGCCCCAATCGTGTATGACGTATTTGTGGATGGACTCTCTCATTCCTTCAACAGAGCATGCTATCTCAATTCGCTGAATATCTTGATCAGACAAATCAACTTGTAAGAAATTTCCAAATTTTCGGATAGCGTTGCTCATATCTTCTTTCACATCTTCGTATGTTACGTGCAAGACGTTGTCTTCTATACCGACTGTCTTCCATTGAATGACATGTTGTAACCATGGACCTAAAGGGATTCTTCCCTTCGCGAATTCTTCCACAGTTTTGTTCCATTCCAGTGCCATCTTTCCATGTCCAATTCCATTAATAAAATGGTGCATTGAGACGCAGACATCTTTCGGATTTCTAATGACACAGATTGTCTTTACATTGCTGGCTCTTGCCTGTTTCCATGGAAACAAGTGTAATGGCAAATGAGATCGAATCAAGCGAGGTGATTTGAGGTCAAGTTGCCCGGTCTGAAATTGTGCCGCTATTTCTCCACGTACTCCTGGCATTGATGTTGGGTTAACTATCAACCAATCAAATGGAAGAAATTGCTTACTGTTTCCCCGACTGACCAGACCAAAGTCTTGAATATTCTGGAGAATGTTTGAAACCCACGTCGAACCCGACTTTGGGTATCCAATGACAACAACGTCACTTTGACGCCATGAAAAGTCATCAACGAGATCACTTTTCACCTTTTGCTCATCCATTAAGGATGGAAACCAGACATCCCGATATTGAAATGTTACGAGTGGTGTGGTTTCTACAGCCTGGGTAGTTTCTTCTTTCTGTAGTGACGCCATGTTGTTGTTGAATGATTGAAAGACAGAATTTTGGACAGGCGGAAAGGAGTGCCACCCTTTTTATGGTGGGAAATAAATACGATTTAGATTCACATTGCTGTTTGACATTCATCAGACGATAACACACGATTTCAAATATAGAAGATATCATATTAGGATTTCTATTTGAAGGGGTTAGTACCATAAAGGCATAACTCCATACTTTGCGATTTTTCACTTTTGAGGTTGCAGCTGAGGCTTTTTATTGCGTGACTTTACTACGCTGGCAAAACAGCGCGCGAGTTGTCATGCTGATTTAAACTATTTTTAGGCATGCCTTAATACTAAACGTCTCTCTCTCTCTCTCTCTCTCTCTCTCTCTCTCTCTCTCTCTCTCTCTCTCTCTCTCTCTCTCTCTCTCTCTCTCTCTCTCTCTCTCTCTCTCTCTCTCTCTCTCTCTCTCTTTAATGTATTATATACACCTTTTCAAAGATTTTAAGGTACGCTTTATGATAGTATAGTATAGTAATACACCTGAAGGACATGCATGTGGAACACTGTTTTTGCAGTTGTTTAGTAACGCAACATATTGATCGATACACAGGGTCATGGCTTTCAGCTCAAAAACACATTGTAAAAGTATATAACTGTCACTAATATGACTAAACAAGAACTCTGTACTTGAATAAAAGAAAGAATACTACTGTAATAGATGGAATACAGACAAAAGACAAGAAAATGCAAAGTTGCATTTATACAGTACCTAAAAAACATTCACTGGAACCAAAAAAACTACATAACAGTTATCAATAACAGACAAGACATCAAAACATAAGTACAATTCAGGATAAGCTGCAATAGTCTTGCAATTGAGAAGGGACGCCACACACAAGCCAACACTCTATTTGAAAATAGACAAAGTAAACATTGTAATACAACAGAAGACATGATTTGATACATTGCAAAGTAAATACAAAACAAAGAAATCAATTATTTAGTGTAATTTAGTATAATATCAATTCAGATTTCAATAGTATAGAAAAGACTTAATTAGAATGCAATAACAAAAAAAAGAGATTATAATTGCTCTCTGTATTTATCTAAACTCATGTAAAAATATTTAATCAAGAAATTTATTTTACTTATATACTTCTAACATTAGCCTATTTCATTGGAGTCTTCTTTAATATCTTTAGTACATTAATACACCCAAATAGAATTGTATATTTTCTACACAGTTGTAATAAAACTATATCTTATCTTATCTGATCTTTTAGATCATATGATTACATCAAAAGGAAACAATGTGCTGTGATGGTTTTCTCTGGCATAACATCAACAACCACATAACAAATTTAAAGGAACCGGCATTTATGTCTATGTTTATATGTATCTCTAAAAGAACTTTCTTGTCAGACTATGTGAGAGATGTGTAAAAGACATGTAGCAAGGTTTATCTTATATCACTATAGAAATAGTCAAATAATAATGTTGGGTTCTTATATAGCGCTTTCCCACACCGTGCTCAAAGCGCTTTACAATTTATTACCCCTGGCTCGGATCAGAACGGCACAACGGCCCTTTAGTCTTCCTCAACTCCCCGGGGAGCATACAATCCATTGCAGCCATTTCAGCGCTTAGGATTAAAGCCTTCACATTGCAACCTACATCCTACCAGGTCCCCAATTATACAGCTGGGTTGACTGAAGCACAGTCGTGGTTCAAATCTTGCCCAAGGACTTTAGCCACTCAGAAACAAACAGCAGGCTGCGACGGGGCTCGAACCTGCAACCTGTAGATTCCAAGCCGGTCACGCTAACCATTCACCCATCATGACTCCAAATATTTGGTTAACATATTGTCTAGTAATAAAAAGACATTCATTATGCAAATTAAGCATTTAGCTCATTATGGAAATGATTACTTATGGAAATTAGACATCAAAATTAAAAACTACACAAGCAACTACATCAAAACGTATTATTTTTTATGGTTGATGAATGTATCAAGTTAAATAAAATTTTGAAGTTTGTATTCTTAAGATATAGCGTAATTACTGAAAATCATTAACTATGCAAATTACCCATTAAAATTAAAAACTATACCAACAGGCTTTAGAGGATATGAGTGTTTTCTCACGGTTGATGTATGTGCTAAATTATATGGTCTATGTATTTCACAGATATAGCTTAATTACTGAAGATCATTAATAATGCAAATTACTCATTGAAAGTAAAAGCTACATCAAGAAACCTCATGTGCACATTGTTATGGTTGATATATGTACCAAATTATATGACATTTTCAGTTTACATTATTAAGATACAGCCTTATAATACTTACCAGATGTAAACTGAGCGCCTCTCGTAAGGGAACCACCAATTATTAAAATTAAACTAAAAAAAAACTATGGTATAAACAAATTTGTGTTGCTGAGGAGAACTGTGAACTTGGTATACACCATGATAATTTTTATTTCTGAACGATGTGTACGTGTGAACTATGGTTAACCTCAAATGAATCTTCGAAGAGCATGAAGTGAATTGTAAGTTCAAGTAATGTGTTCGATCCGGTAACGAAGCTGAAAAAAAAGGTTCCGGTTTGAGTGAGATCATAGGATTGATTTGTAACTAAACCACTCTTTTATGTTATGTTGTTGTTGTTGTTGTTGTCGTCGTCATCGTCATCATCGTTGTTGTTGTTGTGTATGTAGAGAAATAAGTTACAGTATATTAAGTGCAAAAATCTAATTAAAAAGCTTTCTTTTAATTGAAACACTTTCCTATTCTTTTATATATTTCTTTTTGTGTGGGTCACAGTACAACTCAAGGCAAACCCCCAGGTTTACAAATGTATGTATGTATGTATGTATGTATGTATGTATGTATGTAGTGGTGGTATAATGTGTGTGTGTATGTATGTATGTATGTATGTATGTATGTATGTAGTGGTGGTATAATGTGTGTATGTGTGTATGTATGTAGTGGTGGTATAATGTATGTATGTATGTATGTATGTAGTGGTGGTATAATGTGTGTATGTGTGTATGTATGTAGTGGTGGTATAATGTATGTATGTATGTATGTATGTATGTAGTGGTGGTATAATGTGTGTGTGTGTGTGTGGGGGGGGGTTGTTGTGGTTAAATTATTGAGCAAAATATAATTGTGCATGCCCAAATTTGCAATACAAACATTGTACTTTAATAAATTATTCCAAAATGAAATACAAGTGTATCAGGATGTATTTATTTAAATCATGAATTTATGGGATCAAAATTGTATGAATGAATGTAGAATATTTCATTTTGAAAAATTTCAGGATACCTCCAGCTTGATATTGAGAATACAATATTTTATTGTTGTCATTGTTTTTTGGAATCACTAACAAGATCTATAAAAAGTTACTAATCTAGTACTGAACAGCCAAGTGTAACCTTGGTCAACTTATATCCACATAATGAAGCACATTATTTTTGTGATCAATCCAAAACCCTTTACTGTGTACAATTCTGTGAGATGCAAAACAAAACAGACTCATACCCCGTCCCCCAATAAAATGGATGGACTCATATCTCCCACCCCAAATTTAAAGTATGTTCTCGTCAAATTGTGTCAGCTTTTAATTCAGGTATAGCTTTCGTCTAACAAATGTACATAATTAATGCCATCAACTAGCAGCTATGCAATAATTTTTACCTCCTGTTATAATTTTGAACGTTTTTTCTCTATTTTTGAGCCTTTTGAGTTTTCGATGTTTATTCTGAACCAAACAACACAATTCCAGTAACGTAGATGAAATTACGCTGAAAAATAGCTATAGTTATGCTGGCAAGTCTCTATTACTGACACGACCCTCAATGAAGGGAAGGAAGGGACGACTCACTCTGTATGCAAGCAGGACTAGGGTTAGACTTAGCGTGAGTATGTTTGATTTTATGCCAAGTAAAGGCGTAATTTAGCTGAAAACCCACTCAACTTTGCAATTTAGATGTGAATCACTTCTATTTGCGTTTACATTGTAGGAATTGTAGGATTTGGTTCACGCCAAATTCAATGTCACAAACACAGAAGAAGAAGCCCCAAAATAACAGCAAACGCTACCTACTACAATATACTATAGTATACTGTCAACATGATCGCGTCATGGACACCATCTTGCCATATTACACTCATGGTTCATGCATACGCATTTGTCTTCATTACATTCTCTCACGGAATTGAACTTCGTAAAGGTATAACTCAATTGAAATGTAGATACTAGAGCCAAAGGGAAGATCTAAAAAATAGCGCAAATATTGCGTTGCCGCACAACTTCATGTTCAGGGCAATGATAGATATATAATTTTTTGAAGATTTAAAGTTGTAACCAAAACAAAATTTTCATACCTAATTTCCATCATCATAATCCAGCCATCCTATGTTGGAAGTGTACAAGACAAGTATAGCAACATCCTAATCAAACTTTAAAGGGATGTGTCTACAAGGTTTTGTACTTCTTTATTTTTTTAAATCAATTTGGAACCAAGTCATACCAATGTAACATGTTTAACTTTCTTGGTTGTCTTATTGTAATATTTTAAACACAAGCTACATTCAGTTTATATGGGTAGGTGATGAAACAGCTGTCTTACAACATATTACATAATCAAGTCATAAACCAAACTGGCCATGCTACAGGCTTTACCACCAGAGGAAATAGTAAAGTAAACATTATAGTTAATTAACAATGTACTGTTCTCACTGTGTCAGCTATTAATGAGGACAAATCTACACATTCTCAACAAAGTTAAGCTCAATCTACTGGGTAATTTCAGAGTTGAAGATTTTTGAGGAAAAGCAATGATATAGAATAACACTTCTAGAAACATCTCACCAAGTTTCAAACTCATTCACTTAGTACTTTTTGAGATATAAGTTTTTGACCAAAATTCACATTTCTACACCTTAATTCCATATCACTCATGGAATCATGGTATGCGTAACATATCTTCGTCCATACATCCCTAGATACATTCCCATTAAATTTCAGCTCAATCTGCTCAGTGGTTTTGGAATTATAGATTTTCAACCAAAGAGACACATTTTTAGCTCTAATTTGCATATCACTGATGGAATCATCCCGTCATGAACAAATCTTACTTTACACCCCCTTAAGAATGTTCCCACCAAATTTCGCACCAATCTGCCCAGTAGTTTCTGAGTTTAAGTTTTTTGACCAAAAATCACATTTTTTGACCCAAATCACACACCTGTGATGCGATCTTTTTGATTTGAACAATTTCCCAACTAGACACCCAAGGTAATGGACCCACCAAATATCGTTTAGACATCAAGCGGTTTTTGACTTTAAGTTGTTTACACACATACACACACACACACACACACACACACACACAGACAGACAGACGCCGGGCGATCCCTATAGCACTACTGAACCTCAGTTCAGTTGTGCTAAAAATATATAGTATTTGTATACTCACCAAACGTTTCGGATTTGGTCTGTTCGAACCACTAATTTGGGCAGACTAGATGCCATATCATAAAACCATTGACAGCGACCGGCCACTGAAGGCAGCCTTCTGAGTTTACTCAAATTAATATAGCGTAATTATATCAATTAATTCATATTGTCTTAACACTTTAAAGTACACCAACAAATTTTATAGGACAAATGTATTTTCTTATGTATGATGAATATACTAATTTTTATTGAAATTGAAGTATGGAGTCTTAAGATATTGCTTAATTATTTGATTTCATTAATATGCAAATTTCTCTAATTAAACATTAACAGATCTGGCTCAAAACCTAATCAGGTCTAGCTATTACCCTAAAGATTATATATTCCAAATTTCATTACAATTGAGCCAGCCAAATTTTAGAAAATGATGACACAGACAGACAGACAGACAGACAGACAGACACACAGACAAACATTAGTATTTTAATACCTCCCGTACCCTTACAGGAGGTAAAAATTATTAATTATGCAAATGTTTCATTAAAACTACACTACATCAACAAGCTTTACAGGACATATGCGATTTGTTATGGTTAACATATTTACTGAATGATATTGAAATTGAAGTATGCATTCTTAAGATATAGCCTAATTCCCAAAAATAATTAATTATGCAAATGATTCACTAAATCTTTAAGCGAAATCAACAAACTTTATAGGACATATGCGTTTTCTCAAAGTTAACGTATGTACTAAATTATATTGCAACTGAAGTATGTATTCTTAAGATATAGCCTAACTAAAAATAATTAATTATGCAAATTATTCATTAACACTGTAAGGTACACCAAACTTTAAAGGTCAAATGCACTTTGTTATGTTTAAACATATGTAATACATTATATTGAAATTGAAGTATGCAGTCTTAAGATATTGCTTAATTAGTCAATTTCATTGATATGCAAATTGCCCTAATTAATATGAAAAGATCTCGCTCAAAAACCGATCAGTTCTAGCCATTCCCCCTCAAATTATATCTACCAAATTTCATTATAATTGGGCGAGCCGTTTTAAAGAAAATGATGACACAGACAGGCAGACACACACATACAGATGGACGGATGGATGGACAGAGACAGACAGACATCATCATTTCAATACTTCCTCTTACAGGCGGTAAAAATGCTGTCAGAGGTGAAAAGAAACATGATCTATGAGTCCCAGAATCAATTGTAAGGACTTGATCCCACTACTACCACAACAGTAGTAATTTCAAAGTCATTGATTGTTCCCACTATGACCATCACAGTGAGTTTGTGTGAAGGTACTGCATCAATTAATACATGTGTTTGGATTTAATTCATGCCATGCAGAGCTGAAGACCAGAACTCACAACGACTAAATGGGCACATTACCCACATTATCAGGACTGAGGTCATTCCACCAAACATATACCGGTACAATGGATATTGTACCTGACAATTAGATGTCATTCCCCAATATTTTTCTTCGTTCAGCCATTCAAGGCAAATATGAGTGACCTAAGCAGTCTTTGTCACTATGAGTCGATATTCTATCAACTTATAGTGACAACCCTTAGAGGTCAAGAGTGTTTTCCAGCTGAATCAACATAATTATACCAGTGCCAGTAATATCAAAGAAAAATTCAGGAAAGTAATGGCAATTTTGAACACAGCAGAACCAGCGATGTAGACACGTGTTGTCATGACATAGACGTGTGTTGTTGTGACATAGAACGACCAGAGTATATATTCCATATTTTTAGTTCTAAATGGCTCCTGCATGGTATAATCAAACAATACACATTGTACCTGACAATCAAACATGAATATATATGGATAAATGAACCTCACACATGAATATGTCTGGCACCTGTTTTTTTTTTCAATCAATCATGATACAATTTCACAATGGTGGATGTTTGAAAAAGAGAGAACATTGCTTTGGAGAGACATGAAAGTTTGAATTTGGCTTTCTAGTAAAGTCAGTATTCATTGTTATTGTATCTTTGTAAAACAGCGCCACTGTGTAAAACTGCAAGAGTGTGTAAAACAGCAACACTGTGTAAAACTGCAAGAGTGTGTAAAACAGCAACACTGTAAAACTGCAAGAGTGTGTAAAACAGCGACACTGTGTAAAACTGCAAGTGTGTAAAACAGCGACACTGTGTAAAACTGCAAGACTTTGTAAAACAGCGACACTGTGTAAAACTGCCAGAGTGTGTATAACAGCGACACTGTGTAAAACTGCAAGTGTGTAAAACAGCGACACTGTGTAAAACTGCCAGAGTGTGTAAAACAGCGACACTGTGTAAAACTGCCAGAGTGCACTGCACTGCAAGGACATGAAATATGAAGTCTACATGAAAACTTTCAAATCTTTCTACCTTGTACTGTTTACAACCAAATGTGGAAATTTTGAACAGAGAGAAAAATTGTATCGCATTCTCTAGACAGCCCTACATCATTCATAATACATCAAGTGATAGAAGTGTTATACACAATTATTACAAATAAAATAAGTCACAATATTTACAAACCAAGAAGCATCAAAGTTTAATAGTAATATACAATTATTATATAAATGAACATTATAAATTTCATCAAGAATTGTAAATAAGAAAAAATCAATGTAAATTAAAACAAAGCTTTCAAGTAAATATAGTTTACCCATTCATTGGTAAAAGTTGTGCGTGTATAATACTAGAAAACTGATATACCACGTACACAGTAGACAGTAACTAGTATACCATGTACACAGTAGACAGTAACTAGTATACCATGTATACAGTAGACAGTAACTAGTATACCACATACACAGTAGACAGTAACTAGTATACCATGTACACAGTAGACAGTAACTAGTATACCATGTACACAGTAGACAGTAACTAGTATACCATGTACACAGTAGACAGCAACTAGTATACCACGTACACAGTAGACAGTAACTAGTATACCACGTACACAGTAGACAGTAACTAGTATACCATGTACACAGTAGACAGTAACTAGTATACTATGTACACAGTAGACAGTAACTAGTATACCATGTACACAGTAGACAGTAACTAGTATACCATGTACACAGTAGACAGTAACTAGTATACCATGTACACAGTAGACAGTAACTAGTATACCATGTATACAGTAGACAGTAACTAGTATACCACGTACATAGTAGTCAGTAACTAGTATACCACATACACAGACAGTAACTAGTATACCATGTACACAGTAGTCAGTAACTAGTATACCATGTACACAGTAGACAGTAACTAGTATACCATGTACACAGTAGACAGTAACTAGTATACCATGTATACAGTAGACAGTAACTAGTATACCACGTACATAGTAGTCAGTAAACTAGTATACCACATACACAGACAGTAACTAGTATACCATGTACACAGTAGTCAGTAACTAGTATACCATGTATACAGTAGACAGTAACTAGTATACCACGTACACAGTAGACAGTAACTAGTATACCACGTACATAGTAGTCAGTAACTAGTATACCACATACACAGACAGTAACTAGTATACCATGTACACAGTAGTCAGTAACTAGTATACCATGTATACAGTAGACAGTAACTAGTATACCACATACATGGTAGACAGTAACTAGTATACCACATACACAGTAGTCAGTAACTAGTATACCACGTACACAGTAGACAGTAACTAGTATACCATGTACACAGTAGACAGTAACTAGTATACCATGTATACAGTAGACAGTAACTAGTATACCACATACACAGTAGACAGTAACTAGTATACCACGTACACAGTAACTAGTATACCATGTACACAGTATACCATGTATACAGTAGACAGTAAATAGTATACCATGTATACAGTAGTCAGTAACTAGTATACCACATACACAGTAGACAGTGACTAATATACCATGTACACAGTAGTCAGTAACTAGTATACCATGTACACAGTAGACAGTAACTAGTATACCACATACACAGTAGACAGTAACTAGTATACCATGTATACAGTAGACAGTAACTAGTATACCATGTACACAGTAGACAGTAACTAGTATACCACATACACAGTAGACAGTAACTAGTATACCACGTACACAGTAGACAGTAACTAGTATACCACATACACAGACAGTAACTAGTATACCACGTACACAGTAGACAGTAACTAGTATACCACATACACAGTAGTCAGTAACTAGTATACCACGTATACAGTAGACAGTAACTAGTATATCACATACACAGTAGACAGTAACTAGTATACCACGTACACAGTAGACAGTAACTAGTATACCATGTACACAGTAGACAGTAACTAGTATACCATGTACACAGTAGACAGTAACTAGTATACCACGTACACAGTAGTCAGTAACTAGTATATCACGTACACAGTAGACAGTAACTAGTATACCACGTACACAATAGACAGTAACTAGTATACCATGTATACAGTAGACAGTAACTAGTATACCACATACACAGTAGTCAGTAACTAGTATACCATGTATACAGTAGACAGTAACTAGTATACCACGTACACAGTAGACAGTAACTAGTATACCACGTACACAGTAACTAGTATACCACGTACACAGTAGACAGTAACTAGTATACCACGTACACAGTAACTAGTATACCACGTACACAGTAGACAGTAACTAGTATACCACATACACGGTAGACAGTAACTAGTATACCACGTACACAGTAGTCAGTAACTAGTATACCACATACACAGTAGCAATAACTAGTATACCACATACACAGTAGACAGTAACTAGTAAACCACGTACACAGTAGACAGTAACTAGTATACCATGTATACAGTAGACAGTAACTAGTATACCACATACACAGTAGACAGTAACTAGTATACCACATACATGGTAGACAGTAACTAGTATACCACGTACACAGTAGTCAGTAACTAGTATACCACATACACAGTAGCAATAACTAGTATACCACACACACAGTAGACAGTAACTAGTAAACCACGTACACATTAGACAGTAACTAGTATACCACATACACAGTAGTCAGTAACTAGTATACCATGTATACAGTAGACAGTACCTAGTATACGGCATACACAGTAGACAGTAACTAGTATACCACATACACAGTAACTAGTACACCATGTACACAGTAGTCAGTAACTAGTATACCATGTACACAGTAGACAGTAACTAGTATACCACGTACACAGTAGACAGTAACTAGTATACCATGTATACAGTAGACAGTAACTAGTATACCGCATACACAGTAGACAATAACTATCTGAGTATTTTTTGATACATATTATAAATTATGATATCGGATTGTTTACGAGTTATATCTTGATACCAGGTTTGAGTTCAGTCAATTGTAAGTGGTTGTTATGTTTGCTTCAGTAAGTAGAATACTGTGACTACCTTTTAAATAATGCAGTAAAAACTACGCCTAAACACATATAAACTCAGTTTGCGCCTCTTTAATAAAAGCTTTATGTATTAAGTAATAAAGCTTTGAATAAACACTAGCTTTGCTTGTGATACCTTGGTAGAATTCAGTTGTCTGTGATATCTATTGCTTCATTATTTCATACTCTCTACCACTCTATGACATGCAATATGATGAATTGGAGAATTCAAACAGAAATACAGGATTGATTGTTTGGTCACTATGTCTGCTATAGTCAAACTGCAATTATATATTTTGAATCCATCATAAAGTCCACAGTTTCATGTTGCCATGCTACATGATGGCATTACCAATCCATCATAAAGTCCACACTTTCATGTTGCCTTGCTATGTGATGGCACTACCAATCCATCATAAAGTCCACAGTTTCATGTTGCCTTGCTACATGATGGCACTACCAATCCATCATAAAGTCCACACTTTCATGTTGCCTTGCTATGTGATGGCACTACCAATCCATCATAAAGTCCACATTTTCATGTTGCCTTGCTATGTGATGAGACTGCTAATCCATCATAAAGTCCACAGTTTCATGTTGCCTTGCTACATGATGGCACTACCAATCCATCATAAAGTCCACACTTTCATGTTGCCTTGCTATGTGATGGCACTACCAATCCATCATAAAGTCCACATTTTCATGTTGCCTTGCTATGTGATGAGACTGCTAATCCATCATAAAGTTCACAGTTTCATGTTGATTTGCTAGGTGATGGTGCCACTAATCCATCTAGTTCTCGTTTGTGACCACTCTCTGCTAACCAGGCCTGTAAATTGGATTATTACTGTCAGAAATATGACTTCCTCTTCAAATATCAGTCTACAATTATACATAACTACATTGTATGAATGCCCCATATCTTTTTTCTGTGCATAATTGCACAGACATACATAGATACAGACAAGATCTCACGGAACATACACACACACACACACGCACGCACGCATACACACATACACATGCACACACACACACACACACACACAAGCACGGGGGTGGGGGTGGGACCTGTTCTGGCATGTCTGAGTTATATCGGATTGTATCATGACGAAAATGGATATGCACATGTATGTCATAGAACACTGTGCTAACACCAACTTTGAATGAGATCTGTTCAAGCATGTCTGAGTTATGGCTTTGGACATGGAAAATTTGCAAACAAAATGGCTGCCAGGCAGCCATATTGGATCGTATCACAACAACAATGAATATGCACATGTATGTCATAGAACACTGTCCTAATACCAACTTTGAATGAGATCTGTTCAAGCATGTCTGAGTTATGGCTTTGGACAGGGAAAACTCGCAAACAAAATGGCTGCTAGGCGGCCATATTGGATGGTATCATGAAACAAAATGACGTACATATGTATGCCATAGTATGTTGCCCCTGTACCAAGTTTGAAAAAAATCGGTCTTGGCATCTCCAAGAAACGGCTCTGGACGGCAGGATGGACGGACGGACGGACGGAACCCAATCCGTAAGTCCCCGTCCGGATGACTAAAAAAAGAACCTGATGCAGTGAGAAAGAAATTTGGAAACAGTCATCAGCAACAGACAAAGATGAGGACAGAGACATCAAACGTAGACAATATTCACACAGAGACATCCAGTATTGTTAATCCAAATCTGATTTACCTGAAACTTCGTCTCTACTAGTGTTTGGAACTCTTTCCTTTGTGATGATGTTAGTCCTGCTTCTTTTACAGTTTTCTGCCAGGTTTGTAGACTTTTCTCTCTATGAGTTAAGGCCCTGTCATATTTGGTTGGCAGACCACCAGGTGTGTCCTGTACAGCAAATGTTACAAAAAATAAGTGAATTATTCCATAGTTAGTTTCTACCATACACCATGAATTTAAAGAAGATACTTCACTCATACCCCTGACTTTAATGTATGGGAAGATGATAAAACAAATATAATGGATAATATTCAATTTTTAATTATGTATTTTTATCATTTCTGAATATTTGTTAGACTTTGTCCTTGTACTAACTATTATCTGAACACTAGTTTGTGGATAAATTAGATCACCTTTGTTTATTTGAATAAAAACTGAAATTGTTAGAATGGTCTGCAGTCAATTAGTACATTTGAAATTTCAGAATGACATGGATGCTTTGATATTGCGTTGTGATAAAAAGTTAGCATCATCATTGCCACCACCATTGTTGCTCTGCCACCATTGTCGTCATCGTTGTCGTCATCATCGTCGTCGTCGTCGTCGTTGTCATCATCATTGTATGTAAAAGCCGGTCGGGACCTTCATCAACAATGCAAACTTCCATACAAAAAGCCTATCAAAGTCATCGTCATCAAAAAATAAGTGAAACTTGCTACACACCAATATACACAGCCCGATGATGAAGACAAGTTTGATAGGCTTTTTCTATGGAATTTTGCATTGTCGATGATGGTCCCAACCAGCTTTCCATATCATTGTCACCACCATCATCATCATCGTCATCATCATCATCATCATCATCATCATCATCATCACAACCATCATCATCATCATCACAACCATCATCATCATCATCATCATCATCATCATCATCATCATCATCATCATCATCACAACCATCATCATCATCATCACAACCATCATCATCATCATCATCATCATCATCATCATCATCATCATCATCATCATCATCATCATCATCATCATCATCATCACAACCATCATCATCGTCATTGTCACAATCTTGATATCTATTCTTTTTCATTCAATATTGAAGTTACTGTCAAAAATAGAACACTGTGTTTTCAATCCTTTCACCATATACACTTGTCCAATGTCAAAGTCAATGTCAATCCTTACCCTTGTCAGTCCATCCATACTGTAAGGTATCACGAATGTGTAGAATTCTTTAGATGACATCAGTTGCCATACAGGTCTACCTGCTTGGTGATCTGACCCTGTACACAAAATATACCAAGTTATGTATTAATATCAGTTGCCATACAGGTCCACCTGCTTGGTGATCTGACCCTGTACACAAAATATACCAAGTTATGTATTAATATCAGTTGCCATACAGGTCCACCTGCTTGGTGATCTGACAATGTACACAAAATATTTTTATCACTGTATTGCTTACAAAATGTACTTGGTTATTTTCTTGCTGACCAGCTGATAACAGGGTGAAAGTTAGCTGTAGTTTTTGAAACTGTTTTGAGTTGAATTTCGTTGAGACCACTCACTGGCTTTATCTTGTATTATTTTGTTGTCAGTAGTAATTTCAACAAGCTAATTATTTGACACTGGAAACATAACACATTAGTTTTCTTTACTGAACTTGTTTGTGTACAGTTGACAGTAGTGTTTTTACTAGGAGTAGAACACTAAAATGACACTAGTCTAGTGTTTTTACTAGGAGTAGAACACTAAAATGACACTAGTCTAGTATTTTTACTAGGAGTAGAACACTAAAATGACACTAGTCTAGTATTTTTACTAGGAGTAGAACACTAAAATGACACTAGGCTAGTGTTTTTACTAGGAGTAGAACACTAAAATGACACTAGTCTAGTGTTTTTACTAGGAGTAGAACACTAAAATGACACTAGTCTAGTGTTTTTACTAGGAGTAGAACACTAAAATGACACTAGTCTAGTATTTTTACTAGGAGTAGAACACTAAAATGACACTAGTCTAGTGTTTTTACTAGGAGTAGAACACTAAAATGACACTAGTCTAGTGTTTTTACTAGGAGTAGAACACTAAAATGACACTAGGCTAGTGTTTTTACTAGGAGTAGAACACTAAAATGACACTAGTCTAGTGTTTTTACTAGGAGTAGAACACTAAAATGACACTAGTCTAGTGTTTTTACTAGGAGTAGAACACTAAAATGACACTAGTCTAGTGTTTTTACTAGGAGTAGAACACTAAAATGACACTAGTCTAGTGTTTTTACTAGGAGTAGAACACTAAAATGACACTAGTCTAGTGTTTTTACTAGGAGTGGAACACTAAAATGACACTAGTCTAGTGTTTTTACTAGGAGTAGAACACTAAAATGACACTAGTCTAGTATTTTTACTAGGAGTAGAACACTAAAATGACACTAGTCTAGTGTTTTTACTAGGAGTGGAACACTAAAATGACACAAGTCTAGTGTTTTTACTAGGAGTAGAACACTAAAATGACACTAGTCTAGTGTTTTTACTAGGAGTGGAACACTAAAATGACACTAGTCTAGTGTTTTTACTAGGAGTAGAACACTAAAATGACACTAGTCTAGTATTTTTACTAGGAGTAGAACACTAAAATGACACTAGTCTAGTATTTTTACTAGGAGTAGAACACTAAAATGACACTAGTCTAGTATTTTTACTAGGAGTAGAACACTAAAATGACACGTCTAGTATTTTTACTAGGAGTAGAACACTAAAATGACACTAGTCTAGTGTTTTTACTAGGAGTAGAACACTAAAATGACACTAGTCTAGTGTTTTTACTAGGAGTAGAACACTAAAATGACACTAGTCTAGTATTTTTACTAGGAGTAGAACACTAAAATGACACTAGTCTAGTATTTTTACTAGGAGTAGAACACTAAAATGACACTAGTCTAGTGTTTTTACTAGGAGTAGAACACTAAAATGACACTAGTCTAGTATTTTTACTAGGAGTAGAACACTAAAATGACACTAGTCTAGTGTTTTTACTAGGAGTAGAACACTAAAATGACACTAGTCTAGTGTTTTTACTAGGAGTAGAACACTAAAATGACACTAGTCTAGTGTTTTTACTAGGAGTAGAACACTAAAATGACACTAGTCTAGTGTTTTTACTAGGAGTAGAACACTAAAATGACACTAGTCTAGTATTTTTACTAGGAGTAGAACACTAAAATGACACTAGTTTAGTGTTTTTACTAGGAGTGGAACACTAAAATGACACTAGTTTAGTGTTTTTACTAGGAGTAGAACACTAAAATGACACTAGTCTAGTGTTTTTACTAGTAGAACACTAAAATGACACTAGTCTAGTATTTTTACTAGGAGTAGAACACTAAAATGACACTAGTCTAGTATTTTTACTAGGAGTAGAACACTAAAATGACACTAGTCTAGTATTTTTACTAGGAGTAGAACACTAAAATGACACTAGTCTAGTATTTTTACTAGGAGTAGAACACTAAAATGACACTAGTCTAGTATTTTTACTAGGAGTAGAACACTAAAATGACACTAGTCTAGTGTTTTTACTAGGAGTAGAACACTAAAATGACACTAGTCTAGTGTTTTTACTAGGAGTGGAACACTAAAATGACACTAGTCTAGTGTTTTTACTAGGAGTAGAACACTAAAATGACACTAGTCTAGTGTTTTTACTAGGAGTAGAACACTAAAATGACACTAGTCTAGTGTTTTTACTAGGAGTAGAACACTAAAATGACACTAGTCTAGTGTTTTTACTAGGAGTAGAACACTAAAATGACACTAGTCTAGTGTTTTTACTAGGAGTAGAACACTAAAATGACACTAGTCTAGTATTTTTACTAGGAGTAGAACACTAAAATGACACTAGTCTAGTGTTTTTACTAGGAGTGGAACACTAAAATGACACTAGTCTAGTGTTTTTACTAGGAGTGGAACACTAAAATGACACTAGTCTAGTGTTTTTACTAGGAGTAGAACACTAAAATGACACTAGTCTAGTATTTTTACTAGGAGTAGAACACTAAAATGACACTAGTCTAGTGTTTTTACTAGGAGTAGAACACTAAAATGACACTAGTGTAGTGTTTTTACTAGGAGTGGAACACTAAAATGACACTAGTCTAGTGTTTTTACTAGGAGTAGAACACTAAAATGACACTAGTCTAGTGTTTTTACTAGGAGTGGAACACTAAAATGACACAAGTGTAGTGTTTTTACAAGGAGTAGAACACTAAAATGACACTAGTCTAGTGTTTTTACTAGGAGTAGAACACTAAAATGACACTAGTCTAGTGTTTTTACAAGGAGTAGAACACTAAAATGACACTAGTCTAGTGTTTTTACTAGGAGTAGAACACTAAAATGACACTAGTGTAGTGTTTTTACTAGGAGTGGAACACTAAAATGACACTAGTCTAGTGTTTTTACTAGGAGTAGAACACTAAAATGACACTAGTCTAGTGTTTTTACTAGGAGTGGAACACTAAAATGACACTAGTCTAGTGTTTTTACTAGGAGTAGAACACTAAAATGACACTAGTCTAGTGTTTTTACTAGGAGTAGAACACTAAAATGACACTAGTGTAGTGTTTTTACAAGGAGTAGAACACTAAAATGACACTAGTCTAGTGTTTTTACTAGGAGTAGAACACTAAAATGACACTAGTCTAGTGTTTTTACTAGGAGTAGAACACTAAAATGACACTAGTCTAGTGTTTTTACTAGGAGTAGAACACTAAAATGACACTAGTCTAGTATTTTTACTAGGAGTAGAACACTAAAATGACACAAGTGTAGTGTTTTTACTAGGAGTAGAACACTAAAATGACACTAGTCTAGTATTTTTACTAGGAGTAGAACACTAAAATGACACTAGTCTAGTGTTTTTACTAGGAGTGGAACACTAAAATGACACTAGTCTAGTGTTTTTACTAGGAGTGGAACACTAAAATGACACTAGTCTAGTATTTTTACTAGGAGTAGAACACTAAAATGACACTAGTCTAGTGTTTTTACTAGGAGTGGAACACTAAAATGACACTAGTCTAGTATTTTTACTAGGAGTAGAACACTAAAATGACACTAGTGTAGTGTTTTTACTAGGAGTAGAACACTAAAATGACACTAGGCTAGTGTTTTTACTAGGAGTAGAACACTAAAATGACACTAGTCTAGTATTTTTACTAGGAGTAGAACACTAAAATGACACTAGTCTAGTGTTTTTACTAGGAGTAGAACACTAAAATGACACTAGGCTAGTGTTTTTACTAGGAGTAGAACACTAAAATGACACTAGTCTAGTGTTTTTACTAGGAGTAGAACACTAAAATGACACTAGTCTAGTGTTTTTACTAGGAGTAGAACACTAAAATGACACTAGTCTAGTGTTTTTACTAGGAGTAGAACACTAAAATGACACTAGTCTAGTATTTTTACTAGGAGTAGAACACTAAAATGACACTAGTCTAGCGTTTTTACTAGGAGTGGAACACTAAAATGACACTAGTCTAGTGTTTTTACTAGGAGTGGAACACTAAAATGACACTAGTCTAGTGTTTTTACTAGGAGTAGAACACTAAAATGACACTAGTCTAGTATTTTTACTAGGAGTAGAACACTAAAAAGGTTTAACTTACCTAAATATAGTGGTTTGTCCCATAGGTTTGGTGTATGGCACAGATTAACTTACCTAAAACACAGTGGTTTGTCCCACAGGTTTGGTGTATGGCACAGATTAACTTACCTAAAACACAGTGGTTTGTCCCATAGATTTGGTGTATGGTACAGATTAACTTACCTAAAACACAGTGGTTTGTCCCATAGATTTGGTGTATGGCACAGATTAACTTACCTGAAACACAGTGGTTTGTCCCATAGATTTGGTGTATGGCACAGATTAACTTACCTAAACACAGTGGTTTGTCCCATAGGTTTGGTGTATGGCACAGATTAACTTACCTAAACACAGTGGTTTGTCCCATAGGTTTGGTGTATGGCACAGATTAACTTACCTAAACACAGTGGTTTGTCCCATAGGTTTGGTGTATGGCACAGATTAACTTACCTAAACACAATGGTTTGTCCCATAGGTTTGGTGTATGGCACAGATTAACTTACCTAAACACAGTGGTTTGTCCCATAGGTTTGGTGTGGCAGCAATGCCAGCCTTGGCCATGTGTTCTTCTAGTAATGGATAATGTGTGTGATATGGTGCCAGCACTATGCTGTCATTGCCACCAAGTAATAATGGTCTTGTAGAGGTCAGAATGTGAAAGGTACACAGAGTAGATGCACTGTAGATAAAAACAAAAGTATTACTCTCGCTTACTAACAGAGGGAGCACTTTTAGTTCTCATCCTACAAAATAGATTTACATTTAATGGATCTGTTTTCTACCCCTACATGCAAATATGTCTAAAAAATGTTGTCAAATTGAGAAAAAGAAGAATTTTTGCTATACCGGGGTAGTAATTAAATGCATAGCACTAAAATAAAGTAAAGTGTCGACAAAAGAACTATTTTTTCTTAACTACATACTGGTTTTATATTCATAGCACTACATACTACTACATACTGACTTTGTATTCATAGCACTACATACTACTACATACTGGCTTTGTATTCATAGCACTACATACTACTACATACTGGCTTTGTATTCATAGCACTACATACTACTACATACTGGCTTTGTATTCATAGCACTACATACTACTACATACTGGCTTTGTATTCATAGCACTGCATACTACTACATACTGGCTTTGTATTCATAGCACTACATACTACTACATACTGGCTTTGTATTCATAGCACTGCATACTACTACATACTAGCTTTGTATTCATAGCGCTACATACTACTACATACTGGCTTTGTATTCATAGCACTACATACTACTACATACTGACTTTGTATTCATAGCACTACATACTACTACATACTGGCTTTGTATTCATAGCACTATATACTACTACATACTGGCTTTGTATTCATAGCACTGCATACTACTACATACTGGCTTTGTATTCATAGCACTATATACTACTACATACTGGCTTTGTAGTCATAGTACTACATACTGGCTTTATGTTCATAGTACTTTTATAGTACATACTACTACATACTGATTTGAAATTGACTGTGCTGTCTGAAACATTTTCAATTTTGGCCAATTTAATAGTTAGGAGGTGAGGGGTGGTGTCTGAGTGAATGACATAGAGAGGTTATTCTGTAGTTGTGGAGAGTGTACAGTCAATGACATAGAGAGGTTATTCTGTAGTTGTGGAGAGTGTACAGTCAAGGACATAGAGGGGTTATTCTGTAGTTGTGGAGAGTGTACAGTCAAGGACATAGAGGGGTTATTCTGTAGTTGTGGAGAGTGTACAGTCAAGGACATAGAGAGGTTATTCTGTAGTTGTGGAGAGTGTACAGTCAAGGACATAGAGAGGTTATTCTGTAGTTGTGGAGAGTGTACAGTCAATGACATAGAGAGGTTATTCTGTAGTTGTGGAGAGTGTACAGTCAAGGACATAGAGAGGTTATTCTGTAGTTGTGGAGAGTGTACAGTCAAGGACATAGAGAGGTTATTCTGTAGTTGTGGAGAGTGTACAGTCAAGGACATAGAGAGGTTATTCTGTAGTTGTGGAGAGTGTACAGTCAATGACATAGAGAGGTTATTCTGTAGTTGTGGAGAGTACAGTTGACAATAAACACCAAAGTGATCAAACCTGACAAACTAAGCCAAACACTGTACAGGTAAAATCTATATATTATCAATACTTTGATCTTTCTACCTGTTTATCTTGTTATCACACTTACTTGACAGAGAGTCTTCTACAGGGTGTTATTAGTGTCACATCTTCACATGCATTGACATGTACTGTGGTTTGTACAGCTCCTAGCACTATTGTAGAATGACGACATTTCTCTATACTCACTGATCTGAAAATAATCAATTTAAAATTCATCTGTTTCATTCTAAATTGTAATATGATTATTTCATACTTGAAATGATAATAGTTGATAAATCAAACAAACCAGTTCATTCTGTAAACAAGACAAAAGACTTGATGTGGACTTGATATACTTTACATTTCATTTCACATGTACTAGTATTTCATATACTCTACATGTACTAGTATTTCATACTCTACATATTAGATATCCTTTCATATTAGATATCCTTTTTGGATATCAACAAGCAAAGACAATAGACAGTTTCAAATCTGCCCTCTCCAGCATTGATATCACTGATCTCATAGATTGATGTGCTCAACTGAACATGAGTGAGATCTAAAGGATGCTGCCAGTATCAGACCTGTGTGTTATAATCCTTTTTGGATGTTTACACCCTCAGTATAGAAGTAGTGAACATTTCAAATAAAGTTAACCTATTTGATACACTACATACCTTAACAAAATACATCAAGTCACACAAAATGAGTTTATCAACTTTTCACTTGACTGAAAATACTGACATAAAACTTTGAATAAACTAGTGTTAATGTTGATACATGTCTTCTATAAGATTACATACAATTGTCTTCTATAACATTAAGTAAGTTTCAGTAAGTAAAATACTGTAAGTAGCTGTTAAATATGCAGCAAAAATTATGACCCAAAATGTATGAACTCAGTTTGTAGCCCTTTTATACGGTAAGTAAGATGGCATTTGATAAACTAAACATTTGATTGACTAAACAAGACATTTGACTGGATAAACAAGACATTTGATTGGTTAAACAATGTAGTATTTGATATAATGGACAAGTCCATTTTACCTTAGAGGTGATAGTAGATTGATATAATGGACAAGTCCATTTTACCTTAGAGGTGATAGTAGATTGATATAATGGACAAGTCCATTTTACCTTAGAGGTGATAGTAGATAGATATAAGAATAGTGACATCGGTGGATCTTCACTGCTGCATCGTCTAGTGTCTTGGAGCACTGTTAAAAAACAAGCACAACATGAATGAGTAAATTCATGAGTGGTGTAAAACACAACATGAATTATGAGTGGTGTAAACATTATAAATTACATTTATGTCTTTTATATAACTTATATTGTTCTTTGACTACTGTCTCAGTGAGAGTTCAATCTTGTAGCAGACAATAAAATAGTGACAAGGCCCCTTAAGTCACTTGTATTTTCCTTGGCTGAACATAGAAAACTATTGGGGAATCTCCCCAATAGCAAAAATACATTTATAAGTAACAGTTTGTTTGGTTATTTGTACAACAATTAGCAACAATGTGCACATCAAAATCTTGAAAAAATATTCAGTTTTTTGTTGTGACTACAAGTAGTACAATAGAAAAATATGTTTTTAATTTCAAATTCTAACTGGTCTTGTTTTCTTAGAACGTTTTTATAAAAACATCCTACCTGAATATCTCCTCCGGAACAATTTATAGTCGCTACAAAGTACATGTTTTGGAGGGCATTGAAGAAACCACCACTTCTATTTCGCTTAAAATGCAGCTAATTCAAACTTGAGATTGTTCAAAACTATAATGAATTGACAAAAACTAACGTACTCCAGATGACAAATGCCTCCTGATGTTGAACTTTGATGTTAACGTTAAATTGCTTACTAATTTGACTAATTTGACTAAGTAGTACAATGCAAATTTCAGATACATGATATAGGTCATGAATGACAGTGCTGACTTCAGCTGGAGATCGACGATTATGAACACGGAAGTGTTCCACGCTCCCACCACGTAATTTTACCGAACAAACGTTGATTTTTATGATAACCACATACTGAAAAATGATATAAAATAACATCAGGCTGTTGTACAGGTTGGTTGGGGCCTACGCGAGTGGAAAATCGCTCTCGTGGATTTTAATTTGCGCGAGCGGTAGGCGAGCGGAGCGATCATTCGCCTCAAAAGGCATGCCCTGTAGTGTGCATCTATTGTGTTTCCAAACTCACCTTGGCTAACGTCTGTTTACCAACTTGGGAAATGATAACTATTTTACACCTATTAGACAAAACAAATTTTGGTATAAATACAAATTTAGTCATAGAAATTATTATATGCAACTTGTTTGTAGTGTTAATTGTTATTATTATATGATTTGACATATCCGTTATAAACTGTCATACGAACTAAGTCTCCATACTAATATATGTCTTTCCAGAATAGTTCCCGTCTCACAAAAACACTTCTGTTTTGAAGTAATAAAAAGCATACATCATGTTAAAAGTATGTAACATCACTTTAGCTCTGTTTATACACATGAACTATTTGTTGTGCCCATCACCATGGTAACCTGAGAGTTGTACTATGTTTACTGTAGATTTCATCACTAAAACTATTAACCACATTGCTAGATAAAATGAATAACAAAGGTTACAATTCACAAATAGTGCAGATTTTCAGCAAGAAGTGTTAATGTGATATGTCCTGAATTGTTGACCAGGAGAGACGAAAAGACCAATGCTGAAAAGTTGAACTATTTGTGCATCATAATTCAACTTTGTACATTTCATATTTACATCTTGGTTAAAACAATACAATAATGTAACTGCTAACTGCTAACTAACCCTTGAGATGTATACTGTGCATTGGTAGCTATACGTCCTCTTTTATTACCACTATCTTCTTTATCTGTATCTCCACCTGAAAATAACCATCAAATGGTGTCATCGATCTTTCCAGATTTGTAAAATGTTAGGCAGTATGGCCAGATATAAGGAAAACTCTGATTGGACAATGTTGAGATGTGTTCATTGAGTAAAACCAGTAATCAAACCCACTGCTCTCTCTCTCTGTCTGTCTCTATCTATCTATCTGCCTGTCTGTTCCTCTCTGTTTCTCTCTCTCTCTCTCTCTCTCTCTCTCTCTCTCTCTCTCTCTCTCTCTCTCTCTCTCTCTCTCTCTCTCTCTCTCTTCTCTCTCTCTCTTATTGAAGTTGTAAACCTTGGTAGATATATTAAATACAAAGTTATGTGAGTTCCCCTCTCTCTCATATTGAAGTTGTACACATTATCTCATTTGGGTCACATTACCTGCAGTTATGTCAATCAGTTATGTGCAATTTAGATGTCTTCCTGACTTGATAGTGATACACGCTGGCAGGACAAATGGATTGTTAGACCTCAAACTTAACTTACCAGATGTCGGCCAGGACAGACGTCTTCCTGACGTGATACATGCTGACAGACCAAATGGATTGCTAGAAAGACTAGACCTCAACCAAGACCCAAATGTCCTGAATGAAAACATCTGTGATATCTATAGAAAAACAAACATTTCAAATTATATTTGGAGATTTAAAATCATACTAAAATATGAAAGATGGTAAAATATATGAAAGATGGTAAAAAATATGAAAGATGGTAAAAAATATGAAAGCCGATAAAAAATATTAAAGCTGGTATGTATAAGGTCTGAAAAGATCAGTTACAATACACACAATACACACAATGCACACAATACACACAATGCACACAATGCACACAATACACACAATATACATATGCATGATTTTAGAGATTGTCATTGTCAACAAACAAGAATAGTATACAATCATTGCAGCCTCTGTAAGCACATAAATTATGTATAATCAGAGCATTCACATAACAATCTCTATCCTATCAGGTCACAAATGATACAGGTGGGTTGACTGGGGTAAAACTTAAAGGATAGCTATTAAAATCACCACCACAATGTTTTACACTATGGCTGTAACTACTCCACAATGTTTTACACTATGGGTGCAACTACACCACAATGTTTTACACTATGGGTGCAACTACACCACAATGTTTTACACTATGACTGTAACTACACCACAATGTTTACACTGACTGTAACTACACCACAATGTTTTACACTATGGCTGTAACTACACCACAATGTTTACACTGACTGTAACTACTCCACAATGTTTTACACTATGGCTGTAACTACTCCACAATGTTTTACAATATGGGTGTAACTACACCACAATGTTTTACACTATGGCTGTAACTACACCACAATGTTTTACACTATGACTGTAACTGCACCACAATGTTTTACACTATGACTGTAACTACACCACAATGTTTTACACTATGGGTGCAACTACACCACAATGTTTTACACTATGGGTGTAACTACACCACAATGTTTACACTATGGGTGTAACTACACCACAATGTTTTACACTATGGGTGTAACCACACCACAATGTTTACACTATGTCTATAACTACCCCATACTGTTTACAGTATGACTGTAACTACCCCACAATGTTTACAGTATGACTGTAACTACCCCACAATGTTTACACTATGACTGTAACTACCCCACAATGTTTACACTATGACTGTAACTACCCCACAATGTTTACACTGACTGTAACTACACCACAATGTTTACACTGACTGTAACTACACCACAATGTTTACACTGACTGTAACTACCCCATACTATTTACAGTATGACTGTAACTACCCCACAATGTTTACACTATGACTGTAACTACACCACAATGTTTTACAGTATGACTGTAACTACCCCACAATGTTTACACTATGTCTATACAGGGCTGGAAATAATGGTCTTTTACTTGCCCTGGGCAAGTGATTTCAAGGCTTGGGCAAGTTGTTTTGAAAAGTACTTGTCCCAAGGGGCAAGGAGAATTTGACTATTGATCAGGGATGTATTTTTGCCTTTTGGATACATTGTATAACCATGGTGCCAACAAGTCTGGAAAATGATAACATTGTAGACTTCTTTCTTGACTGACCACTTTTCAAAACAAGCTGTCCTTGATGTACTTTGTTTACTCTAACAAGAAAACATACCTGGAATGACCAGTGACTCATTGAATATCATTCATCAATAGTAATGATTTTTCAGGTTTTGGGTGTTTGAATCAACTGTAAATTTTACAACAGTCATTTTATTTAAAAATACTACTAGGAATATAAACAAATCATACTGGGAGAAAAATAGTTGAGGTGGACGTGTAAGTATAACCCACATACTTCCATGGTGTGGAGGAGGAAGGAAAGAAAATTGACATGGTGCAAAAGGAAATACTTAGAAAGATTTTACATCAGTGTTGAAATAAATGTTCATTTTTATATTGATAGCTTATGAAAGTGCTGAAAAACTTGTGATTATTTTAACAACTACTTTTTACAAGTGAACAAAAAATTGTATGCTATGCTATATAGTATGAATATTAATTAGGCCATGAAAATTAATATTATTTAGGACTCCTGTTTATTGTGGAGAAAACTTTTCAGTACCCACAGAAACTTTCCATTACTGGGACAAGCCATTAAAGAAGCAAGTCCACTTGTTATCAAAGAGTACCAATATTTACACATGTGATGATGGGCTCTTACATAACACAAGTAAACAGTGTAGTTCACAGCGTAAGATCATTTCTAAGGAGTGGGTCAATAGACCATTACCCGTCTCGCGGGAGACGCCATTGAGTGCATAGCAACCACATTCGGGTGGTCAAGCTGAAGTGTCAACCGCTTAGCAACACCATTGTTCTCGACGTCACGTACAGTGCAATACGTATGATCATGGAAGTATACTTCCATGGTATGATAGATCAAGGGAAGCAAACTTTTAAAGTATGGTTGTAAAAACGATGTGCGTATGTGAAATTCATAACTAGCCGTCAGACGTGACGGTGATTTTTGGCCGTCTGGGCGCAGATGAAGAGCGGTTGAGATTGACAGTTTCAACATGAACTTGAAAATATTACTAGAGTTGGATCCACTCGAGGATCGCAGGCCCTATGGTTGAAAACTTGCATGTCAGGTCGCGAATATTGTATTCCTATTTTTAAACAACGTCTAAAATTTGATACAATGTCATAACTCTTCCATAGACTTTTTATACGTCGCGTAGCGTCGTCTAAAAAGCAACACAACAACGTGTACGCGATCACTTTACTGTATAACGTGCTGTTAATAGTTGGCAATGATGTAATTCTTAGTCCGTAATTCGTCAGCTAAATTCGTCAGGGTCCGCTAAAAACTTTGAAATCGGTTGAGAATTTTTTTCGCTGTCTTTGATTCTATCATATACATTATAAATGAGCTATATATATGCATTTAAAATTAAAATTTAGAGATACTATGTCGTTTTATTTTACGAATTTGGACTATGAGTTCTACAACATGTTCATCGAACTCAAGTATAAACATGGCTGACACGTACACGTGTTTCACGCATCGCCGGTGATTCCCAATTCTAGTTCCTGACGATTGTATTCCGATTTTACTCTAAGTTATCTTCATACAGTACTAGTCTAGTTCATGACGACCGTATTCCGATATTACTCTACGTTATTAAGGTAGGCTAAAATTGGAATACGGTCATTGGGAACTAGACTGGTAGATATTGTTGTATGAAGATAACATGTGGTAAAATCGGAATACGATTGTCAGGAACTGACTATGATTTCCCGATCTGTGACGATAATTAAGAACTTTTCAATTCTGAACTCTAGGACCGAAACGGGACATTGGCACTCTAAAAATGTGTAAGACTTTTATTTTTCGTCCGTATTTGTCAACAGCGTAAATGTCAACGGTTCATAAGGGCTTACGGCTGGTGGATGTGTAGTAGTACTACGCCACACTTCATGTGCATTGCATTCTAATATACTTATATTGAATATTGGTGACGGGAAATGTTTCCACCATGTACATGTGTACTAATAATCAAAACTACTCGATTTTGCTTGTCATTAATTACCATTTCTCAAGATTGAAATATTATAGCCATCTAGTATGCTGCATAAGTTTGGCACTGACAACGTATTCCCAGAAATGACAGTCAGTTCGGAAATATAATGACAGTGTGACACTGGCGTATTTTTCTTTTAACTTGATGTTGACACGCTATATTTTCGCAACATGCTCTTTAGTTCGTGTACTTTCAATTTTTCAATGTCTTCCATGATGACTTAGGATTGTAGATGGTCACAAACGGTAGTATTTTTTTCAGACTAATGCATTGACTTTCATATGAACAACATGGCCACTCCGCAAAGCTTGACCTCCGTAGCAACCGTTGCTAGCTTATTTGCATATCTCGCGAGATCTGCCGCGAGACGGAAAATACTCTATTGAGGCAAACCTTATCTCCGTCTTATATCAGTTGTTATCAATTTATTAGGCTATTATAAGTAACACTACAAACAGCTTTAGAGATGCAAACAACTTTTATGACACCCGTTTTCGTCAGGCAAGCCCGCGGGTTTGTTGCACTTGGACCGTTAATGGCTTGTGAATGTCATGCAGAGTGACATTTTTTGACAATAAACAAAAGAAAGACCAATCAATCACAACAGTGCATTTGTAAGCCACACAAAAATACCCCACTATTTGGAATGGCCAGCACTTTTTGATTTGGCAAGTACTTTTTGTTTTCTACTTGCCCAGTGGACAAGTGAAATTTTTTCATTATGTCGACCCCTGCTATAACTACCCTACAATGTTTACACTATGGCTGTAACTACTACATACCATTTTCACTAATAGCTGTGACAGTAACTCGTAAAAACAGCTTTAAAATAAAGGAATTACTCACCTTTGAAAAACCACTTTTTGATTGGACATGTTGCATTAATGCTATATCTATTAACTGCTTTAAGGACCTGTACATGAGAATAAAAAAGAACTGTAAATAAATCTAAACTCTAAATGTTTTGTTTTCTATGTTGGTATTACTATAAATTATCACACACAATTGATCACAAGGCCATCAGGGGATTAAAGTGTCAAAAAGGTGTCATGATCTCAAGCTTAGAGTGGTGTGGGTGTCACCAACTGATTCCTGTGGGTCCCAAATAAAGATTACTTCAACTTACACCACCTTAGTTAGACTTGAGGTCATGACCTTTCTGGGTCATAGCCTCATTCCCAGATGAAGATGACTGTCAGTCATCAAAATATTGGAAGTCAATGAGATTTCTAGTGCACTGTTGATGGATGAAATTAAGTTTTGTTGAGAATTATTTGAATGAAGTAGTTAGTACATGTATTTGATTGTCTGCAAGAAGGATTCTGATCAGTTCCAATCTAACTCATGCTCAGTTGTATGATGGTCAAATAAAACTATGAGAGGGTAAGTGTGATAGCTTCCAAATCCTGTTAAACATTTTATGAATCAGAGTATATGGAATAATTGCAATGTGGTTGTTGGAGGTAAAGGTGTATTTTACAAAGATTTTTATGATGCAGCTGGGTTTCTCTTATATTGGTCAACACTTGGATAGAAGAGGGAAACATTTAGATTGGGATAATCATGTTTGTTATATTTTACCTCACCATGCATTCATTAAATGGTGGGATATCATTCTGTCCATTCCAAAAAAGTGGAAGGAAAATACTGACATGTGGAGTCATGATGGGTGAATGGTTAGCGTGACCGGCTTGGAATCTACAGGTTGCAGGTTCGAGCCCCGTCTCTGCCTGCTGTTTGTTTCTGATTGGCTAAAGTCCTTGGGCAAGATTTGAACCACAACTGTGCTTCAGTCAACCCAGCTGTATAACTGGGGATCTGGTAGGATGTAGGTTGCAATGTGAAGGCTTTAATCCTATGCGCTTAAATGGCTGCAATGGATTGTATGGTCCCCAGGGAGTTGAGGAAGACTAAAGGGCCATTGTGCCGTTCTGATCCGAGCCAGGGGTAATAATTTTAAAGCGATTTGTGCACGAAGTGGGAAAGCGCTATATAAGAACCCATCATCGTCTTCGCCGCCGCCGCTGCCGCCGCCACCACCACCACCACCACCACCACCACCACCACCATCACCATCATCATCATCATCATCATCATCATCATCATCATCATCATTATTATTATTATTATTATTATTATTATTTTGTCACATTGGACTGCTTCAGACCAAGAGGAACACACCTCTGCAGCCGGTACATTTTGTAGTCTGGAAGAAGAAACTATTCCTCACTTATTTTATAACTGTGGAATGATAAAAACATTCTGGCAAAACTTCTTTGTAATCTGGGGCAAACATTTCCATGTGCGAACTGTGGTTTCAGCAGAGCAACATCTTTTGAGGAATACATTATTGCCAACTCTTTTAAAATGTCCTTTCTGTTAATAGCTAAGAGATATATTTATGTGAGTCGCTGTAATGGGAAATTACCCAATTTTATAGCATTTAAACCTTTTGTACACAAATTACAAAAAACTGACGTTTTTATTGCGAACTGTAAGAACAAACTTGATAAGCACTTAAAAAAATGGGGTGTTTTAGTAAAATTGTATGAGAGGGTAAGTGTGATAGCTATACTTTCTAGTGTGTTCTAATAAAACTGTATGAGAGGGTAAGTGTGATAGCTATACTTTCTAGTGTGTTCTAATAAAACTGTATGAGTGGGTAAGTGTGATAGCTATACTTTCTTGTATGTTCTAATAAAACTGTATGAGAGGGTAAGTGTGATAGCTATACTTTCTAGTGTGTTCTAATAAAACTGTATGAGAGGGTAAGTGTGATAGCTATACTTTCTAGTGTGTTCTAATAAAACTGTATGAGTGGGTAAGTGTGATAGCTATACTTTCTTGTATGTTCTAATAAAACTGTATGAGAGGGTAAGTGTGATAGCTATACTTTCTAGTGTGTTCTAATAAAACTGTATGAGTGGGTAAGAGTGATAGCTATACTTTCTAGTGTGTTCTAATAAAACTGTATGAGAGGGTAAGTGTGATAGCTATACTTTCTTGTGTGTTCTAATAAAACTGTATGAGAGGGTAAGTGTGATAGCTATACTTTCTAGTGTGTTCTAATAAAACTGTATGAGAGGGTAAGTGTGATAGCTATACTTTCTAGTGTGTTCTAATAAAACTGTATGAGTGGGTAAGAGTGATAGCTATACTTTCTAGTGTGTTCTAATAAAACTGTATGAGAGGGTAAGTGTGATAGCTATACTTTCTAGTGTGTTCTAATAAAACTGTATGAGAGGGTAAGTGTGATAGCTATACTTTCTAGTGTGTTCTAATAAAACTGTATGAGAGGGTAAGTGTGATAGCTATACTTTCTAGTGTGTTCTAATAAAACTATGAGAGGGTAAGTGTGATAGCTATACTTTCTAGTGTGTTCTAATAAAACTATGAGAGGGTAAGTGTGATAGCTATACTTTCTAGAGTGTTCTAATAAAACTGTATGAGAAGGTAAGTGTGATAGCTATACTTTCTAGTGTGTTCTAATAAAACTGTAGAGAGGGTAAGTGTGATAGCTATACTTTCTAGTGTGTTCTAATAAAACTATGAGAAGGTAAGTGTGATAGCTATACTTTCTAGTGTGTTCTAATAAAACTGTATGAGAGGGTAAGTGTGATAGCTATACTTTCTAGTGTGTTCTAATAAAACTGTATGAGAGGGTAAGTGTGATAGCTATACTTTCTAGTGTGTTCTAATAAAACTGTATGAGAGGGTAAGTGTGATAGCTATACTTTCTAGTGTGTTCAAATAAAACTGTATGAGAGGGTAAGTGTGATAGCTATACTTTCTAGTGTGTTCTAATAAAACTGTATGAGAGGGTAAGTGTGATAGCTATACTTTCTAGTGTGTTCTAATAAAACTATGAGAAGGTAAGTGTGATAGCTATACTTTCTAGTGTGTTCTAATAAAATTGTATGAGAGGGTAAGTGTGATAGCTATACTTTCTAGTGTGTTCTAATAAAACTGTATGAGAGGGTAAGTGTGATAGCTATACTTTCTAGTGTGTTCTAATAAAACTGTATGAGAGGATAAGTGTGATAGCTATACTTTCTAGTGTGTTCTAATAAAACTGTATGAGAGGGTAAGTGTGATAGCTATACTTTCTAGTGTGTTCTAATAAAACTGTATGAGAGGATAAGTGTGATAGCTATACTTTCTAGTGTGTTCTAATAAAACTGTATGAGAGGGTAAGTGTGATAGCTATACTTTCTAGTGTGTTCTAATAAAACTGTATGAGAGGGTAAGTGTGATACCTATACTTTCTAGTGTGTTCTAATAAAACTATGAGAAGGTAAGTGTGATAGCTATACTTTCTAGTGTGTTCTAGTAAAACTGTATGAGTGGGTAAGTGTGATAGCTATACTTTCTAGTGTGTTCTAATAAAATTGTATGAGAGGGTAAGTGTGATACCTATACTTTCTAGTGTGTTCTAATAAAACTATGAGAAGGTAAGTGTGATAGCTATACTTTCTAGTGTGTTCTAGTAAAACTGTATGAGTGGGTAAGTGTGATAGCTATACTTTCTAGTGTGTTCTAATAAAACTGTATGAGAGGGTAAGTGTGATACCTATACTTTCTAGTGTGTTCTAATAAAACTATGAGAAGGTAAGTGTGATAGCTATACTTTCTAGTGTGTTCTAGTAAAACTGTATGAGTGGGTAAGTGTGATAGCTATACTTTCTAGTGTGTTCTAATAAAATTGTATGAGAGGGTAAGTGTGATACCTATACTTTCTTGTGTGTTCTAATAAAATTGTATGAGAGGGTAAGAGTGATAGCTATACTTTCTAGTGTGTTCTAATAAAATTGTATGAGAGGGTAAGAGTGATAGCTATACTTTCTAGTGTGTTCTAATAAAACTATGAGAGGGTAAGTGTGATAGCTATACTTTCTAGTGTGTTCTAATAAAACTATGAGAAGGTAAGTGTGATAGCTATACTTTCTAGTGTGTTCTAATAAAACTGTATGAGAGGGTAAGTGTGATAGCTATACTTTCTAGTGTGTTCTAATAAAACTGTATGAGAGGGTAAGTGTGATAGCTATACTTTCTAGTGTGTTCTAATAAAACTGTATGAGAGGATAAGTGTGATAGCTATACTTTCTAGTGTGTTCTAATAAAACTGTATGAGAGGGTAAGTGTGATAGCTATACTTTCTAGTGTGTTCTAATAAAACTGTATGAGAGGGTAAGTGTGATACCTATACTTTCTAGTGTGTTCTAATAAAACTATGAGAAGGTAAGTGTGATAGCTATACTTTCTAGTGTGTTCTAGTAAAACTGTATGAGTGGGTAAGTGTGATAGCTATACTTTCTAGTGTGTTCTAATAAAATTGTATGAGAGGGTAAGTGTGATACCTATACTTTCTAGTGTGTTCTAATAAAACTATGAGAAGGTAAGTGTGATAGCTATACTTTCTAGTGTGTTCTAGTAAAACTGTATGAGTGGGTAAGTGTGATAGCTATACTTTCTAGTGTGTTCTAATAAAACTGTATGAGAGGGTAAGTGTGATAGCTATACTTTCTAGTGTGTTCTAATAAAACTATGAGAGGGTAAGTGTGATACCTATACTTTCTAGTGTGTTCTAATAAAACTATGAGAGGGTAAGTGTGATAGCTATACTTTCTAGTGTGTTCTAATAAAACTATGAGAGGGTAAGTGTGATAGCTATACTTTCTAGTGTGTTCTAATAAAACTGTATGAGAGGGTAAGTGTGATACCTATACTTTCTAGTGTGTTCTAATAAAACTGTATGAGAGGATAAGTGTGATAGCTATACTTTCTAGTGTGTTCTAATAAAACTGTATGAGAGGGTAAGTGTGATAGCTATACTTTCTAGTGTGTTCTAATAAAACTGTATGAGAGGGTAAGTGTGATAGCTATACTTTCTAGTGTGTTCTAATAAAACTGTATGAGAGGGTAAGTGTGATAGCTATACTTTCTAGTGTGTTCTAATAAAACTGTATGAGAGGATAAGTGTGATAGCTATACTTTCTAGTGTGTTCTAATAAAACTGTATGAGAGGGTAAGTGTGATAGCTATACTTTCTAGTGTGTTCTAATAAAACTGTATGAGAGGGTAAGTGTGATACCTATACTTTCTAGTGTGTTCTAATAAAACTATGAGAAGGTAAGTGTGATAGCTATACTTTCTAGTGTGTTCTAGTAAAACTGTATGAGTGGGTAAGTGTGATAGCTATACTTTCTAGTGTGTTCTAATAAAATTGTATGAGAGGGTAAGTGTGATACCTATACTTTCTAGTGTGTTCTAATAAAACTATGAGAAGGTAAGTGTGATAGCTATACTTTCTAGTGTGTTCTAGTAAAACTGTATGAGTGGGTAAGTGTGATAGCTATACTTTCTAGTGTGTTCTAATAAAACTGTATGAGAGGGTAAGTGTGATAGCTATACTTTCTAGTGTGTTCTAATAAAACTATGAGAGGGTAAGTGTGATAGCTATACTTTCTAGTGTGTTCTAATAAAACTGTATGAGAAGGTAAGTGTGATAGCTATACTTTCTAGTGTGTTCTAATAAAACTATGAGAGGGTAGGTGTGATAGCTATACTTTCTAGTGTGTTCTAATAAAACTGTATGAGAGGGTAAGTGTGATAGCTATACTTTCTAGTGTGTTCTAATAAAACTATGAGAGGGTAAGTGTGATAGCTATACTTTCTAGTGTGTTCTAATAAAACTATGAGAGGGTAAGTGTGATAGCTATACTTTCTAGTGTGTTCTAATAAAACTGTATGAGAAGGTAAGTGTGATAGCTATACTTTCTAGTGTGTTCTAATAAAACTATGAGAGGGTAAGTGTGATACCTATACTTTCTAGTGTGTTCTAATAAAATTGTATGAGAGGGTAAGAGTGATAGCTATACTTTCTTGTGTGTTCTAATAAAACTGTATGAGAGGGTAAGTGTGATAGCTATAATTTCTAGTGTGTTCTAATAAAATTGTATGAGAGGGTAAGTGTGATAGCTATACTTTCTTGTGTGTTCTAATAAAACTGTATGAGAGGGTAAGTGTGATAGCTATACTTTCTAGTGTGTTCTAATAAAATTGTATGAGAGGGTAAGTGTGATAGCTATACTTTCTAGTGTGTTCTAATAAAATTGTATGAGAGGGTAAGAGTGATAGCTATACTTTCTTGTGTGTTCTAATAAAACTGTATGAGAGGGTAAGTGTGATACCTATACTTTCTAGTGTGTTCTAATAAAATTGTATGAGAGGGTAAGAGTGATAGCTATACTTTCTAGTGTGTTCTAATAAAACTGTAGAGAGGGTAAGTGTGATAGCTATACTTTCTAGTGTGTTCTAATAAAACTGTATGAGAGGGTAAGTGTGATAGCTATACTTTCTAGTGTGTTCTAATAAAACTATGAGAGGGTAAGAGTGATAGCTATACTTTCTAGTGTGTTCTAATAAAACTGTAGAGAGGGTAAGTGTGATAGCTATACTTTCTAGTGTGTTCTAATAAAACTATGAGAGGGTAAGTGTGATAGCTATACTTTCTAGTGTGTTCTAATAAAATTGTATGAGAGGATAAGTGTGATAGCTATACTTTCTTGTGTGTTCTAATAAAACTATGAGAGGGTAAGTGTGATAGCTATACTTTCTTGTGTGTTCTAATAAAACTATGAGAGGGTAAGAGTGATAGCTATACTTTCTAGTGTGTTCTAATAAAACTATGAGAGGGTAAGTGTGATAGCTATACTTTCTAGTGTGTTCTAATAAAACTGTATGAGAGGGTAAGTGTGATAGCTATAATTTCTAGTGTGTTCTAATAAAACTGTATGAGAGGGTAAGTGTGATAGCTATACTTTCTAGTGTGTTCTAATAAAACTATGAGAGGGTAAGTGTGATAGCTATACTTTCTTGTGTGTTCTAATAAAACTGTAGAGAGGGTAAGAGTGATAGCTATACTTTCTAGTGTGTTCTAATAAAACTATGAGAGGGTAAGTGTGATAGCTATACTTTCTAGTGTGTTCTAATAAAACTATGAGAGGGTAAGAGTGATAGCTATACTTTCTAGTGTGTTCTAATAAAACTATGAGAGGGTAAGTGTGATACCTATACTTTCTTGTGTGTTCTAATAAAACTGTAGAGAGGGTAAGAGTGATAGCTATACTTTCTAGTGTGTTCTAATAAAACTATGAGAGGGTAAGTGTGATAGCTATACTTTCTAGTGTGTTCTAATAAAACTGTATGAGAGGGTAAGTGTGATAGCTATACTTTCTAGTGTGTTCTAATAAAACTGTAGAGAGGGTAAGAGTGATAGCTATACTTTCTAGTGTGTTCTAATAAAACTATGAGAGGGTAAGTGTGATAGCTATACTTTCTAGTGTGTTCTAATAAAACTATGAGAGGGTAAGTGTGATAGCTATACTTTCTAGTGTGTTCTAACAAGCGACCTATCGGTCAGAATAGCTCCGCTGTTTTTTTTTTTTTTATTTTTTTTTATTTTGGTGACATGTAGAAGTGGTTCAGTTCTTCAGCTCTTTACTATGCAGTTTTGTTTTTAATAGCGATGCAATAAAGTGGTTAGTGGTTTCATATGATGTCTCACTATAAAACACATTTTACACAGAAGTTGGTAATGTATTGTACTTTTATACCATAGTCACCATTTTATAACAAAAATCTACTGTTATGAAAAATTGCACAAAATCTCAGGAAAAAAATGACTGGGAAATGCACACAAGAAAAAAAAGAAAAAAAGAGGATTTTGAGGTTGGCTATAAATAATTCCAGTGTCTTACAGCTTTAACCCTGGAAAATTTTAATGATGAATGAAATAAACTAGGGATCTAAAATAATTTTGAGGCAATTTGAATTTCAATTTTCTAACAAATTTACCAAGTCAACAACATTCAACTTGTACTAGTTGTAGTAGATATATATATATAGGGAAGAAATGTATTAATCGCCATCTTAGTTTCCGTACGGCGACAATCCCCAAGTACCCGAAAGAGAGTCATTCTCAGCCAACAGGGTTCGACACTGGAGTAAAAGTCACTATCCCACAGGACTAGTAAAATTGATAACGTAGTAGTCCTGCAAAAAATTTGGTGGTCCTATCTTTAAGTGCTTTCACTTGTTCACTTAGGCTCTTCATCTCTCTTTGTTTTTGCTCTACTTCTAATTCACTTTTCCAAACCCCATATTTATTTCAAACACTGTTGTAATTGAACTGTCTATTTCGTTGTAGTTGTTTGTGCATCATCAACTCCTTACTGTAATTTTATTCTCTTTTTTATGTTTTGGAGCTTCTTCTCTTTTTTTTTGTTGCTTTCTGTGAGTAGTTTGTCTTAATTAGGGGGGGGGGGGGAGTAATAAGATGTTATGTGGTCTTATTTCTAGCTTAAATACTACATAACATTTCTGGTACACATTGATCTAACTATTGCATTTTTAAAAGACAAAAAATTACCTTCCCATAGAGCAAGTCTTTATAGTGTTGTCCTTAGTGCATATTAGAATGTATTTACAACATAAAAATAAATAAATTTGAAGGTTACCAGCAGTTACAGCAAAATTTTGTTACTAATTACATGTACAAGTCACTTCGTCTATTTTCGTGTCTATGTACTTCCGGGTTGACATAAACGTTAAACGTGATACAGTCGGCCCTATAATTACTAAGAAATGACAAAACCGTTCGCAAAATAAAGTTCAGGATTTTAATTTTTCAAACTGAATACCAAAACATGAACACGGAACACGGAACACGGACTCGTGTTACTAAGTAAGTTAGCAGTTTCATTGTAGGCTGTAAGTTGTACCGGTAAAAAAAAACGATCATCACATCATGTAGGAAGTACAAAAACATAGAACACGTTGTTTTCTTGCTGAATAAACTCACTGAAATAACAACACGGTCAAATTGCGTCTTCGATTTTGACAGCCACCATTGTTATGATTGAGCTTCACTAGTTCCGTTGAACGTGGCCGGGCGAACGCCGACATCCAATTTGTACAGCGTTTTTACAAAGGGAGCTCGTCAATAACCTACCGAATAATTAACTCAGAAACGTAGTTTAAATACTAACTGATCTAAGAATTACTGTTCAGAAAGACTACGCATCCGTACATAAATACGAATTCATGCGACAAAGATTTCAACTTTACTATTTACTTGTTACAGTGTAGAGGACTTATTATACACATATCATCGTACAACTAATTTTATTGGCTATAATATTAGCTACATTTGAAAGGTCTCACTTGATTGGCTCATCGTTCGCTATTCCCGTTTTCAAGAGACATTCCGCCAGAATAAAGTGCCACGTAGTACAGCAATGGCGCGAGATCGTCTGTTGGGCGACTTTCCCACCGGGTGTGCTTTTCGAAAACTACACAACACATGCTTTTATGACACGGAATCATAGAAAATCCAAACTAATCGTAATTTTATCGCGAATAGACAACCGGAGTTGGTCAAAATAGCAAATTAAAAATCAAATGAATTTTACTATGACCGTGAATTCATCATATAGCCGGTGGTTTGAATTCTGAGCTCCCTGATATACCTATCGAAAAGTCACTATCCCGTCAGACTACCTGCAATGGGCATTTTATTTAGTAACCTTTACTGGTACATGGTCCTTACAGAAAGTTACTAGACTCGCGGGATAGCGGACCAGCGTGTATGTCGAACCCTTGCCATACGTTAGAGCATAGACCCTCCTGGTTACAGTGGTAACACTCGTTCATGTTCGATTACCTTTCATAAAGAAAACACAACGAAATGGTTGAAGTGATCTTTTTTTTAATTTCTTTTCATCACAACAACAAAATCTGCGCGATCAAAAGTGTTGTAAACTAAACCAGAAAGAATTATCGGGCTGGCTAAACTTCCCGATGAACTGGAGTAAGGTCCAAGTCCAAGTAAGCCCCGATAGTACGTGAGAAAATCGTCTCAAACTAGCGATACAACTTTCAAAATATAACTTGACATGTCTTCATTTGTTAGAGTTATACAATTCAAGACGGGGTGTCACTCGAAAACAACAATTCTGTGAATAATGACACTGAACGCAGCGATTTCTCGGACGATGTTACCACTGCACTGTAACGTATGGCTGACAACGACTTGCTTCTGGGTTAGTCCCTCGTGCATCCGGGTACTTGGGATTGTCGTGCATTATTACCACATCGGCAATTTTGACGCTGTAATTTTGCCACCAATATTGATCGTACAAAAACAAAACTCCATAAATGAACTACAAAGTACTTTCCCTTTCAAAATGTGGTAATTTTAGAAAGAGTATTATCGTTTTTATTGACGACTGACTCTGTCAAAAACACTTCAGTTCAGGCATGGAAGACTTCTCACAATGATCATATACTGGAATGAACCATTCTGTAGGAGGGGTGGTGTGTGAATTGGATTTGAAGTTTACAAACCTTTTTCGAACAAATATTTGTCATTTGGGCGCACAATGCGTAGAATTAAGACTATAGCACATATTACATTGCTTGTTTGACGTCAATAGTGTCTTTTGAAAAGTTGCACTTTACCTAAAGTCTCGCGGACTGATTTCCAATATGGCGTCGGTCATTATGCTCATTTGAGGGTAAGAGTGATAGCTATACTTTCTAGTGTGTTCTAATAAAACTATGAGAGGGTAAGTGTGATAGCTATACTTTCTAGTGTGTTCTAATAAAACTATGAGAGGGTAAGAGTGATAGCTATACTTTCTAGTGTGTTCTAATAAAACTATGAGAGGGTAAGTGTGATAGCTATACTTTCTAGTGTGTTCTAATAAAACTGTATGAGAGGGTAAGTGTGATAGCTATACTTTCTAGTGTGTTCTAATAACACTGTATGAGAGGGTAAATGTGATAGCTATACTTTCTAGTGTGTTCTAATAAAACTGTATGAGAGGATAAGTGTGATAGCTATACTTTCTCGTGTGTTCTAATAAAACTGTATGAGAGGGTAAGTGTGATAGCTATAATTTCTAGTGTGTTCTAGTGTGTTCATTCCAAGTTGTCGTCGCCTTAGGGTTCCACATTCTCGCACAAATAGATTTAAGCACAGTTTTGTACCAAGGTCAATCCATCTATTGAATCAGTAGCAGCCTGACGTGTGTTTATGTATATGTATGTCGGTAAAGTAACTTGAATTAGTCTCTGTGTGTTCTTCCCTTTCCACCTGCCAATGTACATCAAATTTCATGTAAATTTAGGATGACAATAAAGTATATAATTATAATTAATAATTAAACTCACTTTTTTACAACATTTATAAAATTCTTATAAAAGTAGAACAATTTACACAAAATAACATAATAATAATAATAATAATAATAATAATATATGTATTGCCATTGTGCATCATTTAAAAAGAATACACTAGGAAAATGTTGCGATGTCGCTCAGAACAAACAATCTACAATGCATACAAGACAACACCAAAACTGGTGACATTCATAAGACAAGAGTAAAACTGTTAAGACTGTTAAAACTATACATAGTGAATTAAAAGATTATCATGACAGTGACTGAACTGCGCGTGGGAAGAAACTGTTGGTAAAACGTACCGACCTGACTTTTAAGGATCGATAGCGGCGGCCAGAAGGGAGCAACTGAAAAAGGTCATTTGCGGGATGCGTACTGTCAGTAGCAATAAGAGAGGCTCTGCGGACAATTCGTTGGTGGTAGAGATTTTCAAGAGATGGCAAATCTGTGCCAATTATTTTCGATGCAGTGACCACGATCTTGTTCAGCTTCAATTTATCACTTTTGGATGCGGCTCCAAACCAAACTGTTATCGAAAAAGTTAGTAAACTTTCAATAACTGCTCTATAGAATTGAACCATTATACTTTTGTTGATTCCGAACTTTTTTAATCGCCTCAGAAAGTAAAGACGTTGCTGTGCCCTTTTCAGGATGTTATCAGTATTCTTATCCCACTTTAAATCGTCCGAAATGATAGATCCTAGGAACTTGAAGTTGTTCACAATTTCTATGGGGTTGACATTGATTGCAAGTGGTTCTAGCTGGGATTTGTTTTTCCGGAAGTCAATGATCATTTCTTTTGTTTTTGAAACATGGAGATCAAGGTTATTTTCTGAGCACCAGCTAACGAGATTATTAACTTCATTGCGATACGCACTTTCGTCTGAGTTCTCAATAAGACCTTCCACAGTAGTATCATCCGCGAACTTAATTATTGATGTACTTGGTTGACTGGAAACACAATCGTATGTGTACAATGAATATAGAAGTGGGGACAGAACACACCCTTGCGGTGCACCTGTATTAAGGACAATTGACGACGACACGTTATTGCCGATTTTGACAATTTGAGGTCTCCTCAATAGAAAATTGAGAATCCACAAATTAATGGATTGGGGAAAACCTATTTCTTGAAGTTTCTCTAGTAATTTGAATGGGAGAATTGTATTAAAAGCTGAACTATAGTCAACAAAAAGGATCCTAACATATCTATTTGACTTTTCAAGGTGCTCAAGAGCAAAATGGAGACCAAGCGAGACTGCGTCTTCAACAGATCGATTTTGGCGGTATGCAAATTGAAAAGCATCAAACTTGTGACTTAGAATGGTTTTCAGAAATGCTAGAATTAAACGTTCGAATGATTTCATAACAACATATGTTAATGCTACAGGTCTATAGTCATTTAAGCACGATATGGACGGTTTCTTAGGAACAGGAATGACGACTGATTTTTTGAAGCATTCAGGAACTTTACCTAGTTCAAGAGACAAATTGAATATGTTTGTGAAGACACCCGACAGTTGATCCGCACAGTTCTTTAGTAGACGAGGTGAAATGCCGTCTGGTCCTGGAGCCTTTTTAGCATTTAAATGCTTAAACTGACTTTTGACATCTGATTCTTGCACAACAATATAGAATAACAATTTAAAATTTGTAGAATTTACATAAAATATTTAAAATTTGTACTATCTATAGAAACCCATGTACAAAAATTTGAACAGTCACTAACAATGATTATACTAATACTACTAAAGAAATGAAAAAGAAAAAAAAGAGAAGACCAGATTTAAAGTGAATGCCTTCCAGTAGGGTAGTCTTTCAATTTCATGATTTATGCAAGAAATTTAGCTCTACATCTGTGATTTTTTCAAATCCCAATGAAAGTTAGTTGTCAAAAATGTTGTTTAAAGGGCTGTAAGTTTATCACATGGGTTCATTACGCATGCAATTATGCACTTCTCCACCCAAACGACGTAATCCTAACGTAATCCTGAATAATTAACGACCAAGCTGAGAATCACTATCTTTCTCGGTAAATACTGGTAAGACGTAAGACAAAAAGAAATAAAACAAGGGTTGAATTGGATTACCGAGAGTAACAGTGCTGTTTACCTGGTTGAAATATACTGAATGAGTTGAATACAGGTTTGTATACTGTGCGTTTATATAATTTATAAACTGTAAATGTACTTGCATGTCCCGCGACTCGAGTATTCACACGGCTGTGTTGTACAGAACACTAAATGTTTTTTTTCCACGTTCCATAAGTTACCGTTCAAACTTTTTGACTAAAAATATTCCAAGACATTGTGTCATTTGTCAAAATACCCAAAACATTCCGAGCCAATAATTATATCGCAAACGCATGCTACTGAGCTATGTGTTGACAACTGTTTACTGTGGCCTGTTCTGATCTAGCTCTCAGTCCTATAATGTGTGTTCCGATAGTCCAATCATATGTCGTAGTATCGCGGCGCAAATACATCCAGTGTTAGGTTCTGATCATGATTACCACCAACATGCTCGATTGTCACATAAAATAATTTTTTTTCAGAGTTTGATTTGATTCTTGATGAGTCTTTTCGATGTCAGAGCATAACATTATTACAAGAAACTGCGAGAATTTGCATTGAATCAAACATATAGAGAACGTCCATGTGACCATAGACCCAGCACACGGTGTAACAACGTCAATGTGGCTACAAGTTCATCAACACAGAACAAGATGGACATTTGGGAATTTTGTAAAAGCCTCCCAAAAGACTACCGACCAAAACTATGACATAAAAATAAAAATATTGTTGTCCAAGTTTGAAGTGTTGAGCATGCCGACTCCATGAATACCAGAAAAAATAAATTATTATTACGATTAATGTATATGAGTACGCGAGTGTGCATACCGAGAGTTACACGGTCTGATCGATCAAACTGTTACATGTTCGTACTATCAGCCACTCCGGGCTGTCACAAATACAACCATTGCTGGAGTTATATAGAAACGCCTCTGATCCGAACGTAGTTGTATCAGTGATGGACAATGAAAATTGGCTTTGAGGGTGCCGAAAAAAGTCTACTTTATGTCACTATCAAACTGTTAGTGGTCTGAGTCAGAACCAACAGGTACCATAGACACTACAATACGCTACGGCAAAAGACGGTTGACACCTTTGTAAATGGTATTGACCCGGTTCTTCTGAAATACTCAGATGACTTCTTTTGTTTAGATTTCAAAACCGAGTTCACAATAAAGTTTTTTCTGTTAAAGAGATTTAGAAAAAATTCTCCCAACCAGTCAGCACCGTGCACAAGCGGAGTTGCTAAAATACAAACTCCACGAGCACATCTGTTGGAATTATTCAGTGAAGATGTTTCTATGTCCTGCTGTAAGGTCATGTTCTGTGGCGATTTTCAGCCCAAAACTCAACCATACACTGTAAGTTTATTTTAGGACCAGGAAGACTATAGGTTTACACTCGACTTTTATATTACTTGATAGATAAACTTGTCCATAGTGGGAAAGTTTTGTCTATATTTCAATGCACAGGAAATCTACAATATGTGGGGACCACTTGTTTATCATCTCATTACACTTATGACAATGTATAAATGATCGACCAATTATCACCACCGGCCTGCGTGTTCTATACAACATTTTAGTACATGTTCCATATGTGTTGGCGGTTGACATTCAATCGAACATGACACTACGGGTCAAATGGGGAAACAAATATAAACATACAATTGTCCATATTGTAATTCATAAAAATAAAGAACCCTACCCATGATACATATGCCCCAAGGATTTATAAACGACGAAATGTGTGGTTAGGTCTGCTGTTTTACGCAAACGGCCTGTACTTCACATCTCAACAGAAACGGCAACAAATACATAATCTGACCTCAAGATATAGAGACGTCGAGAAACCTTCTTGTTATCAAGAGAGTCAACAAGTTTAATCATTTTCCGGTCGAAAGCAACTTATATTCGAGATAACGTCAATTTGTGAATGCAAAAGCTACCTCGAGATTATTTTAAAATGTAAAGGAAAAATTCACAAGACCGGATATAACATTGCCGTTCGTTTTCTGAAATCTAACATTACAACTCGCCCATCCAAAGCAAAATAAAAATATATTTCGAGATATCATTTTCGTTTTACTGAATCAAAACAAACAAACAAAATGTAAACAAATTCTCACACCAGTTATTCATGATTTCTAAAAAAGTATTACATGTGTTGTATTTCACTTTCGTAGTAAATTGCAGAGTAAATTGTATTTCACTTTCGTGGTAAATTGCAGAGTAAATTGGTGCCCTGCTGTCTCCATAAAAACATCGCAAACCATAATAATCCTGAGTCAGCAAAGGACAATGTGCGATGGCATTTTTTTTAGCCTTTTTGATTGGGACTCGGCTTACATATAGCTGACAGGTCAAAAGACCGCCCTGAAGATCCAAGTCAAAATAACCAGCTCTGAACCAGAACTATATATGTATCTCGACGTATCGCGGCAGATGTCTGCAGATACTGCCTGTGCTTACCATATCTCTGATAAGTTCACAGGCATGTAGTTGGTTCGGCACAGGTCAGCCAGCACACGATCACAATACCTTTCTCCGTAAAATCGGGTATAAAAAGTATTGGACCCTCATGGATAGACGTGGGGCATAAAGAGACGACCGCTACTTGAAAGTAAATGGGCGTCTAATGCGAATGGTTTGCGTTGTCGAAAGAGATGTGATGCCAGAGTGCGTCATCGAATCAATGGGTTCTCTATACGTCTTACGATATGACCGTACGTTGGTTATATATAGTACAACGTTGTAATTTGCCATACAACGTGTGCGAAAGCATTGTATATCCCAAAAAGAGAAATGCCGTATACCGGAACAAGTTTCATTTATTTACTATTCTAATTGGACAATTAGTACAACTCCAGGACTATCCCTGTACGTTCTGTATCAGTGGAAGTACATGGCTCAGTGTAAACACTATCAACAAAAATCTTGTTGAAAAAATATTGTTTCCTTGAACAGTACAATCAACTCTATAGGCCTACAGTGATAGTGACTTGTAGTAGTGTTCGCTATTCATGTTTTTGAAGTCTTTCGTTTCAACAACGTTACTTTATGCATACACACCGTAAATATAAGCCAATGCTTCATGAAAGCAAACATGCATGTACCGTTATGCTTGGGCATGGAGAGGTACTAATTACAAATCATGTTTACTTCAAGATAACATTGATCGCTTCACAAACTTTCGTGGATTTACGTACCCGTATTTGAACAAGTGTGATTGGCAGGCGTTTTAATCCCGGGTTTGAAAAGTAACGGCTTTTCACTAGTAACGAACAGACCCAGTTTGACCGTGTTTTGTACGAAATTGTCTCTACCATGTTTAAATATCACCTTTCTGTGACCATACCCGCATTCAACAGACATTCACAAGTCTACACATACAAATTTTTTTACGAAAATCACCAGCTGCTAATTATTATCACGGCTTTTCAGAGAGGAATCAAGACGTTGTTAACAGTCTGCATTCAAATATGACAATAACCCCTGCGAAGTTAGGGGGCCTTTTATACCCGACACTCCGCTTTAAATGCCAGGACAGCATGCCATCCTCGACTACACTCGGCTTTCGTGATCCCCTACATACCCGGGATATGTACACCCGTTTCCATGGCAAATAATAAACGAAATTGAAACCCACATAACATTACTATTACGCATCAGAAAGTTTACATACTTCATGGTACGCATCATAACAGTTGAACAACTTTAATACAGTGAAGTGATAAGGTATTATTGCCCTACTTCGTCCCTGGGTAAAGTGTACACATTCTTGTTTCGATCAAGATTGACAGATGCACCATCTGCTCCAAATCGCATACATGCGTGAAAGGTGTGAAGTGAGCAGACAATCGTGACTGTTTATTTTTGCAATAAAGCTTACATATGATGTATATTTTCAGTGCTCACCTCCTTGCTTTGATGTAATAATCTTCAGATTAAATGAAAATATCAATACAAACACTTGAAACCTCTGAAAACAGAGTCTTTCTCAGTGTAGAACAACAGTTTGTATCTATTCTCTAGCTTCAGGTTTACCTTACATCGACGTTGGTGGCGCACTTTCGAAACGAAGCGCGTGTGCGACCAGACGATTGATCGATTAATTACGCAAATTGCTCATTAATATTCAGTTCTTGCCATTACTCAATGGAACAGTTGTGCCAAATTTTGTTTGAATTGAGCCAGCCGTTTTGGAGAAAACGATGACACAGACAGACAGACAGACAGACAGACAGACAGACACACACACACACACACAAACACACACACAAACACACACAGACACACACAGACACACACACACACACACACACACACACACACACACAGACTTTCACCCACGAACACATCTCTTCTGAAAATATTAACTTGCAGAGTTAGACAGATGATACTACAAACAAGTAACCTGATATAGCTTCCAATGATCAGAGATAAAACCTTGAAGTAAAAATTATTGACTAACCTGGTTCTATCTGTACAGGCTGCAATCAGGAAACCTAGGGCTTCAACAGCTGGTATACTGATCAACATATCATTGGGACTAATGTAGGAATCTGTAAAAGAATTCATTCATTGAGTCCAATTAAATACATATACATATATTATCTAGTATTTTATCAACATAAACTTTACATACTGAATAATTTTTATATAACATAAAACTAAATTCACTGACTTGGTACATATTTGTATATATCAGAACGGGTACCCCCTTTCTATAGTGTTGTTTTCCTTATATATACATTATACAGTTTTATATTTATAAACAGAATCTCTGAAAAAGGTATGAAAAATTAGTGAAAGCTGGAATACTAATAAGTGCATACTGTTTCTCATCTGTTCAACCATCAGTATTTTCAAGGTGAACCCTGGTATGAAATGTAACTATGATACTCGGGTAGATTTCACCTATAGTAATTGCAAGGAAGAAAGTGACAGATCTCTTATTCACTATCGAAGTGTGTGTGTGTCAACAAACACATACTGACTAGTAATAACTGTTTGGTGGCACTCCTATTTAAAAAATTCACTGACTCTCTTATTGATACATAACTCACTTTTGTCTACATATGTGGAGTTCTTAACTCACTGACTCTTTAATACATAACTCACTTTAGTCTACTTACCTAAAGTTCTTATCTCACTGACTCTTTAATACATAACTCACTTTAGTCTACTTACCTAAAGTTTTTGTCACTGACTCTTTAATACATAACTCACTTTAGTCTACTTACCTAAAGTTCTTATCTCACTCACTCTTTAATACATAACTCACTTTAGTCTACTTACCTAAAGTTCTTATCTCACTGACTCTTTAATACATAACTCACTTTAGTCTACTTACCTAAAGTTTTTGTCACTGACTCTTTAATACATAACTCACTTTAGTCTACTTACCTAAAGTTCTTATCTCACTCACTCTTTAATACATAACTCACTTTAGTCTACTTACCTAAAGTTCTTATCTCACTGACTCTTTAATACATAACTCACTTTAGTCTACTTACCTAAAGTTCTTATGTCACTGACTCTTTAATACATAACTCACTTTAGTCTACTTGCCTAAAGTTCTTAACTCACTGACTCTTTAATACATAACTCACTTTAGTCTACTTACCTAAAGTTCTTATCTCACTCACTCTTTAATACATAACTCACTTTAGTCTACTTACCTAAAGTTCTTATCTCACTGACTCTTTAATACATAACTCACTTTAGTCTACTTACCTAAAGTTCTTATCTCACTCACTCTTTAATACATAACTCACTTTAGTCTACTTACCTAAAGTTCTTATCTCACTCACTCTTTAATACATAACTCACTTTAGTCTACTTACCTAAAGTTCTTATCTCACTCACTCTTTAATACATAACTCACTTTAGTCTACTTACCTAAAGTTCTTATCTCACTCACTCTTTAATACATAACTCACTTTAGTCTACTTACCTAAAGTTCTTATCTCACTCACTCTTTAATACATAACTCACTTTAGTCTACTTACCTAAAGTTCTTATCTCACTCACTCTTTAATACATAACTCACTTTAGTCTACTTACCTAAAGTTCTTATCTCACTCACTCTTTAATACATAACTCACTTTAGTCTACTTACCTAAAGTTCTTATCTCACTGACTCTTTAATACATAACTCACTTTAGTCTACTTACCTAAAGTTCTTATCTTACTGACTCTTTAATACATAACTCACTTTAGTCTACTTACCTAAAGTTCTTATCTTACTGACTCTTTAATACATAACTCACTTTAGTCTACTTACCTAAAGTTCTTATCTCACTCACTCTTTAATACATAACTCACTTTAGTCTACTTACCTAAAGTTCTTATCTCACTCACTCTTTAATACATAACTCACTTTAGTCTACTTACCTAAAGTTCTTATCTCACTGACTCTTTAATACATAACTCACTTTAGTCTACTTACCTAAAGTTCTTATCTTACTGACTCTTTAATACATAACTCACTTTAGTCTACTTACCTGCTTCAACCAACAACTGCAGGATATCAGTCAAATTATTCAATATAAATGTCATATGAGCATTTTCATCCAGACTCTATTAGGGAGTAGAATAAAATACAGAAATAACTTACAAAACCAGATATTATAAAATCACATGATGACAGTTGATGATGTTGAAAATTTGTGATTTGACTCTGTGGGTAGAAATTTTCATTTGCAAAGTTATGAAGTCAAAGATTATGAACATTCATCCTCACATACACTACACTATAAATTGAATTCTTAATCATAAATCTGAAGAGTCACAGGCTGTGCATGTCTTACCTTAGCACCTACTCCTGAGGATCTTCCTTCTATGTCTGGAGACCGTGCCCTCATTGGCCATCTAAACGTGTACAGTTAAGGTTGCATACTAATCAGTTTCCCGCCAAAACTAGAGTGACCAAATGATAGAATTTCTATAATATTTTTAACTATTTTACTCAATTTTGACAGGTGTTAGAGAAATTACTTTTACATATTCATCCGTGTTAGAACTGAGGTCAAAAGTGATCAAATTTATCAAACTATTCTTCAAAATTGAATGATATTTTTCCCGTCAAAATTAAGGTAAATAAATTCTTATTTTTCTATATCATATCTCTAAATCTTTTACTCAATTTGTGACTGGAGTCACAAAATTAATGTTTAGTTATTCATTTTTGTCAAAATCATGGTTTAAAAGTTATCACATTTATTAATATTTCACTAATTTCTAGCCATGGTTGATTTATTTCTGTTCGGTAAAAAATGTACAAATTGATACAGCAAATCAGTAAATCTAGGATTACATTCAGTGCAAAACAACAAATAAATGGCTATACTTGAAATATGTGGCACAGGTAGATGTTAGTTAGTTAGTGTCATGTTAATAATACTAGTTTTGTGGTGCGATCTGATTTTTAAACCATTTTTTTCAAGAAACAACGCCCTGCCCTCAAGGAAAACAGACTTACGAACAAATAAAATGTATAATGAGCTCAGATTTCTTGTAGTAAAAGGATACTCTTCTCCTGAAGTGACTAGTGAAACTCTCAGCGATATTTTATAAATTTGTTGGATAAATAAATACAAAAGAAATTGGAATGTGCTCACTGATAGTTGGCTTTTCACTTTTTCTGGAAAAAGAAGATGAAGAAAACAAAAATTAAACAATATTGCAATGACCATACATTTATAACAAATTAATAATTCCTTGCAATAGTTCCATTCTCAGAGTGTACATTAACAAATTAATAATGTTAGTAACAATTCCTTGCATTAGTTCCGTACTAAAAATGTACATTATTTATGGTCTGAAATTACCTGAAGTACATTTCAACTGAGTCTCTCAGCCTTCTTCAACTGTTATTGACTTGTGAAATGAATATACATGTACTACATAAATTATTTATGCTCTGGGAAGTCCTACAAAATATGATTTCAGCACAAGAAGGCAAAGTTTCAGTTAAAAGGCATCGGTGGCCGAGTGGTTAAACCACTTGCCTCTTACCACTGCAGTCGGGTTTGAACCCCCATTCAGAGTTCGATTAAATTTACCACGCTGTTAGTAAGAAGAGTGTCGTTCAGTTTGACTCTATCGAACAACGCAGGTTTTTCCCGGGTACTCCGGTTTCCTCCTGCACTTACACTGAACCCATGAGGGATGGCCCTCACTGGACTTCTTGGGAGACAGTGTTTATATACTTAAAGAACTATCCAGTATTAGGAGTATAAATAAAGATTATTATTATTATTATTATTATTATATTATAAACTGAGTGCATATTATCTTAGGAAGTAATGAGGAATTTCATAGAAGAGGGTAGTACTCATTCAAACTGATAACATATTTGTCATAGTATTTGCCATACCTGTATCTTCCTGTGATTTGCAGTCAGTGAATTTTTCAGCAAGTTGTAATCTCTCTACTGCTGTATGCTCACACAGTAAATCAAAACCTTCAAAATATCTGTAAATTGGAAATTTTTTAATTTTTGTGTTTTAAAATGTTTGTGTTGAGAAAAAAAGGGAATTGTGAATGGATTTTCAATTCACTGTGAACTTTTATTGTTAAATCTAAGAAAACAACGACAAAAAACAACAACAATAAACAACAATTTCACTTACAATTGCTACAAAAAATCTGCCAATACATCATTTTTCTCCATCATATTATCACTACATATTATTCCAAAATATTGTTTTATCTAAGTATTAAGAATTCATTCCAGAAACCTGTACCTTGTCAGAATGAAAGTCAATTTTGTCACAATTTACATGAATTCATATATTGTAGATGAGGGCACTTTTCTCTCACAATCAGAGAAGTTATGTAGTTTGCACTCTGTATGTCCATCTGTGTGTATACTGAATATACACGATAACTCTTCAAAACAATGCCGGGGCAGACTGAAATGAAATTTAGTACACACCTTTGTTCCAGTTACCACATGAGCTGAATACACAAGATTCATGCACTAACAAACTAATGATGTGAAAAGTGATGTAAACTTACAACCATACAAACTAATCATGTGAAAAGTGATGTAAACTTACAACCATACAAACTAATGATGTGAAAAGTGATGTAAACTTACAACCATACAAACTAATCATGTGAAAAGTGATGTGAACTTACAGCCATGCATCTTCTTCTTTCAATCCCATTTTATTACATGCAATATACTTCCAGGTAGTATAACTCATCCTTGGGAAGCCTGTCTGCTTGGTTTTAGCATATGCAGCAACTTTCTTCAGGTACTACAAAATACACAATTTGTTGTCATTTTATTGATTACGTAATTCACTACAAATTAGGATTGATAATCACACTGGTCACCATCATAAATACTACCAGTAATGCAATTATTACCACTATCACCATAACTACCATTACCACTATCACCATAAGTACCATTACTACCACTAGACCAATGGTCAAATGTAGGGCAGGTCCTTCTGTAGGGGAACTCAGCCTTCTACATGTTATGCTGATAGATTAGTACTGTGAACTGTAACTGTTTCGTTTAAGTATTGTAATTATATCATTATACTGACTGGCCTGTTTATATTGCCATCTGTGATTCACTCTCATAAACTGCTTGTATTGCTAGAAAAGGTAAACAATTAATGTTGTTTGAAAATTATACTCTCAAACTGATTGGTCACAATATGGAGTGATACCTTGTACGTCAGCCTAATTGACTATATTCAAATGAAGTCAATATGTAAATGTGCCCTCAGTGAACACAAGTGACATAATTTACATATAGTGAATATTATGTAAATATCTACAATTTACAAACAAGCATGCTGATAACTCAGTAACTGCAGTGACTAAATTAATCTGTTGTTACTAGCATTGCAAAGCAAAATGACATCACAATGTACACATGTAGGCAGGCAATATATCAAAATGTTCACATTTCACTGATGATATTGAAATGCAGTATGGTTGGCAAATACATAGATCTCTCTAAATTAAATCATAACAAGTAAAATATATAAGATAACAAACATGACTGCCAAGATTGGAAGAAAGTGATATCCTGTAGATTGTAGTGATATCCTGACATTCCCCTTCACATAATATTTATTCCTATTGAATGCATTGATCACACTTAAGTTATACTCGATAGTAATTTTCTGTCGATTATTATTAGTTCAACAACTTTATTCATTTTTCAACTTTAACACAAACAGGCTGACTTTTTCACATTGAGTTCAAAACACAACAATACCTGTAGATAGCCTACTATCTGTACCACTGCAATCAACACCCCCCCCCCCATCATCCATGACAACCACCTGTTACAGCAGTCACAGCTATTGTATTCATATACATCTATAATTCAACTTTCTTGTAATATGACAAACTATTTTCACAACACAATATTTCAATAATACTTCTGACACAATTTCTGATTACACAACAAATACATCTCTGTCATAATTGCACAATGATGGATGTAGTTAAGTTAATATATGAAAGCTTGGATTGACTCATTCTTCCACTTATATGGCAACATTTAATTAATTTTTCACTGTGTTATTTATAAATTTGATAGTTCATTCTATATCTTCTTATACTATAGGCCAATCATTCCCTCACACCCTGGGTAGGTATGCTAACTTCGCCTCATTCAACTTCTTAAAAATTATTCACTGCATGATACAAGGGCATGTCTTTTCATGTTTACATCATGATATTATACATGTATTTGTGTCTACTTACGTGCAACGACAATTTTGGATGAGGTGGGATTTGTAATGCACCGAAATTGAAGGGTTCTGGTCGAACCCATAGCGTGAACCCCAACGCCATAGTGTTAACTTTGGTTGATCACACTTGAAACGATATACAGTACTAAAATAACACTTCAATGTACCGCCGATACTGACACCGTTACCGTTAGACGTATCGGTGCTGAGGTAAAACGTGGATTGCGATCATCGTCCGTCCAGCGTCACCAAAACCGGGTTTGAACACTAGTATGATTGAATGAAATATTGTTTCACTGTACTTGATATTCCCTGTGTGAATTACGGAGGATGACAACCTCAGCCGGTCAAGTGGATCGTCTTTTCTCCTATTACTATTAGATCTACACATTCACACCTGAGCGGCGATCGCCATGTCAAATAGTCTAAACGAATCATAATGAGCGTAACGTCGTTGAGATATGCAATCTGTCAATCTATATAGCGTGTTTCTATTGGCTAAAAACTGAGAGTCCCTAAATTAACATATTTTATCCTCAAAGTTCCATCGTTTTGATTCTCTGCTTACACTCTTTATGACACATCTCACCATTGAATCCAACTCTAATATTAGCATATCAAATATACAATCCTACGGATTTAACTATATCTCTATACTCTAAACTAACTGATAGTTGCAGGCACTGGTGATATTATTGACCCCGGTGTGACCTCAAAGTTGTTAAATTTCAGTCACCTAGATGTTCTTTTTCAGTGCATGTAGCAGACAAGAGCATCTCAAACTACAAACCATGGCGAACTCATCATGTGTTATTGTATCTCTTTTACTGATTTGTTCTCTATTCAATGATGCACTGACATTGAACGTTAAAGGGTCAGTGCAACTTGATTCATTCACTTTCGACAAGGTAAGCTCGATATTTTCTCATGTATTTTATCGTTGTACGGTACCAAAATTTATGGTCGTGATTTTGGTGGTGAGACAGACACGACACAACGAACACAACGGCAACGCGGAAGTCGCGAGATGATCATTCTCCAATTCATTGTGTATTTTTCAAGCTAAAAATATCTCACATACATGTATGTATAAAGCGCTACTATTATTAAAGCGATTCTGTCCTAACCGTCACACGAATGAAGACACGGTTGTAAGAGTTTTTGTGTACAACTGTTACAATATACAATGCAATGTGTTAAATTATTATCAATGGCTACTTAGCGAGTATCAGCAGTTGGTATAAACTCGATACAGACTGGTCACACACGTGGTCGTCTCTGATTGGTGAACACATGCTGTAAAATGCAAACGTTGCTGTATCTTGAAGATGTCGAATTGCGACATATACTCAATAAATGTAAATCATTATATTAATTTCACTGTAAAATATTATATATTCATTGTAGTGTTATTTTCAGTGATTGTTTTGTGTTTCGTAAGTAAATAATAGATTTTTAAACAAATATTTGCTGTTTTGTTTCATTAAAAAAAACCTTGATGCTTGTTGTGTATACATGTAAGTGTAAAGTGGCTGTGCTATGTAAACAAATTTTGCTCATGAGAAAATAAATATATATATATAGCTATAAAACTACAATAGTTCTATCATAGAAATGAAAATAAAATTTTAATTTGATAAGGGAAAATCCAGTTTTTACCAACTAACTGACAGAGTAAGGTAATTAAATAACGTATGAAACAGCTTAAAAAACTAAAACTAAAATATTGAGATTGAAGTATAAATGTAATAAATTGAAGTATTTGATAGAATTGTCCCTACATCATTTACATGTCTAGTTGTCAGTATTAAGAGTACAGAAGTGTCACAACTAATTATGCAGATAACAAACATCTGTTGCAGGGAACTTTGAATTTCATTCTGTAAGGCATTTAAAGACCAGGGTTTCAATCACAGGTTCTTGCAGCCTTGGTTTCAATCACAGGTTCTTGCAGCCTTGGTTTCAATCATAGGTTCTTGCAGCCTGGGGTTCAATCACAGGTTCTTGCAGCCTGGGTTTCAATCACAGGTTCTTGCAGCCTGGGTTTCAATCACTGGTTCTTGCAGCCGGGGGTGGGGGGGTGGGGGGTGTGGTGTTTCAATCACTGGTTCTTACAGCCAAGGTTTCACTCACAGGTTCTTGCAGCCTGGGTTTCAATCACATGTTCTTACAACCTGGGTTTCAATCACAGGTTCTTGCAGAAAGGGTTTCAATCAGAGGTTCTTGCAGCCAGGGTTTCAATCACAGGTTCTTGCAGCCAAGGTTTCAATCACTGGTTCTTGCAGCCAAGGTTTCAAACACAGGTTCTTGCAGCCTGGGTTTCAATCACTGGTTCTTGCAGCCTGGGTTTCAATCACAGGTTCTTGCAGCCTGGGTTTCAATCACAGGTTCTTGCAGCCAGGGTTTCAATCACAGGTTCTTGCAGCCTGGGTTTCAATCACAGGTTCTTGCAGCCTGGGTTTCAATCACAGGTTCTTGCAGCCAGGGTTTCAATCACAGGTTCTTGCAGCCTGGGTTTCAATCACAGGTTCTTGCAGCCTGGGTTTCAATCACTGGTTCTTGCAGCCTGGGTTTCAATCACAGGTTCTTGCAGCCTGGGTTTCAATCACAGGTTCTTGCAGCCTGGGTTTCAATCACAGGTTCTTGCAGCCTGGGTTTCAATCACTGGTTCTTGCAGCCTGGGTTTCAATCACAGGTTCTTGCAGCCAGGGTTTCAATCACAGGTTCTTGCAGCCTGGGTTTCAATCACAGGTTCTTGCAGCCTGGGTTTCAATCACAGGTTCTTGCAGCCAGGGTTTCAATCACAGGTTCTTGCAGCCAGGGTTTCAATCACAGGTTCTTGCAGCCAGGGTTTCAATCACAGGTTCTTGCAGCCTGGGTTTCAATCACAGGTTCTTGCAGCCAGGGTTTCAATCACAGGTTCTTGCAGCCTGGGTTTCAATCACAGGTTCTTGCAGCCTGGGTTTCAATCACTGGTTCTTGCAGCCTGGGTTTCAATCACAGGTTCTTACAGCCTGGGTTTCAATCACAGGTTCTTGCAGCCTGGGTTTCAATCACAGGTTCTTGCAGCCTGGGTTTCAATCACTGGTTCTTGCAGCCTGGGTTTCAATCACAGGTTCTTGCAGCCTGGGTTTCAATCACAGGTTCTTGCAGCCTGGGTTTCAATCACAGGTTCTTGCATTAGTATAAAATATCAGTTTAGCCAACAATATTACAAAAACTCATTCTCTTTTTTGATCAACTTTTTCTACAAATAGTGAAAGAACTATTTTTGACATCTGAATTTTAATCCAACTCTTTATTGAGCTTTTAAAAATGTCATGGATCAGAATTGACAATATGTGATGTGGTCAGTCAATGTGGGAGGATCATACTTCTACTTCCTTGGTGGAGTTTAATTCATTAAGATATTTCCATTTTGTAGTAAATGGAATCGTGCTACCTAATAGGGCAGGATGATGGTGGCACCAGTCTAAAAACTTATGTACAATTTGACAAAAATAAATGATAAAATAGACTCTCTAATACAAGGGTTTAGTTTTGTATGGATAACAATACATATGAACTGTTCTGTACTGTATATGTTTCTCTATATGTTTACTGCTGCAGTAAACTACTACCCAATGTATATAGTTCTCTATATATCTACTTCTGCAGTAAACTACTCCACAATGTATGTGGTTCTCTATATGTCTACTGCTGCAGTAAATTACTCCACAATGTATATGGTTCTCTATATGTCTACTGCTGCAGTAAACTACTCCACAATGTATATGGTTCTCAATATGTCTACTGCTGCAGTAAATTACTACACAATGTATGTGGTTCTCTATATGTCTACTGCTGCAGTAAATTACTCCACAATGTATATGGTTCTCTATATGTCTACTACTGCTGCAGTAAATTACTCCACAATGTATGGTTCTCTATATGTCTACTACTGCTGCAGTAAATTACTACACAATGTATATCGTTCTCTATATGTCTACTGCTGCAGTAAATTACTCCACAATGTATATGGTTCTCTATATGTCTACTGCTGCAGTAAATTACTACACAATGTATATGGTTCTCTATATGTCTACTTCTGCAGTAAATTACTACACAATGTATACATGTATGGTTCTCTATATGTCTACTACTGCTGCAGTAAATTACTCCACAATGTATATCGTTCTCTATATGTCTACTGCTGCAGTAAATTACTACACAATGTATATGTTTCTCTATCTACTGCTGCAGTAAATTAATACACAAAACAGTCATGCATTTAGATAGCTAATGTTTTATTGAACCCATTCAGTTAAAGGAATATTTGTTCAATAGAGTCATTTAAAAAAAAAATGAAGTAAACATTGAAAGGTTTTAGCTTTGGAAGGAAAGAGCTGTTGTAACTGTTACCAATGTCATCAATTAATCTTCAAGAACTCGTTGCCTGATCAATCTTGGTTCAGATAGTCTTATTTTATTCAAGTCTTTGCATGTTAGTTTGCTTAATTTGCACATTTGTACTGTTGTGTGCATCTTGTGGCCTGAAATTTGTGCTCTGTAACAGTGTTGTGCTGTCTTGTGTCATGCTGTGGAAGAATTTTTCATATAATATTAAAAGTAAAAGAGAAAGTAAAAATGTTGAAGTAAAAGTATCGATAGTCTTGGTGTACAACTCATTGTTAAAGTTTACAGAATAAATGGAATCGTATTCTTCCACTTCCAGATTATTCCAAAACATAAAGCTGTTATGGTCAAAATAGATGAAAAATATCCTTATGGGGAAAAACAGGATGAATTTAAATCTTTAGCCAAAATGGCTTCTACTGAGGAAGATCTTGTAATTGCTGAAGTTGGTATTTCAAGTAAGTTAACATGGTGTTCCACTTTCAGGTCATTTCCAAACACAAAGCAGTTTTGGTGAAATTTGATGAAAGTTATGCCTACGGTGAAAAACAAGATGAATTCAAAACCATAGCTGGTATGGCATCCTCACAAGAAGATCTTCTTATTGCTGAAATCCCTATTTCAAGTAAGTTACCATGGTAACACTTCCTCCAAGTCCTCTCTTGACCAGTCAGTGTCACTAATTGTACTTTTCTGAACCAAGAGAATCTTTTTATTACTGTAAGGATTGTTGGAAGCAGTGACAGAGGACCTAGTGGGATTCTTTCCTGAAGTGTGTACATTGTGTGAATATGATCCAAACTCATAGACTCTCTCCAACTTCTATGTCCAAACCTAAGACCCATAGACTCTCTACAACATCTATGTCCAAACCTAAGACCCATAAACTCTATCCAACATCTATGTCCAAACCTAAGACTCATAAACTCTATCCAATATCTATGTACAAACCTAAGACCCATAGACTCTCTACAACATCTACAGTACAGCTCTAACGCAAGTTTCCGATTAGCTAGCGCCGGGTTAACGCACGTTCACAATAGCAGTGGCGCAACACAAAGTGTTCTAGTGACTAACGCTAAGCTTAAAAATTGTCCATTGTTCATATGCAAATATCAACCTCATTAATTGAGTGCTGGCGAAAGAAGAGGCGCAACACAAAAGGCTAACGTAACTCTTTGAATGTGTCCATTGTTCATATGCAAATACTGACCTCATTATAAGTGCAACTTTGTACTATCATGGAAGTACAACCCCACTATCAAATCGACCTGAAAATCACGTATGACGGTGACATGAATGATGACGATAAATTGTGAAACAATAATATAACATGACAAATATGTATAATAAATAATCCAGTCAGTGCTTTTAAGGCTAGTTTAGTCTATGCAAGTTTCAGGGGTTCCTCATCAATTTACTTGATTTGGCTATGATTTAAAGCAGAACAACAGAATACAGACATATTGCTTTGTAAATGGATGTTTCTTGACTACTAGAAGGTAAGTTTATAGTAAATCATCTGCAGTGTGTGATGGATATGTTGTGCAAAATGCGGTTTGTTGTCTGATTGTATGTTCAGATGTCCGACGTGTACTGAGAGTCGATTTTTTCTATTCAAAATAAGGATATATTCCTATCGCAATCAGTGTAAAGACGCATCACTAATGTTGACTAGTGACGCGTCCTGTGTGCTGTGTCTACTTTGAAAATTAGTGTCAAAAGCATGTTCATTTGGAAACAGCAGAGTGAAGTAAAGTCATGCTTATGAGAGAGAGAGAGAGAGAGAGAGAGAGAGAGAGAGAGAGAGAGAGAGAGAGAGAGAGAGAGAGAGAGAGAGAGAGAGAGAGAGAGAGAGAGAGAGAGAGAGAGAGAGAGAGAGAGAGAGAGAGAGAGAGAGAGAGAGAGAGAGAGAGAGAGAGAGAGAGAGAGAGAGAGAGAGAATATGCTTGTATTACATTACATGTGAACAATATTTATTTATTATCTAAATGATCATTGGTTTTTGTGTATGACAGGCGATGTTGGCGTATACCCAGTCCTTTCACTTGTGCAGCTTTCTCCTGAGACGGCCATGAAAATGATATACACGTATGCGTGCTTTGATTAATAAGTAGAATAAAGATTGTTGGTGCAGCATTTACGCTTCGTCATCAAAATTCGCAATCTGAAACTAACAAGACATTACATTTACGTGTATGTGTACTTTGTATGACATTATTCAAAAGTTTAGAATAGGTCATTGAAAAAAAAATGTTCAGTACGCTCGGGTGAGTTGTCAGAAAGAGCGCCTGTTGAATACAACTGACAAGAGACTTTGGGTTGTTACATTATACGTTCGGTATGTAATATTTGTAAATGCGTGCACTCGTTGAATGTTGACGATCCATCGAAACATAGTTCATTCACCCCATAAAGTTCATTCAGCCATGACATCGCGTTGTGCCTCGGTTCAGTTGCAGCTGGTATATATTCCACCAAGAAGCGAAATAAACTTGGCATTTCATCAAGATAACTTACTAGGGAATAAAATCAGAAATGGAAGACGGGAAATTAATTCACAACCTTTCATTGATGCTCGCCCCGCATTTCACATATACGTCAGTACTTACCACTTCAGTGTTTGTCGCGTTCCGAACTCTCGCAATAGGAATACTAGTAGTCTATTCAATGGAAACATAAGCTCATCCCTCCCATTACAAATTTCACTGGAAGTGGTTGTACAATGGATGGATGTGTGACTAGTAAAAGAATGATGTAAAATACTATTGTAGATTTGTTGTTTGTGCTAACATTGAGATGGTTTGGTAGTTCTCTTTTTGGAGTATGTAGTGGGCTGAAAAGGGCCTTTTGGTTTGTGCTGATACAATCAGTGATTTCAGTGGTAAAGGACACTGAATTTCGGGCGAACTGTCCCGTATTATTTCTTTAGTTTTGGCAACATTGCAATACTGCAACATGCCAAATGTGGGTGAGTGATAGGATGCTGTTTTCTTCAGCTTTATTAAATAGTATTTGGTGTTAGACGACAGTTTGGCATCCATCAGAGCAGACATAAGTTTCGCGTGTACAGCAACGGCATTTTTGTCATGAAGATTGTTATGTTGATGTGAATGGTATAGACACCGCCGACTCAAAGTTCCTTGCTTTCGTAGCAACATCCAGACAACAGGAATTAACTTGGTTATGACATGGACCATACTGTATTTCACGCTGTGATGTGAATGCAGTTCGAACACTACTGTATCTGTCTCTGGAAAGTTGCATTTTATAGTGATAGCAACCAATCAAAACATTTCAGCAGAATGATTGACATTATGTTCAATTTATTCATCGAAAATTAGCAATTTCGACGTATCGCCAAAGTTGTTTGTCCCCTCTGTGAGATACCGTGTTAGGGTGTGTTGCTATAATGAGAGACTGTATAATAATATTAATAAGAGACTTCAGCTGAATGGTTGACAAGCTACACTTTTAATTTATTCATGTAAGTTGTACAAATAACTCTCATGGGCATTTTGCGACTACCGCTAAAGTTGTCGTTCTCCTTTGCAACAAGTTTATAGTTGTGTAACGGCATACGAATAGCAATAGAGACTGTATAAAAATAAGAGACTTTAGCTGAATGATTGACAAGCTACACTTTTAATGTATTCACATAACTCTCATGGGACTACCGCCAAAGTTGGGGGGCGGCGTCACCAAGGCATTGTCTCACAACTCAGAGTATGTAAAATATGTAGATCTGGAGACGTAGTAGATGAATACTATTTCCTTTTGATGTGCCCATAGACATTAGAGAGAGACTATATTGTCTATGATTTGTATTATATAAAATAATGACATTATTAGTTGAATTTACGATATTTTAAAAATATCGGTATTGACGGTAATTCACCTGCACTACATGTAAATACAACACGTCATTACTTTGATCGTCAATAATAATATAGTGATTGCCAAGTTTTGACGTAACTTAATTTGTTTTAACAATGTAATATGTGATACTTTTCAGTTTATAGCCCAATTTCAGATATTTTCCCCACAAATCCTACGTATATTAATTGTAACAAAACATCTCGTCATGTGTGGTTGCTACAGTTGATTTCCTATAATTTACCATACTGTTAGTGTTATAGTAGTGGCGGGGCTTCTTTGAAATAACACATGTCATGTACCAGTATGTGTAGCCGGGGTTGGGGCTATACGAAAGCTGTAGTTTATATCGGGGACACAGGCCCTTGATAACTTGCCAGATGTCAATGAACTACATACATGTACGGCAATGGAGACCTAAGACATTGGGGTATTCAGACTGAATAGAGATCAACTTTGTTGCTAACGCCTGCGAGCCAGCAATTAACTGCACAACCATATGTAATGGGGGGGGGGGGGGGGGTCGTGGCCTGAGCACGATTTTCTTGAGCGCACGAAAGAAGTGCATGGCTATGAGATTTTTTTTAAAAAAGGAAACAAATTATCACTTCAGGCCCCTTCACTACCATAAGGTCTGATTCAAGACAAAGACCGAGAGGACTCGTTTCAGTTAATTTTCCCTGACATGTTTAAGGGAAATTTCATTGATTATTGAAAACGGAACATTTGATTCGTCATTAGACAAGATCGATGTGAAGATCCTAGTTCACAACACAAACATGATACTCCGATTCCATACAGTCATTATGATAGGATTTTGAATATCATTAATAAACATCCACACGACTACCAGTAGTTTACAGTAACAAAACATATTTATTACTATGAGACATAACACAATCATTAGTAATAAAAAAAAAAACACATTTAAAATCAAAGCAAAGTTAAAGGGAAAAAATCATGTACAAGTCATTCAATATTATTTCTAAAAACTTCGTCAAAACAAACAAACTTAGATCCGGGCATTTAAAGACACCACTCAAAATTTCAACTCAATAGGCCTTTTTGATTCAGCGAATAATTTTTTCTAACTACTAGTACTTTTAACTAATATTTTCTTAACGCTTTGTCTATTCCAACAATGCATCTCTTCCACTCTGTTTCTCTCTTATCGGCCGGAACATACTGTGGGTGGTATGCGAAGACATTACATGTGAACAATATTTATTTATTATCTAAATGATCATTGGTTTTTGTGTATGACAGGCGATGTTGGCGTATACCCAGTCCTTTCACTTGTGCAGCTTTCTCCTGAGACGGCCATGAAAATGATATACACGTATGCGTGCTTTGATTAATAAGTAGAATAAAGATTGTTGGTGCAGCATTTACGCTTCGTCATCAAAATTCGCAATCTGAAACTAACAAGACATTACATTTACGTGTATGTGTACTTTGTATGACATTATTCAAAAGTTTAGAATAGGTCATTGAAAAAAAAATGTTCAGTACGCTCGGGTGAGTTGTCAGAAAGAGCGCCTGTTGAATACAACTGACAAGAGACTTTGGGTTGTTACATTATACGTTCGGTATGTAATATTTGTAAATGCGTGCACTCGTTGAATGTTGACGATCCATCGAAACATAGTTCGTTCACCCCATAAAGTTCATTCAGCCATGACATCGCGTTGTGCCTCGGTTCAGTTGCAGCTGGTATATATTCCACCAAGAAGCGAAATAAACTTGGCATTTCATCAAGATAACTTACTAGGGAATAAAATCAGAAATGGAAGACGGGAAATTAATTCACAACCTTTCATTGATGCTCGCCCCGCATTTCACATACGTCAGTACTTACCACTTCAGTGTTTGTCGCGTTCCGAACTCTCGCAATAGGAATACTAGTAGTCTATTTGACGTAACTTAATTTGTTTTAACAATGTAATATGTGATACTTTTCAGTTTATAGCCCAATTTCAGATATTTTCCCCACAAATCCTACGTATATTAATTGTAACAAAACATCTCGTCATGTGTGGTTGCTACAGTTGATTTCCTATAATTTACCATACTGTTAGTGTTATAGTAGTGGCGGGGCTTCTTTGAAATAACACATGTCATGTACCAGTATGTGTAGCCGGGGTTGGGGCTATACGAAAGCTGTAGTTTATATCGGGGACACAGGCCCTTGATAACTTGCCAGATGTCAATGAACTACATACATGTACGGCAATGGAGACCTAAGACATTGGGGTATTCAGACTGAATAGAGATCAACTTTGTTGCTAACGCCTGCGAGCCAGCAATTAACTGCACAACCATATGTAATGGGGGGGGGGGGGGGGGGGGTCGTGGCCTGAGCACGATTTTCTTGAGCGCACGAAAGAAGTGCATGGCTATGAGATTTTTTTTAAAAAAGGAAACAAATTATCACTTCAGGCCCCTTCACTACCATAAGGTCTGATTCAAGACAAAGACCGAGAGGACTCGTTTCAGTTAATTTTCCCTGACATGTTTAAGGGAAATTTCATTGATTATTGAAAACGGAACATTTGATTCGTCATTAGACATGATCGATGTGAAGATCCTAGTTCACAACACAAACATGATACTCCGATTCCATACAGTCATTATGATAGGATTTTGAATATCATTAATAAACATCCACACGACTACCAGTAGTTTACAGTAACAAAACATATTTATTACTATGAGACATAACACAATCATTAGTAATAAAAAAAACAACACATTTAAAATCAAAGCAAAGTTAAAGGGAAAAAATCATGTACAAGTCATTCAATATTATTTCTAAAAACTTCGTCAAAACAAACAAACTTAGATCCGGGCATTTAAAGACACCACTCAAAATTTCAACTCAATAGGCCTTTTTGATTCAGCGAATAATTTTTTCTAACTACTAGTACTTTTAACTAATATTTTCTTAACGCTTTGTCTATTCCAACAATGCATCTCTTCCACTCTGTTTCTCTCTTATCGGCCGGAACATACTGTGGGTGGTATGCGAAGAGTGCCTCTCTGACTGCCCTCATTTTTATTGGGCAAAGAGGGTTTTTGGCCAATCCCCTGGTCGAATTTCCGGATACGGTTCGGTTACGTCTTTCGTCGGGTGCAAATACCGCGTAAACTAGCCTCTTGGCGTAGTTCGTAAAGCTGGTAGCCAACGCCAACTCTCCCTCTGCCAGCTCCTTTGGTACGACGTAGTCTTCATCAAGATGGACGATATCATTTGACATGTTGTGGTTGCTGTTAAACTGTAGTGGTGGTGGTGGTGGTGGTGGATATTGCGATTGTGGTGGTGGATATTGCGATTGTGGTAGTGGATATTGCGGTGGTGGTGGTGGTGGATATTGCGGGCGCATTGATGGTGGATATTGCGGGTGCATTGGTGGTGGATATTGCAGGTTTATTGATGGTGGTGATATGATAACATCGGACAACGGTGAGGATGTTGCTGATGGTCCCTGGATACCTTCTAGTTTCGATAACACTATGTCAAGTTTGTCTTCTAATACTGTCAATCGTCTTCTGTCGTTGTCGTTGTCAACATGGTTTAAAGAAATTACTGTATAAAAGTCAGTCTGTGTTTCTGCATTATGTGTATGTTGTTCTGTCTGTGTGCCTACAGAACTTGATATCCTAATGTTGTGCTCCGCCGCGTATTTGTCGACTAATTTGTTCACATACGAGAGTTCGTTACTCGTCAAAACAACTTGGTTTCTCCGATTGGAAACTGTGGGTGCACTCTCCACTTCTGGCATAATTCCAACTTCAATTCTGTGCACAATACAAGAAGAACACATAATTAGTGGAAGTTTTATTTCACAAAATCAAACTCATTGGATGCAAGTCTAATATTGTCTCTCTGTATTATCCTATTTTGCCTTTCCCGGTGTGTTGTATACTTCTTTGTTTTGTATGTAAAAAAAAACTACTGGTATTGGAAACATGCACAATAATCAGCGCCACAGGGTACATGTAGAAGGCCACACCATTTCGGGTTGGATAGTCATTTCGATGGAACAGTAGCATGAACATAATTTAACTTTGAGGGGGAGGGGGTACTCTGTCGATCAAATACCACACCCCGGATACCAGACTGAGTCTAGATTGCTGAAATTGGCCTATCAACTTATAAAAACTTAGTATTTATTAGGAAACAAATTTTGAACATCGTTCAGACATTCCTTTCATGACTTTTCCATGCCCATTTATGCATTCAAGAGTGATGGCGTGTTGTGATAATATGAAGCATGGAAGCAGTTGCTTGCCCAGGCATTCAACGCGTTGCTTCATGTATCGCACCTTGTATTAAAACTCATCCAAAGTTCAATGGGTTTGTAAAAAAACTATTGTGAGAAAAAGTGAAAGATACCATTCAAAAACATCCCCTAGAATGTCAATCGTTCTTTGATGCAGTTCTGGTACAACTAGTCTAGGCGGCAAGTAGATGGCTGATTTTGCTTCCGGCTGTGACATGACAGAAGTCTAACAAAAACAAACAACAGGTGCACATGTATAAACATTGATATCAATTGTATCAAATTGGAGAGAACAGTCAACCGTAGTTTTGTCAATTCACAAATTCAAAAATACAGAATGTTTTTCACATTCTTATTTTTATTCACTAAAGATACTGGCACTCATCTATTTTTTTTTAATTCATGAAAACTGGAATATTATAATACTAGTAATCAATCAATCAATCAATCGAAACAATATAATGCCACTCATCTTTCTGACTATGTGTCTACATTTGTACTTAGTGAAATGAACATTATCAGTGCTGTTGCCACTCTGTAGTGTTGCGCCACAGAGCGCAATTTCTTTGTTTATGCATTGACACACTGTAGCGCCTGTCAATGTAGTCCATTTAACGCATTGCTTTGTTATGCACCTCGTACTATAGCACCGGTCAATCACATTGCTTTGTTATGCATAGGCGCTCTATAATGCCGGTTAATCCGATCAGTCAACACTTTCCGGGGCCACTGTGGCCCGGCGTCAGCGCCGGGCTAGCGAGCTTGGAAAGTTGCGTTAGAGCTGTACTGTATGTCCAAACCTAAGACCTATACACTCTATCCAACATCTATGTCCATTTACCTAAGACCTATAAACTCTATCCAACATCTATGTCCAAACCTAAGACCTATACACTCTATCCAACATCTATGTCCATTTACCTAAGACCTATAAACTCTATCCAACATCTATGTCCATTTACCTAAGACCCATAGACTCTCTCCAACATCTATGTCCAAACCTAAGACCCATGAACTCTATCCAACATCGATGTCCATTTACCTAAGACCTATAAACTCTATCCAACATCTATGTCCAAACCTAAGACCCATGAACTCTATCCAACATCTATCTCCAAACCTAAGACCCATAAACTCTATCCAACATCTATGTCCAAACCTAAGACCCATAAACTCTCTCCAACATCTATGTCCAAACCTAAGACCCATAGACTCTCTCCAACTTCTATGTCCATTTACCTAAGACCTATAAACTCTATCCAACATCTATGTCCAAACCTAAGACCCATGAACTCTATCCAACATCTATGTCCATTTACCTAAGACCTATAAACTCTATCCAACATCTATGTCCAAACCTAAGACCTATAAACTCTCTCCAACATCTATGTCCAAACCTAAGACCCATAAACTCTCTCCAACATCTATGTTTATTTACCTAAGATCCATAAACTCTATCCAACATCTATGTCCAAACCTAAGACCTATAAACTCTATCCAACATCTATGTCCATTTACCTAAGACCCATAAACTCTATCCAACATCTATGTCCATTTACCTAAGACCTATAAACTCTATCCAACATCTATGTCCATTTACCTAAGACCCATAAACTCTCTCCAACATCTATGTCCAAACCTAAGACCCATAAACTCTATCCAACATCTATGTCCATTTACCTAAGACCTATAAACTCTATCCAATATCTATGTCCATTTACCTAAGACCCATAAACTCTCTCCAACATCTATGTCCAAACCTAAGACCCATAAACTCTCTCCAACATCTATGTCCAAACCTAAGACCTATAAACTCTCTCCAACATCTATGTCCAAACCTAAGACCTATAAACTCTATCCAACATCTATGTCCAAACCTAAGACCCATAAACTCTCTCCAACATCTATGTCCAAACCTAAGACCTATAAACTCTCTCCAACATCTATCTCCAAACCTAAGACCCATAAACTCTATCCAACATCTATGTCCAAACCTAAGACCTATAAACTCTCTCCAACATCTATCTCCAAACCTAAGACCCATAAACTCTATCCAACATCTATGTCCAAACCTAAGACCCATAAACTCTATCCAACATCTATGTCCAAACCTAAGACCTATAAACTCTATCCAACATCTATGTCCAAACCTAAGACCCATAAACTCTATCCAACATCTATGTCCAAACCTAAGACCCATAAACTCTATCCAACATCTATGTCCAAACCTAAGACCCATAAACTCTCTCCAACATCTATGTCCAAACCTAAGACCTATACACTCTATCCAATATCTATGTCCAAACCTAAGACCTATAAACTCTATCCAACATCTATGTCCATTTACCTAAGACCTATAAACTCTATCCAACATCTATGTCCAAACCTAAGACCTATACACTCTATCCAATATCTATGTCCAAACCTAAGACCCATAAACTCTCTCCAACATCTATGTCCAAACCTAAGACCTATAAACTCTCTCCAACATCTATGTCCAAACCTAAGACCCATAAACTCTATCCAATATCTATGTCCAAACCTAAGACCTATAAACTCTATCCAACATCTATGTCCAAACCTAAGACCTATAAACTCTCTCCAACATCTATGTCCAAACCTAAGACCTATAAACTCTCTCCAACATCTATGTCCAAACCTAAGACCTATAAACTCTATCCAACATCTATGTCCAAACCTAAGACCCATAAACTCTCTCCAAATCATACTCTATATTGATGTCAGAAAGTCCAAATCATACTCTATATTGATGTCAGAAAGTCCAAATCATACTGTATATAGATGTCAGAAAGTCAAAATCATACTCTATATTGATGTCAGAAAGTCCAAATCAGACTCTATATTGATGTCAGAAAGTCCAAATCATACTCTATATTGATGTCAGAAAGTCCAAATCATACTGTATATTGATGTCAGAAAGTCCAAATCAGACTCTATATTGATGTCAGAAAGTCCAAATCATACTCTATATTGATGTCAGAAAGTCCAAATCAGACTCTATATTGATGTCAGAAAGTCAAAATCATACTGTATATTGATGTCAGACAGTCCAAATCATACTCTATATTGTTTAAGGAGCATGTTGTGCAACTGTGATTTGTACAACTCAACAAATATCTTTGTTGTTACTACAGACAGACAATGAAATACATACATGTACAAAGATATATGTTGTTACTACAGACAGACAATGAAATACATACAAAGATCTCTGTTGTTACTACAGACAGACAATGAAATACATACAAAGATCTTTGTTGTTACTACAGACACAATGAAATACATACAAAGATCTTTGTTGTTACTACAGACACACAATGAAATATATACAAACATCTCTGTTGTTACTACAGACAGAGAATGAAATATATACAAACATCTCTTGTTACTACAGACAGACAATGAAATATATACAAACATCTCTGTTGTTACTACAGACAGACAGACAGACAGTGAAATGCATACAAACATCTCTGTTGTTACTACAGACAGACAATGAAATATATACAAACATCTCTGTTGTTACTACAGACAGACAGACAGACAGACAGTGAAATACATACAAACATCTCTGTTGTTACTACAGACAGACAATGAAATACATACAAAGATATCTGTTGTTACTACAGACAGACAATGAAATATATACAAAGATCTCTGTTACTACAGACAGACAATGAAATATATACAAACATCTCTGTTGTTACTACAGACAGACAGTGAAATACATACAAACATCTCTGTTGTTACTACAGACAGACAGTGAAATACAAAGAAAGATATGTTGTTACTACAGACAGACAATGAAATATATACAAACATCTCTGTTACTACAGACAGACAATGAAATATATACAAACATCTCTGTTACTACAGACACAGTGAAATACATACAAACATCTCTTGTTACTACAGACAGACAATGAAATATATACAAACATCTCTGTTGTTACTACAGACAGACAATGAAATATATACAAACATCTCTGTTGTTACTACAGACAGACAATGAAATACATACAAACATCTCTGTTGTTACTACAGACAGACACAGTGAAATACATACAAACATCTCTGTTGTTACTACAGACAGACAATGAAATACATACAAACATCTCTGTTGTTACTACAGACAGACAATGAAATACATACAAACATCTCTGTTGTTACTACAGACAGAGTGAAATACATACAAAGATCTCTGTTACTACAGACAGACAATGAAATATATACAAACATCTCTGTTGTTACTACAGACAGAGTGAAATACATACAAAGATCTCTGTTACTACAGACACAGTGAAATACATACAAACATCTCTGTTGTTACTACAGACAGAGTGAAATACATACAAAGATCTCTGTTACTACAGACAGACAATGAAATACATACAAACATCTCTGTTGTTACTACAGACAATGAAATACATACAAACATCTCTGTTGTTACTACAGACAGAGTGAAATACATACAAACATCTCTGTTGTTACTACAGACAGACAATGAAATACATACAAACATCTCTGTTGTTACTACAGACAATGAAATACATACAAACATCTCTGTTGTTACTACAGACAGAGTGAAATACATACAAAGATCTCTGTTGTTACTACAGACAGACAATGAAATACATACAAACATCTCTGTTGTTACTACAGACAGACAATGAAATACATACAAACATCTCTGTTGTTACTACAGACAGACACAGTGAAATACATACAAACATCTCTGTTGTTACTACAGACAGACACAGTGAAATACAAACATCTCTGTTGTTACTACAGACACAGTGAAATACATACAAACATCTCTGTTGTTACTACAGACAGACAGTGAAATACATACAAACATCTCTGTTGTTACTACAGACACAGTGAAATACATACAAAGATATCTGTTTCTACAGACAGAGTGAAATACATACAAACATCTCTGTTGTTACTACAGACAGAGAATGAAATACATACAAAGGTATCTGTTGTTACTACAGACACACAATGAAATACATACAAAGATCTCTGTTGTTACTACAGACACAGTGAAATATATACAAAGGTATCTGTTACTATCTCATAATGCATTTAGACAGATATTCCAACTTATTGAATGCAGGACCACTGATACATTCACTTTATGTTACTGAAGTTTCATTGGAATTTAGAATGTATGGTCATGGATAACATGTCAATATTTGTTGTGTTTTGTATTGAAAACGATTATTCACATATTGGTAATCTTATCTGATGCACTCATGTACATGTAGTACACAGACTTTGCAATCTGTTACACACACTATGTATTTGTACAGAATTATCCTGTTTTAATAGCCATCTGTTGCAATATATCTCATGTTGCTGGAGGGGAAACTTGCCAAATTGGGTATGGTCAGTGTCTATGGCATGGATTAGATTTATTTAAAGTGTATAATGTATATGGGTGTGTGTGTGTGTACTAGTGGAGACTCACTTATTAAAGCAATTACATGTACTACTGTAATTGTTTTGAAACCCACTAATTACAAAATTTAGAAGTTTGATATTGTAGTATAACTATGGGTATGCTATAATGATTATTATGTGCATTGAGTTATAGCCATTAATTTGTGTCCAATGTACATCATGTATAAGTAATGAATTACAGAACTACATGTACAGACTCTCCCACTGTGAAAGCAATTATTTCTAGTGAAAATATCAATAGCATTTGGTAGAATGTGCATGACCACTAAAATACACTCGTACAATTTTACCATGTTTCTATAAAATCACTGTGGAAGCCACCACATTTGTGATAGTCGGGAGATCCCATGCCAGCACAGGTGGAATAGACATCTCTTTATGGTCTTAATGAATGTATGAGATGCTGCATTGTTACAGCTGATTAAAGCATAGAGTATGCAATCTTTTCAATGTAGCGATATATTCACAATCGTGTGCTGGATGCAAAGACCACACACTATGCGCTCGCTCCCTACAGTATATATACTCTGTGTGTGTGTGTGTGTGTGTGTGTGTGTGTGTGTGTGTGTGTGTGTGTGTGTGTGTGTGTGTGTGTGTGTGTGTGTGTGTGTGTGTGTGTGTGTGTGTGTGTGTGTGTGTGTGTGTGTGTGTGTGTGTGTGTGTGTGTGTGTGTGTGTGTGTGTGTGTGTGTGTGTGTGTGTGTGTGTGTGTGTGTGTGTGTGTGTGTGTGTGTGTGTGTGTGTGTGTGTGTGTGTGTGTGTGTGTGTGTGTGTGTGTGTGTGTGTGTGTGTGTGTGTGTGTGTGTGTGTGTGTGTGTGTGTGTGTGTGTGTGTGTGTGTGTGTGTGTGTGTGTGTGTGTGTGTGTGTGTGTGTGTGTGTGTGTGTGTGTGTGTGTGTGTGTGTGTGTGTGTGTGTGTGTGTGTGTGTGTGTGTGTGTGTGTGTGTGTGTGTGTGTGTGTGTGTGTGTGTGTGTGTGTGTGTGTGTGTGTGTGTGTGTGTGTGTGTGTGTGTGTGTGTGTGTGTGTGTGTGTGTGTGTGTGTGTGTGTGTGTGTGTGTGTGTGTGTGTGTGTGTGTGTGTGTGTGTGTGTGTGTGTGTGTGTGTGTGTGTGTGTGTGTGTGTGTGTGTGTGTGTGTGTGTGTGTGTGTGTGTGTGTGTGTGTGTGTGTGTGTGTGTGTGTGTGTGTGTGTGTGTGTGTGTGTGTGTGTGTGTGTGTGTGTGTGTGTGTGTGTGTGTGTGTGTGTGTGTGTGTGTGTGTGTGTGTGTGTGTGTGTGTGTGTGTGTGTGTGTGTGTGTGTGTGTGTGTGTGTGTGTGTGTGTGTGTGTGTGTGTGTGTGTGTGTGTGTGTGTGTGTGTGTGTGTGTGTGTGTGTGTGTGTGTGTGTGTGTGTGTGTGTGTGTGTGTGTGTGTGTGTGTGTGTGTGTGTGTGTGTGTGTGTGTGTGTGTGTGTGTGTGTGTGTGTGTGTGTGTGTGTGTGTGTGTGTGTGTGTGTGTGTGTGTGTGTGTGTGTGTGTGTGTGTGTGTGTGTGTGTGTGATATTTCGTAATGCCAAGCAACTAAAACTTCATATGTTCAGGTATATGACATCAAAAAAAATAAAAAGGAAAACTTATACTAGAAAAACAGCAGTAAAACTTCAATTAAAACTAATTAATAATTGGTGGCAAGATCTTTATTTAATCAGTCAGATTGATAGTTTATCTTTATCAACAAGTTTTGTATAGAATACATCTTAATTATTTTTGTCAGTGGCTAAGTGATTGATTAAACTACTTTTCTCTTACCCCTGTGGTAAGGTTTGAGCCTTTGCATCATTTGATTAAAGTTACTTCACTACTATCGATACTGATATCATGCCATTCAGTTTACTTTACTCAACTATAAATGTTTTACCAAGGTACATAGGTTTTGTATGTATTACATTGCATTCAGCAGTGGTAAACATTGGATAAAAGAAAGTGATCTGTAACATTGTACAGCATAAATGCTCTAAGTATTTGTCACAAAATAAAATCATAGAGCCAGGTAAATGGTATGCAATGAATTATTAGTGGCTGTTTTATATATATTTGTAGCCAAGGTAGATGTAACCAGTGTGATTGACATGTCCAACTGAGTACATCAGCCAATCATGAGTCAGTCAATAATCTCATACACCAAACTTTGACCAAAATATAAGCCATACTGGTTAGTGGTAGGAAGGAAAGAAAACACTGAGATACTGATATGGGAAAGAATGTAGGAGTCAAAGCTTATTAGTCCCCGCCAGACGAAGTCCGGACGGGGACTTATGGATTGGGTTCCGTCTGTGTATGCGTCTGTGCGTCAGTGCGTCTGTCCATCCATCCGTCCGTCCGCAGCCATTTCTTGGAGATGCCTGGACCGATTTTTTTCAAGCTTGGTACAGAGGCAACATACTATGGCATACATATGCACGTCAATTTGTTTTATGATACGATCCAATATGGCCGCCTAGCAGCCATTTTGTTTGTGAATTTTCCCTGTCCAAAGCCATAACTCAGACATGCGTGAACAGATCTCATTCAATGTTGGTATTAGGACAGTGTTATATGACATACATGTGCATATTCATTGTTGTTGTGATACGATCCAATATGGCTGCCTGGCAGCCATTTTGTTTGCGAAATTTCCATGTCCAAAGCCATAACTCAGACATGCTTGAACAGATCTCATTCAAAGTTGGTATTAGCACAGTGTTCTGTGACATACATGTGCATATCCATTTTCGTCTTGATACAATCCGATATGGCTGCCTGGCAGTCATTTTGTTGGCGCAGTTTTCATGTCCAAAGCCATAACTCAGACATGCTTGAGTAGTGATATCAAAAACAACCATATGAGGCCAAACAACATTAACCAGGTTTGAAAATGACAACATAAACTGCCAGTTCCTTAAAATTCAATCACAGTGGGGACTATGTCATTTTCAATGACTTGTTTATCTTTCACTACATTGTGTCAAGTCTATAACAATGTGTTCACTTGCAGTATTAGTCCAGTCACAACAGAGCGCCCTCCCCCACGTACCACCACCACCACCACCACCAGCACCAGCACCACCATCACAACAACAGTAGATGAACAGTAGTCTGATGACATAGTAGCAGACTAGTCATAATTATCAGTAACTTTCATATATATATATATATATATATATATATATATATATATATATATATATATATATATATATATATATATACATATATATATACATATATATATACATATATATATATATATATATATATATATATATATATATATATATATATATATATATATATATATATATATATATATATATATATATATATATATATCTTGTTTGTTTGTTTGTTACAGAGTATGGAGACAAAGAAAACAGTGACATGGCAGAACGGTTTGGAGTGACAGAAAAAGACTATCCACTGTACAAGTTATTTATCCAGGGACGAGACAAAGAAATTGAGTATGATGGTGATATCAAAGCCAATGAGATCCTGTCATTTATCAAAAAAGAAGCAGGGTTATGGATTGGATTGCCTGGCTGTATAGAAACACTGGACAAAAAGGCCATGAAGTTTATGGCTACCAGTGACAATGCAGAAAGACAGAAGATTATGTCAGATGCTGAAAAAGAAGTGGAAGCACTCAGAGGTGACACAAAGGCCAGAGGTGAGATCTATGTGAAAACTATGAAAAAAGTGCTTGAGAAAGGATATGCTTTCATCGATACTGAAATCAAACGAGTGAAGAACATGCAAGAGAAGAAAGTGAAGGCAGAGAAAAAGGAGCAATTTAAGGATCGTTTGAATATTTTGAATTCATTCAGTGTCAAATCTGAAAACAAAGATGAACTCTAACATGTGTTGAAAGTACAGCCACACTTCAAAGTAAGATAGCAAGAAGGGAGCCAAATTTTGACTTAGTTGTTCTTTAATTATATGCTGATTTGATTATTAATATTGCAGCTAATGGTAAAGGTCAATATAATAGGGACATCCATCAAGCAACCAAAGATGTATTCACTAAAAATTGTTCACTGTTTATAAAAAAGGCATTGTAACAATGGCCACTTTTATACATAATGTAATGTAGTGATAGTGTAGTGACAGATGTAAATCTCAACTGAAATCTTAGTTTGGAATCTTACTAATTAGTTTGTTAGGCATCAATACCCATATATGGTCGTGCTCATTAAAGATTCAATATCGAGGCACAGTAAACCTGAAAATGATTACTAGTATAGTCTTACACCCGTATTTTACAGTGGAAAGAATAGGCTAAAATTATGTAAATGATGTTGACATGTCAGTACTTAACTAGCTTTTAAAAGGCCCCCCATGATTCAGTCTCAGATTTTTACATCAGTGTTAACTTATCAGTAGTGCTGTAAGGATGACATAGGAACATTGCACTAGTGTTAACTTATCAGTAGTGCTGTAAGGATGACATAGGAACATTGCATTAGTGTTAACTTATCAGTAGTGCTGTAAGGATGACATAGGAACATTGCACTAGTGTTAACTTATCAGTAGTGCTGTAAGGATGACATAGGAACATTGCATTAGTGTTAACTTATCAGTAGTGCTGTAAGGATGACATAGGAACATTGCACTAGTGTTAACTTATCAGTCGTGCTGTAAGGATGACATAGGAACATTGCATTAGTGTTAACTTATCAGTAGTGCTGTAAGGATGACATAGGAACATTGCACTAGTGTTAACTTATCAGTAGTGCTGTAAGGATGACAGGAACATTGCACTAGTGTTAACTTATCAGTAGTGCTGTAAGGATGACAGGAACATTGCACTAGTGTTAACTTATCAGTAGTGCTGTAAGGATGACATAGGAACATTGCACTAGTGTTAACTTATCAGTAGTGCTGTAAGGATGACATAGGAACATTGCACTAGTGTTAACTTATCAGTAGTGCTGTAAGGATGACATAGGAACATTGCATTAGTGTTAACTTATCAGTAGTGCTGTAAGGATGACATAGGAACATTGCACTAGTGTTAACTTATCAGTAGTGCTGTAAGGATGACATAGGAACATTGCACTAGTGTTAACTTATCAGTAGTGCTGTAAGGATGACATAGGAACATTGCACTAGTGTTAACTTATCAGTAGTGCTGTAAGGATGACATAGGAACATTGCACTAGTGTTAACTTATCAGTAGTGCTGTAAGGATGACATAGGAACATTGCATTAGTGTTAACTTATCGGTAGTGCTGTAAGGATGACATAGGAACATTGCACTAGTGTTAACTTATCAGTAGTGCTGTAAGGATGACATAGGAACATTGCACTAGTGTTAACTTATCAGTAGTGCTGTAAGGATGACATAGGAACATTTCTTTGTCCAGGACCAATGTTTTGTTTAACTTTGTTAGACAATTTTTTTTCTTTCTCACCTAAGTTTTAATCCTGATATAAGGTGCCTTAAAGTTATCATTTAGTAGTTTGTACCAGTATGTCATAACTCTAAAATACTAAATGGGTGGAAAACATCCAACCCATGGTGTACATTTTCTGTACACTTTTAGTCAAAATTGCAAAGATGTATTAATGATATCACAACTCTAGCTGCATTGTCCTTACCTACCATAAACTTTGTGTTACTGTTCTGAGCACTATGTGAGAAGTTTTCCAAAGAAAGATAATTGTCATTTTGTTGTATAACAAAACAATGTTAGGTTACAAAAGTTGTAAAAGTTGTGAAATCATACAAAGAATTGATAGTTGTGAATGTCAGTGTTGGTCTAGGGTATAGATTTGATGTCTATTAATATATGGTCAAGTTAAGCATAATTGGACTGCTACTTTGATAAACATAAACCCTAGAGTTGTGCTATAGCCATCGGCGCTTTTTAAAAAAACAAAACATTTTTCACATATATATCACATATTTATGCCAGAAAATGATCACATGGATGTCCCTATAACATTTGTTATACTGCAGCATAAGTTGATATTGGTTTTAATTTTACATATTTAGTGCAATTATGTGTACACGTGTCATGTATCAGATAGTGGGGCAATATATATATATATACCTAGGGTATGTGTATGGTATATAATTGAATGGGTTTTCTGAGAATTGGGTAAAATAAAGGAATTTATTGGTATTAAAACATTGTTTGTATTGCACTTATTTAAGTTATTGTAGAAATGTGTATGCCAATGTCAGAATGTCTAGAATTAGACCTATGTGATATTTTGATCAGATTGAGTCGAGAATGTATGATTATATTATGGGTTATTTAGATTTATCAGTATGCTACTGAACTTTTCAGATTAATTGTTCCAATCTTACATTTTTAAGGTCTTATTTGTTGGGATTATCTTGTTTTGATAAATTCTTCACCTGCTCACATCTCAGTTTTATCATTGTTGGGATTATCTTGTTTTGATAAATTCTTCACCTGCTCACATCTCAGTTTTATCATTGTTGGGATTATCTTGTTTTGATAAATTCTTGACAATCAAGTAGTCGTATGTCCTATCACTGATTTTGTCAGGAACCCATCTAAAAGTAGAATCTAAAACTAAGTGTCAAGACACTTGGTTTGTGATCAGGTCAATCACACACACACACTCTTACTTTACCAAACCTCTAGTACTACTGGACACCCAACTAAGTTGTGCTAAACTTCACCAGCCATGGCAGGGGAAAATTGGTGCTAGCTAAAAATACGTTAGTATATTATAATAGTCTTTTTACAATGCAGGAATGTACAAGTCATTTGAATTCAATATTGTACCATCAACAAGGTAAAAGCAAACCTTTTAAAGAGAGAAGCAGACATTTGTGAAATAATATGAAAGAAGAATGTTAAACTTTCAATGTTGTAGTTGAACATCATCTCTTACCAAATGTTGGATGGCGGTTGGATAGCGCCCCCAGTGACCAAAGTACAAAATCTTTTATCTTTCACACTGGAATACTTTGATCAGGCTGTTGTTCCCACATAATTGCCAAAGGAAGTGATGATGTTACTTTTTATATATTGCTCAGTGCTTTATAATTTTAACTCCTTGCACAACTTTAAATTACAACAATTCCTTTTCATACTTCAACTCCCTGGGAGACATACAAACCACTAGTCTCTAAGCCCATTGAGATTAAAACCTTCACATTGCAACCTCTATCCTACCAGGTTCCCAATTATACAGCTGTCTCTAGGTACAAAACTATCTGACCTTGAACGTGGAGATCAAAGGCAAAGGTCAAGATATAAAAAGAAAGCTGACATTTGGGGTATAGACATAATGGGGTCTTGTTTATTCAATTTCTTGAGTTAACATAGAAAGGAAAAGTTTGGTCATTTCACCTTGAAAATGTTTGTCAAGGTCAAAGTCTCATCAGAAAGCTCATCACTCACAATGTGAGGGTATATACTCTTGAATGGTGTCCATATGTATCAAACTTTTGGTGATAACTGGCAAAATGTTTCTGTTTCACAAATATGGCCACCATTTTGCTATTCAGGTCAAGGTTGTGAAATTAAGTGATCTACACATGCCTCACATCACATGAAATGTTTTGATTCATAAAGCTATAAAACATAACCCAAATTTGGCTATTTATCCCTGAAGACTTTCAAGGTACTTGAATGGAGTCACTACATATTATACCCGGTACCTCCAAAGTTATGATGCATATTGTGAAATTTAACAACAAATATGGCTGCCATTCAGCCATATTTGATTCGATCGTAAAACAAAGTGAGGTGCGTATATCTCACATAGTATGTGCCAGGTTTGGTTGAAATCAGTTGGTGCATAGGAGGATGAGTGTATGCACAGACAACCAACCATACAAGTCCCATTTTGGCAGTGCCTGTTGGGGGCTAATAAATGACATCACTGCATGTACAGACACAACCCACCATACAAGTCCCCTCTGGGCAGTGCCTGTTGGGGGCTAATAAATGACATCACTGCATACACTTAAAAGGAACAATTTTATTATTTTTTTCACTTCTGGAAGTATAATTTATTACAATGGCAATTTTAAATGGTGCCAAATATAAAATAAAACTCTGACTATGCAGTCTAACTTGTTTTTTTCCTTTCACATTGTTGTAGCCAAAACAGAAAGAAATGAAACTTATTGGACAAACTTGGCAAACAAAAACAACTATTAATGTTTAAAAACAATGTGAAAACGTGAACAGCTTTTGACATTAAACCCTCCATTTTAAGTTATATATGAATTAGGTTTTCTTTACAATTAAAAAAAGTCAGCAGAAAGCAGTGTTGATAGCTTTGGTTTCAATTACAAATCTTTATTTGTTTTTCTCAGCCCTTCAGATTCAAACTTGGTGACTTGTACAAAGGGTGTTGGGATAATGTTCCTGACCGGCTATGAAAAGTTACATTAGTTGAACAATGAAGGGACTAGTAAATTTCTGAAAACTTGTCATCATGTACAGCTTACCATTTCTAATTTGATATTTCTCACAATTCTTCTAGACTAAACAGACAAGATATAAGAAGTGCTGCAGGTACTTGCATTTCAAATTCTCAATGTAAATCTATTGACATATAAAAAGTAAATTCGGATGCACTGTCTACAACATCTGATTTGTTACATTTCACAATTACGCTACCGTGTTGCATTTTTGTCAACATTATTAAAGGACATGTAAAAATCTGTAGAGACAGCAATAGTATACAAGTTTCTTTTACTACTAACTTTGTTATTAACTTCATACCTGGATAATTGAGAACATTCAAAGACATATTTCTTTTATTACATCATTGTTTTGATAACAATCTGATGGGAGAGTTGACATGTGTGCAATGTTACTGTTTTACATCAACTACAACATCTTAGTCTTCTTTATACAAATACATTGCTATATAAATACACCTCTCACGTTTACAATCAACTATTCTTAATCCTGTTTTTCCCCAACTTGTAGATTTTACTGTCAAAGTAACAAATACCCCAGGTAGACAGACAACTTGTAGATTTTAGTGTCCAAAGTAACAAATACCCCAGGTAGACAGACGAGTTGAATTTTAACCCTATACTGTGTGATTATAAATTTAGAGTACTAAAAATTCTGTTTGAAAGACTTGAGACATAGCTAGAACCTTGGAGGTACATTCACAGCATTCAAATACTTGCATCTAAGATTGTCACCAAACTGGTTGAATTTGACTTATTTGAAAGAAGCAGTTCACCATGGGCTAGCAAGTCAATTTTGTCAGAGTATTACTTTACATAGTTCACAAAACACTTCACCAACAGTGAACTTGGATGTCATGCATATATGCCAAATATACCATGCTGATCTGAACACTGAATGAGTTTATCATATACCATGTATCTTTTCCTATTTAATTCAATGGAGAACATGCACACATTGAACCCATGATGCAATCATTTTATGGTCAGTGGCGTGCTTGTCAATATGTTTGCTTAGTAATTTATGTTTCACTATCAATTTATGTGGTCATGTGATTCAAGTAAGGTTTCTGTACACAGGGTATACGGCCTGGATATGGGTTGTGCTGAACTCTAGTACTGGCTTACAAGCCCTTCCAACGTATAACCTTGGTCAACAAAACCCATATCTGGGCCATAAAGTATTGTACTGTTACCATTTCATGGTAACACACAACAAAACCAGCGTGGATAATACTACTACATGAATGTTATGAAAGGTAACACACGACAAAACCAGCGTGGATAATACTACAACTAGGTATAAAGTCTTGTTTCTATAATTTTGTGTGGATATCTGAAGGTAAACATTTCTAAAGTCAGCTCAACAAGATTATACCTGTTTATTATTAGTATTCTTATTCAGCACTGTCTCTCAAATCTTGTGATTTGAAGGAGGTTTTTTTTCATGTGTCTGTCCAAGCTGAGTACAATAACTGCAGCATGTTGACAGACCAACATTTCCTACGGATGATGTGGAATTTTTCTGAATGATAGCTTTTTTCAAAAATACATACAAGAACATAGAATGCAGCAATAACAGTATACATGTACTCCTGCATTGAATTGGGGGAGACTATGGAAATATTGTAACAATTGTTCATTCTCTAAACGAAATCTCAGCAACACGGAAAAAGACCTGGGCATCCCACAAGTCAAACTAGCACAGAAAAAGGTTGGACCCATCCCTCCAAGCAGAATTGATAATGACCAAAATCAAAGGAAATACTCGATAAAGGTACATTCAATTATTTACCTAATATATATATAACTTGATGATGACAAGTGAAGGTATATTCCAGTAAGACATCTTGGTGGGTTTTTTTTTCATGGTATTATTCACTATTGTGTATTATTCCTAACTTTAATAAAATAACCAAAGAAGGAGTCATTACAATTGATTTTACATAGGATTTCAAGTTCAGATACAAGACATGCACCAACCATTACATTTTAAAACAGGTGAGTAAAAACACAGAGAACGCAATATCTTCAGTTGCTGTAGATACGATGATAAATGTGGGATGGCTAATTTGACTTGTACCCAGACCACAATGATGTCACAGCACATAAAAGATTTAACACAAGAGTGATAGTTGAGTGGTACATTTTTTATAAAAGAAACAAAAACCAAACAAGAGTTGCTACAAGTTGTCTGTGATGCATGAGAAACAGCTAGCAATGCCAAATCAAAGTTTGGTATGATGGCTTGTTTTGGTAAGCTGTAGTGACACTAGAGTAGGTGAAACTGACATGACCAGTCTGCCCCAATACTATGATGCAAGTTGGGTAAGCTGTAGTGACACTAGAGTAGGTGAAACTGACATGAGTAAGTCTACCCAAATACTATGATGCAAGTTCCTCTTTTTTCTCCTCTTCACTTTCCTCACTGGGTTTTGAGTCATCTTTTGTTTCTGCCTTTGTCTCTTCTGATTTGTCATCTTCCTTATCTTCTTGTGATATTTCCTCTTTCCTTTCTTCTGATTTATCTGTTTCTGTTGTTTTTGTCTCCTCATCTTTGACAGACAACCCGCCGAGTTTCTCGGCAACCTTATTTGCATCTTCATCTTTTGATGTATTTGCTTCGAGTTCTCCTGATGGTAAACAATACCAAATGAGTAATGAAGTATTAGATGTATGCTACCTACCACAGTAACAAGTGTTACATGTAACCAACCTACTGTCCTAAAGTGTATATCTGTCCTTCAATCAATAGTGATATCAGTCACATGATATTCATATACATATATCCAACATTACATTTGTATAAGATTTAATAGAAATTAACTAAACTTGCATCCTACAAGATTGACAAGAAACCAGCTAAACTTGCTTCTGTATCTGTATTGTAGACATACAACCACCAATACTGGTTGTCGCGTATGAAACCTACAATGTGATATGCAAGAAAAGCGAAAGGGGTTGATTTTGACATTTGATAAAAAAGGTCAAAACATGAAAGTAAGTGTTTTTTACTACTAGTAATATCTATCATACACTTTCAGAGGACTTAGCTCTTTGAAGGATCATCTTTATTGTAGTGAGGACTTGTTATCTTTGAAATAGTCTGGCAAATTGATGTCTTCCCAATTAATGATTATAGTCATATACAAATTTGTCTTCAGAATTGAGACATTCAACACGGTTTGTGCCATAATTGTACAGTTGGCTTCAGTCCGCCCGTCTCATCAATCATCATTAGATAAGAATACACAACACAACACAGGACATTTTATCTTAAAACAAGGCTGAAAAAAGGCTGACATTTATTATACATGTGTATATTACATAATAACCCACTTTCCTCCAACCACCATGTATGGTAGGGAAGTACTATGCCACTTTTACCCGGTTTCCCTACCAATATTGTGGTATGTGAAATTACCCAGTTTTACCCCTACCTGTTACCAGGGTTCCCTACCAATATTATGGGATGTGAAATTACCCAGTTTTATCCCTACCTGTTACCAGGGTTCCCTACCAATATTATGGGATGTGAAATTACCCAGTTTTATCCCTACCTGTTACCAGGGTTCCCTACCAATATTGTGGTATGTGAAATTACCCAGTTTTACCCCTACCTGTTACCAGGGTTCCCTACCAATATTGTGGTATGTGAAATTACCCAGTTTTATCCCTACCTGTTACCAGGGTTCTCTACCAATATTATGGGATGTGAAATTACCCAGTTTTATCCCTACCTGTTACCAGGGTTCCCTACCAATATTGTGGTATGTGAAATTACCCAGTTTTATCCCTACCTGTTACCAGGGTTCTCTACCAATATTATGGGATGTGAAATTACCCAGTTTTATCCCTACCTGTTACCAGGGTTCCCTACCAATATTATGGGATGTGAAATTACCCAGTTTTATCCCTACCTGTTACCAGGGTTCCCTACCAATATTGTGGTATGTGAAATTACCCAGTTTTACCCCTACCTGTTACCAGGGTTCCCTACCAATATTGTGGTATGTGAAATTACCCAGTTTTATCCCTACCTGTTACCAGGGTTCTCTACCAATATTATGGGATGTGAAATTACCCAGTTTTATCCCTACCTGTTACCAGGGTTCCCTACCAATATTGTGGTATGTGAAATTACCCAGTTTTATCCCTACCTGTTACCAGGGTTCTCTACCAATATTATGGGATGTGAAATTACCCAGTTTTATCCCTACCTGTTACCAGGGTTCCCTACCAATATTGTGGTATGTGAAATTACCCAGTTTTATCCCTACCTGTTACCAGGGTTCCCTACCAATATTATGGTATGTGAAATTACCCAGTTTTATCCCTACCTGTTACCAGGGTTCCCTACCAATATTATGGGATGTGAAATTACCCAGTTTTACCCCTACCTGTTACCAGGGTTCCCAGCTCTTAACAAAAACACTGGTTATGATATGATGATATAAACTGTTACCTTTTTCAGAAAGTGATTTTTGACATTCCTCAAACTTTGCTTTGAATTTCTGCGCATCTGTAGGAGAGACATCAAAAGATTAGATCAAATAGTCTGGGCAATTGATGTCTTGCTATCACTCATAAATTCTCTTCCAAGTTCAGAATTGAGACATTCAACACGGTTTGTGCCATAATTGTACAGTTGGCTTCAGTCCGCCCGTCTCATCAATCATCATTAGATGAACTTCAAATCTTATGAATTTTCACAATTGAAAAAAGCACAGATTGTGTCAGATTTTCCCTTTTGTAATTTCTCATCATGAAAGTCTTACAAGTTCTATTTGTCGATTATCAATATTGGCCATAGATACACCTGATGTGATTCTTAATTTTCACACACAACATTCATTTAAAATGGATAAAACAGAAGGCGAAATCCTGATAGCAACCTAACACCATTACATTACCATGTTAGATATATGGAATACAGATATAAACTTACTTTCTGCATTTGCAAATCTAACTGCTAAGGTTTCTGGTTTTGGTTCTTCATCTGCAAAATCAGCTAAAACATTCCATACCCACGCCCTATCACTGCCACAGTTTGGTACCAAGTCCATGGCTTTTGTTACTGAAATACAGATAAACCTAAACATTCATTTCTACACTCAGGGTTTTTTTGCAATAAAGTTGCATTTGCATTTGACTTTGAATGATTCTGTTGTAAATGTCAACTGTCATGTAACTTACTGGAATAGAAAGTACTCGGATTTCAATATTCTATATGCATCTGAACAAATCAGAAATGTCAATAAATTAATACTGTATTACAATACTTACTACAGTGGTTACTATCGATATATTACAATACCTACTACAGTGGTTACTATCGATATATTACAATACTTACTATAGTGGTTACTATCGATATATTACAATACTTACTAGAGTGGTTACTATCGATATATTACAATACTTACTAGAGTGGTTACTATCGATATATTACAATACTTACTAGAGTGGTTACTATCGATATATTACAATACTTACTAGAGTGGTTACTATCGATATATTACAATACTTACTATAGTGATTAGCACAAACTTTAAGTGTTTTGTCTCTTCTCATTAAAAGTCGTAATTTACTTGAATCATTTTTATGTTTTAAAATTTTCAAGTCCCCTGTTCCACGTTCTTTCCACTCAGCAGGATCTGCATCATTTGCATATCTGAACAGCTTTGCTCTCCTGAAATTAACAAAAATAAGAAGGTTTCTCATTTCTGGCAAACTGACCTGTATACAAGATTGCCTAAGCACAAAGACACACATAGACATTAACCCCCCCCCCCCCCCACCACACACACACACACACACACACACGCACACATATACACCCAACAGACATACAATCCATCCAAATGATATATAAAAATACATCTTGATTTCTGATATTGTCAATCATTTTCCTCATTGGCCTTGTTTTATTTAGATTTCTAAGTATTCAAATTAGTGTCCCTACAGTTCTAAGTATTCAAATTAGTGTCCCTACAGTTCTAAGTATTCAAGTTAGTGTCCCTACAGTTCTAAGTATTCAAATTAGTGTCCCTACAGTTCTAAGTATTCAAGTTAGTGTCCCTACAGTTCTAAGTATTCAAATTAGTGTCCCTACAGTTCTAAGTATTCAAATTAGTGTCCCTACAGTTCTAAGTATTCAAATTAGTGTCCCTACAGTTCTAAGTATTCAAATTAGTGTCCCTACAGTTCTAAGTATTCAAATTAGTGTCCCTACAGTTCTAAGTATTCAAATTAGTGTCCCTACAGTTCTAAGTATTCAAATTAGTGTCCCTACAGTTCTAAGTATTCAAATTAGTGTCCCTACAGTTCTAAGTATTCAAATTACTAACTTTCTCTTGTACTCATTCACTACTGAATTTATTGAAAGTGTAACACATCTACACATTCTATATCAAATGGTACATGTACATGGCTGACCACAAAGTTGTTCTATTCTCCAAGTGTTCTATGCCATAACAATGTATCTACATCACAGCTTACAATGTATGTGGTGTTCTATGCTATAACAATGTGTATTTAACATCACTGCTTCTGTGGTACTCTATGCCATAAAAATGTGTGTACCTACATTTACATCACAGCTTCTGTGGTACTCTATGCCATAACAATGTTTACAAAATGTTCCTACATTTACAATGTACATCACTGCTTCTGTGGTGCTCTATGCCATAACAATGTACATGTCAGTGTTCTCCACGAGGGGTTTTTGAGGGGCACACTGCCCCTTTGTTTTCATGGACCCCCTCTGTTTACAGCACCACCCCTTTGTTTGCGTTCATCGCCCCTTTGTTTTGGCGTGAACGTCTTCAAGAAATTATATTCAATGCCGTCAATGAAGGAAGTAAACAGCGACACTGTGTCTATCATCATTTATGAACTTATTTATCGCCTTCATTATAACAATGGTAGCCGAAACAAAAACAGTACATGTAGTACCATCGTAGTTTCTATGGCCGGGTATATCAACCCGGTAATTTCCAAGCCTTCCCATATACGTAATACAGTACGCATACAATGTATGATGTCACAGCAATTTTCGCATTGTATCGATGAATATGAACAAAAACCTAAAATTTATACATGTTCTTTAGAAATAACTACTCCGAGACAGTTCCACCGTAAAATTAATGTCCTAAATGATCACGTTTGGATGTGAATCGCCACGAGGTAGCTCTGATGTGGCAGCCATGTTTGTTACTGTACATTTGCACATATTCGGTTATTCTTAGCCCAAATTCACACATTAAAAATGTACGGATTTCTGTCAAATTTTGATGAAAAATCATTTTCCATTCATGAAAATTAAAAAGATATCAAATTTTAGAGAAATAAAGGGAAATGAATTGTTTTCAATTAATTTTATGAATGACATGCATATTTACAAGGTGAAACCAACAACTCAAAACTCAAAGTGATAGCTCGCCTAGAGGTGCATACATCAACAATGTCATGTGTTGTGTGTGTAAAACATGCTTGCCAACATTACTGTAACATCGTCTGTGTAACTGTCAACCTCCTTCCTGAAATTTTTACATTGTGAATAATGTTAAAGGTTTGGAAATTGGTGATCTCAAACACATTTCAGTGCATTTTAGTTTCCTGAATGGATAAAATAGTTTTTGATTTTGAAAACTTTTCTCACTTCCTAATATTATGATCTGGAAATATGCTAATGATATGCAAATAAAATGCAAATTAGGACACCCCTTTATTTTTCAAATCTTGGAGAACCCTTCATGTATTTACATCACTGCTTGTGTGGTGCTCTAGATACACATACATTCATTTAGTATTGCAATTATTTCCCTGATTTTTCATGAATTAAGTTTGCACAGATATACTTAAATATATTATTCTCTAATATTTATTTTTCAAAGGCAAATAAATGTATATATGACATAATGGTTTCTAGCTATTAAGTCTTTGACTGGGAGAAAAGACCTTTTAATATGTCAATGGTATTTTCCTCTGCTCATAAACACAATATTAGGTAAAAATATCAAATTCATATGAACAGACTTACATGTTAAAAATGACTTCTTCGTCTTCTTCCATTGTCTTGGTTTCCACTGGTGCAAGCTGTACTACCGGTTCAAAATGAACATCTGGGCTACTTGGTGGCACTTCTTCATGCTAATATAGACAAAACAATATAACAAATCAATTCTTGATACCTGCAGTACATGTAGTATTTTGCCTGAAGCTAAAGAGTCCAAACAGAATAAGGTCACCTATATAGTACATGTATACTAATGTATGTGAAGTGTGTGGATATAGTACATGTATACTAATGTATGTCAAGTGTGTGGATATAGTACATGTATACTAATGTATGTGAAGTGTGTGGATATAGTACATGTATACTAATGTATGTGAAGTGTGTGGATATAGTACATGTATACTAATGTATGTGAAGTGTGTGGATATAGTACATGTATACTAATGTATGTCAAGTGTGTGGATATAGTACATGTATACTAATGTATGTCAAGTGTGTGGATATAGTACATGTATACTAATGTATGTGAAGTGTGTGGATATAGTACATGTATACTAATGTATGTGAAGTGTGTGGATATAGTACATGTATACTAATGTATGTGAAGTGTGTGGATATAGTACATGTATACTAATGTATGTCAAGTGTGTGGATATAGTACATGTATACTAATGCATGTGAAGTGTGTGGATATAGTACATGTATACTAATGTATGTGAAGTGTGTGGATATAGTACATGTATACTAATGTATGTCAAGTGTGTGGATATAGTACATGTATACTAATGTATGTGAAGTGTGTGGATATAGTACATGTATACTAATGTATGTGAAGTGTGTGGATATAGTACATGTATACTAATGTATGTGAAGTGTGTGGATATAGTACATGTATACTAATGTATGTCAAGTGTGTGGATATAGTACATGTATACTAATGCATGTGAAGTGTGTGGATATAGTACATGTATACTAATGTATGTCAAGTGTGTGGATATAGTACATGTATACTAATGTATGTCAAGTGTGTGGATATAGTACATGTATACTAATGTATGTGAAGTGTGTGGATATAGTACATGTATACTAATGCATGTGAAGTGTGTGGATATAGTACATGTATACTAATGCATGTGAAGTGTGTGGAGCGGAAGTTGCATTGTATGGTGTTGACCAAAAAATCAAATGATCAATATTTTTATGATGCATTGAAGCAGTATTATTTTATTTTAGGTGCCACGAACTAGTGCTTCCAATCATAGTATGAACAATAATGTACTATGTCATATTGATATGTTACTGAACTTGACACAAATTTAGCTACATTTACATGTACGTGCAAAGTAATCACAGTGGCAAAATTTAATAACAGTTTATTATTTCTATAACTCTTCCAAATAGACACGCAATTATTCATTTTTGCAATTAAACACGGTCTACTGGACATCATCATGTCTAGGTGCATAGAGCAATAAAAAAAACAAGAAATCTAGGTACCTGCAGTACATGTATATGTACTTACAGGAGGCTCTGACTTGAGTACAGAGTCAGATATATTTGGTTCGGATGACTCCATTCTCAGTCAGGGATCCAAGTGGTCTTAACCTTCGGAACAATGCATTTGAACATCAATAATTGAATGAGACAATGGGCCCCCATTCACTGACAAGCCTACACAGACACATGCATGTACAATAAGGTGATGTACTGTACATGTAGGTGTATGATAAGGTGATGTGCTGTACATGTAGGTGTATGATAAGGTGATGTACTGTACATGTACATGTAGGTGTATGATAAGGTGATGTACTGTACATGTAGGTGTATGATAAGGTGATGTACTGTACATGTAGGTGTATGATAAGGTGATGTACTGTACATGTAGGTGTATGATAAGGTGATGTACTGTACATGTAGGTGTATGATAAGGTGATGTACTGTACATGTAGGTGTATGATAAGGTGATGTACTGTACATGTAGGTGTATGATAAGGTGGTGTACTGTACATGTAGGTGTATGATAAGGTGATGTACTGTACATGTAGGTGTACAATAAGGTGATGTACTGTACATGGAGGTGTATGATAAGGTGATGTACTGTACATGTAGGTGTATGATAAGGTGATGTACTGTACATGTAGGTGTATGATAAGGTGATGTACTGTACATGTATGTGTATAAGGTGCTGTACTGTACATGTAGGTGTATGATAAGGTGGTGTACTGTACATGTATGTGTATAAGGTGCTGTACTGTACATGTAGGTGTATGATAATGTGATGTACTGTACATGTATGTGTATAAGGTGCTGTACTGTATATGTAGGTGTATGATAAGGTGATGTACTGTACATGTATGTGTATAAGGTGCTGTACTGTACATGTAGGTGTATGATAAGGTGATGTACTGTACATGTATGTGTATAAGGTGCTGTACTGTACATGTAGGTGTATGATAAGGTGCTGTACTGTACATGTAGGTGTATGATAAGGTGATGTACTGTACATGTAGGTGTATGATAAGGTGATGTACTGTACATGTAGGTGTACAATAAGGTGATGTACTGTACATGTAGGTGTATAAGGTGCTGTACATGTACATGTAGGTGTACAATAAGGTGATGTACTGTACATGTAGAAGTATGATAAGGTGGTGTACTGTACATGTAGGTGTATAAGGTGCTGTACTGTACATGTAGGTGTATGATAAGGTGCTGTACTGTACATGTAGGTGTATGATAAGGTGATGTACTGTACATGTAGAAGTATGATAAGGTGGTGTACTGTACATGTAGGTGTATAAGGTGCTGTACTGTACATGTAGGTGTATAAGGTGATGTACATGTACATGTAGGTGTATGATAAGGTGATGTACTGTACATGTACATGTACAATAAGGTGATGTACTGTACATGTATGTGTACGATAAGGTGATGTACTATACATGTACATGTACGATAGAGCCATGTTGTTCTAATTACACATAATAATTAGTGATTACAACATCTCATTATCATTCAAAACCAGAAGTCAACTTTTGGAGAGAAAAGTCATCTTTCTTGAGCTGTGCAGTTCACAAAATTGACTGGAAATCATTTGATACGTTGCTTTGAAGGTTGGAAGAGAAGTACAAGGACACCTTAACATATTTTACATGGAGAAAATCAGTGCTGAACTCACAAGTGTCGGCATCAGTGTTTAATTGCAAGTTTGAGAACACTTGGACCTCTGACTGAGAAGTCATACCGACTAAATATATCTATGTACTCAAGTCAGAGCCCTACTTGAATGAGTCCTTGTATATGAAGCACCAAATTTGGAATTTGTTATGATTACACTTATTAATAATGACACTCCTTTGATCTGACACTACTACACTTTGTACAAAGACACAAAACTAAATGTACCCATGTACATATATCAATGCATGTATGTTGCAGTACTTCATTCATACTTTGATTGGAAGCACTAAACATCCAAATAAATGATAAAATCTGACTAATGTCGATATGTAAGAAATTTCTCATTCCAATTTGTACATGAACTTATATTTATTGACAACATAAAAATGAAATTGTATTAGATTTGTTGAACAAAATGTAGTTAATAATTCTAAGGAAAAGTTGTCAAGTTTTGATAACGATGGTACAAGAGATGTACGTAGTACATTTTTGAACAAGAAAGTATATTATTTCAGAGAAGGGTAAATTTTGTTGTTGATGTGGTATAAGACATAAGCCTAAGACTTGTCAGTTTCTAAAATAATAGTTAGGTTTCATCAACTGAAGGAACTGGTGGGAATGTCATCAACTATGCTGGCTAAATCACAATTTTGTAACAAATTGCACATGCTAGAAAATATAATAATTCTATCAACCTACATCATTAAATGTTTTTTGCATGCACTACTGTTTACACATACATACATTAGTAATTATATGGGGATTTCATTTGTCATGTTTGTTTGTATAGATGACATTCCTGTCTGAAAACCTACATGTACGCTGTTATCTTTACACAATAATAATTAATACAAACGTTGACACTGTAAAAAGGTGATGGGTATTTAGAAGGGCGTTTCACTATTAACGTTACAACGAGGTCATGACATGCAAGGGTCGTTGAAATAGATAATATACAGAAGACGAATGTTTTTACTCCCAACGTCTTGAAGATGTTCAACTCCCTCGTCAAACATCGCTGGAGATTGTCTCAATTTCTGTTGTTACTGAATGTACATGTTATACTGCTTGTGTCCAAGTTTGTCTTCTTTGTACATATTTTCTTTACTTGCCGATTTAGAATAAAATGGCGATAAATTTCAATATTTTGGATATCAACCCTGATTGTGTACTTTTCATTACAATCCAGTCACTGAGTCAGCTGTTTGGGCCTTTGTATCATTACATCGATACTACGATACCCATAGTAATACGTTTTGCCAACGCAAGATTTCGAAACGCAGATATCTTGTTTTGCTTCAACTCCATACATGGTATAGGATGAAAATTATCTTTGCCATGGTATACAGTCCATAAATGCATACGGTCGATATTCAACTGCGTCATCTTGCAGTAGGTCGTTTCTATGAAAACTCATGGTTTCGACTACCGGCAAATGAATGAAAATTGTTTTGCAAGTAAGAGAAGGATTATTCTAAAAATAAGTTATACGGCCTAACAAAACGCCATAGAAAAGAAATATGGAGTCTTACCTTATTTTCAGCCATGATTCTGTACGATGATGACGGATGATTATACGTTTTTAAAAACTTGACAGGCGTACTTCTTCCGTAAAGTTTCCAGAATGGCGACGTTCCCGCTAGTAATAGCACCCCTAGGAAAATGAAGAAATCATTATTTCTTATTCATGCTGACACGGCTTATTTTCGAAAAGTGCCACTTTCTACCATATAAACAAGAACAAATAGAGAAAATACTTACTTTCTCTGAATTCTAAGTAGATTTCTTGCAGAAAAGACTAAGATTCCATTAAAAACTCACAGAATTATGGATTGTTTTTTAAACAACTTAGGTGGTTTAAACAAGGGGGTTGTGGTCCAAAACGAGGTAAAGTATAACATTGATCAACACGTGTTTTGTATGCGGGGATATTTTTATCCAATTCGATATTTACATATTGGTGTTTGAGGGGTAAGTACTGTACCACATGTCGTCATCAGCAATGGTCCATTGCAATGTAGCGTACGAAAATGCTATCACAATACTTTCGTGGATAATATACAGACCTTGTTTCCGATACTGCGCAATTTACTTCCGGTTTTTATTCATCATCAGGATCCCTGTGTGAGGCTGCGAAGTGATCACTCGGTTCTGGTCGTTTATTTTATAGGCCAGGGAACGTTGTCTGGACCAGGGAATGTTTCGATCTTATATTATAGCCCAGAACCGTTAAAGTGCAGAAAATGGAAAGTGGCCCTCCCACTAAGATAACCGACGAATGTAGCAATGAGGAAACAGTTTCCATGGAAACAGTGAGCGGTGATGCGAATCTCTTAGTCTCGAGCAGCTCCAGAGATAGAGAAGCACCAGACGCAAAAATTGTAGAGAAAAGAGATGATGGAATTGAGGGAAATCCTGTGAAAGGAAATGATGAGGATGACCCATATTCCTATACCAGGCGAAAACAATTTACATCGGAAATTTACAAAATTGAAGTTTCAAATTTACCCAAACATTATGGCCATGGGGTATGGTATGATATTTTAAAGTTTTCAATTTAGCGGATGTGACTACAGTAAGGATACATGTCAGAAATCTTTTAATTATCGATGTTTTTGTTGTGCTGTTCCTAACCATAGACAGAGGAGAAAAGACAACTGTTTGTGTTTCCTAACATGATTTGTGAACCCTTGCACTAAATACACTGAAGTAATAAAGATATAAATACAAATAAATAAATAAATGTGGATGGCTTAGTAACACCTTCTGTAGTTGCCAGTTTGAGACCAGTTTGGCTGTTTGATACAGTGTTGTGTAGAATGAAGTGGTTTTTTAAGTTAATCTTGTAAACCATATTGTTTAATTCTTTTACAGCAACTCAAGAAAATGCTAACTAATCAGCTGAAACTAAAACCAAATAAAATCAAAATCTTCAACAGAGCTACACACTGCTTTGTAACATTCAGGTAGGACTATTATGTATTCTAATGTTGAGATAATCTTAATAATAAATTGGTCAACCAATATATAAGGATAAAAGAGACTGGCTGACTGACATGATGGATCTTACTGTTAAGTTTTTCTTGGACAAATCGTGATAAAGTTGCAATTGTACTATTAGTGTATCTAGCCCAAAACACTCACTAGTTTACCCAATCTGATTAAAATCTGATGTGGTGAAAGTGACTAGATGTCTTTATTTGCCTCATCTCATTTGTTTTGTTCCAGGTGATCTGCACCTTCCCACATCTGGACCTGTGTAATAGAAAAGCTTGTAGCCAATCAGGATGAGCGTTATGTTAGCAGCTACGCACACTGGAGAGAATGAAAAAAAAAAACATACACATGGAGGGGATTGTGTTGACGGCATGACAATTTTGAAAGAAACATGCTGATTGGTTGAAGAAACTTTTCAAGATCCTTGATATTCAAACCAGATATTCTATTACACAGGGTCACTGAGAAGTGGGAAGGCGGCAATCACCTGAAAAAACACCCTGAGACAAAATGATGGAAATAGAGGTAAATAAAGACATCTATCTGCTTTCACCACATCAGATTTGAATCAGATTGTAGTTTACCCTAAAATACTAGTACTCCCTGTCCCTAACTCCCTAAGGGATGATGACACAATGTCACACAAGCTTAATAAGTAAACTTCGTTCATTATTATGGGGGGAGGGGGTCTGGCGTCAGTGCAATTGCTAAACTTAATTTTTGCACGTCTAACCAAATTCGAAGGAAAACATGATAACAGCTTCTGTATTTACTACTGAGATATTGATAGTTGATCCAAATTTACTTCTATTTCTAATGGTGCTGAGATTCTGGTAGTACATGTATTTTAATGAATGTGTTTACATTGCATCAATCATAGTGATGTGACCACTACAGTTTTTATCATAGTTTACATCATAAATAAACGTTTGATGTCACACTTATGAATATTCATTTAGGGGGAGGGTTTTTGGACGTAAACAAGTGATATGTTCATTTGTTGAGCTTATGCTACATTGTGCGATTGTCCCTAACATGATTCCAGTTTGACAATCAGTCTTGCTCTATTCCCATTCCAAATCTTCTAACAAAAATAATTATCTCAATTTACTAAAATTATCTCATCCTTTCAAGGCAGCTGTTTGGATTTACAATGTAGGTTACTATGTAGGTCTTTATACAGGATAACGTAATTGGTGATGGTGATTGTGTTTGTTTGTGTGTGTGTGTGTGTGGGGGGGGGGTGGATATACTATGTGTTTGTTGTGTTTACCCATGTGACAAACCCCTGATCCATTTCCAACCTACATGTATTCCAACCAAAAATCTGTAGCCCATTTTAGACTAAATATTTGTAGTACCCATCCAGAATTTAGTATGGATGAACAATCAGTAATCATTGTCATACTGACAAAACTAAATTGAGTTTTTAATAGTACAAAGGTACATGTCTGTGGTTAACTAATAGATATCAGATATAATGGTGTAAATCAAACAATGAAGGTACTTGTAATGAAGTCATGATAATACGGTATGATGATTTGACTTTCTTCAAATTGACTAGATGTGAAGAGGATAGAGAGTTTGCATTACAGGCTGTAAATGGTCATACATGGAAGAAATGTCAACTCAGGGCCAAGGTAAACATGTCAAACTGTCTAACTAATACTTAGTCTAAATAGAAACATGATACATGAAGTTTGAATAAGAGTCAAGTTTTTCGACTGCAACTTGGCATTGGCACTGCCTGGTATACAGTGATTGTGTTATAAATATCTTAAAATTGTCAAAATGAAGATTATTATTATGATAGTGCATCATGTATAGTGAAGACATGTAAGAGATGTACATTTGTACACACAAGATATACAAACAATTACAACATCCTCATTACAAACCATGTTACAGCGAAACTTCCTCTGTGTGTGTGTGTGTGTGTGTGTGTGTGTGTGTGTGTGTGTGTGTGTGTGTATCATTTACAATTTTACTAACCTCAAATCTGGTAATAACATAGATTCGATGGTGTTATTTATCATACGTATAAAATGTTGAGGAAATTGCTACTATGCAGTAAACTGTGCTTATAATGCCAGAAGACATGCATCAACATTAACATTATACTAGTCAGAGGTCACTCAAGTGAAATGCTTATAAACTCAGTTTGTGTCACTTTGATTTCAATATTGCCCATCTAACCCCAAAAAGGGCTAGTTCCCTAGTTTTGTACCAGAAAGGGAAATGAGAATGTATTAAAAATTCTGATTTTCTCTTGGCAGAAAGCCAACCCATCTGAAGACCCCCTGATTAAAAGAACACAGAAGAGAAAAAATGAATCGGGAGACTTGGAAAACAGAAATAAAATGAGTAAGAAAGAAGAAGAGGAAAGAGTATTGTTAGATGACAGTATTCCAATACATGAGAGGTAAACTAGATGACAGTATTCCAATACATGAGAGGTAAACTAGATGACAGTATTCCAATACATGAGAGGTAAACTAGATGACAGTATTCCAATACATGAGAGGTAAACTAGATGACAGTATTCCAATACATGAGAGGTAAACTAGATGACAGTATTCCAATACATGAGAGGTAAACTAGATGATAGTATTCCAATACATGAGAGGTAAACTAGATGACAGTATTCCAATACATGAGAGGTAAACTAGATGACAGTATTCCAATACATGAGAGGTAAACTAGATGACAGTATTCCAATACATGAGAGGTAAACTAGATGACAGTATTCCAATACATGAGAGGTAAACTAGATGACAGTATTCCAATACATGAGAGGTAAACTAGATGACAGTATTCCAATACATGAGAGGTACACTAGATGACAGTATTCCAATACATGAGAGGTAAACTAGATGACAGTATTCCAATACATGAGAGGTAAACTAGATGACAGTATTCCAATACATGAGAGGTAAACTAGATGACAGTATTCCAATACATGAGAGGTAAACTAGATGACAGTATTCCAATACATGAGAGGTAAACTAGATGACAGTATTCCAATACATGAGAGGTACACTAGACTACTACAGTACGAGTATTAGTTATTGTGAGGTAAACAAAATAACTACTGAGGTAAATAACGTTACAACTGTTTAGGATAGCAAGGTAAATGAAGAGAACTTAATGGGGACATTGAAAATAAAGCAGGGTGTCAAATATTGATAGCTTGATGGTGCTGGGCCCTGTCACAGAGAACATTGATGTACGTTGTATATTGATAATAAATAGTAATATTTGATAGGCTGTGGCTGGCTGCTTGTAACTGTAGTCAGCAAATTGATTTGGGCAATCGTGCAAAACAGCCATATTTAGATATAATTATGTACAATGAATTGTTATAATACAGCTGACTTGTTACAGGAATAATGTGAAGACATCTTATAGAGATAACTAGAATGAATATGAGAGACAGAGTAAGCCATGCTATCAAAAATGAATTCAAAGACAGTATTAAAATCTGATGAACAGTCTCCATCAATATTGATAGTGATACATTTAGTAGTTTTAGTTGGTTGTATCAAGAATGTACACAAGTGTACTCAGAGTAGTTGGTTGTATCAAGAATGTACACAAGTGTACTCAGAGTAGTTGGTTGTATCAAGAATGTATACAAGTGTACTCAGAGTAGTTGGTTGTATCAAGAATGTATACAAGTGTACTCAGAGTAGTTGGTTGTATCAAGAATGTATACAAGTGTACTCAGAGTAGTTGGTTGTATCAAGAATGTATACAAGTGTACTCAGAGTAGTTGGTTATATCAAGAATGTACACAAGTGTACTCAGAGTAGTTGGTTGTATCAAGAATGTATACAAGTGTACTCAGAGTAGTTGGTTGTATCAAGAATGTATACAAGTGTACTCAGAGTAGTTGGTTGTATCAAGAATGTATACAAGTGTACTCAGAGTAGTTGGTTGTATCAAGAATGTATACAAGTGTACTCAGAGTAGTTGGTTGTATCAAGAATGTATACAAGTGTACTCAGAGTAGTTGGTTGTATCAAGAATGTATACAAGTGTACTCAGAGTAGTTGGTTATATCAAGAATGTACACAAGTGTACTCAGAGTAGTTGGTTGTATCAAGAATGTATACAAGTGTACTCAGAGTAGTTGGTTGTATCAAGAATGTATACAAGTGTACTCAGAGGACAATAATGGCAAGTTTTGACCTTTCTGTAAATGATATAGGGTGGATCTATTTCATCCTTTTGATGAAATCATTTTGTTCTCTTGTTTTTATTTGAAGGTTAAACCATGTAGTAACACCACTATGGCAACTATCTTACTCTGAACAACTCAAAATTAAGGAAGATGACATAAGAGATTTCTTGAGACATCTAGCCAAGCGATTTGAGAAACAGTGCCCTAATATATCAGACTATGTTAGAACACAAAAGTAAGTATTTGTGTCATATTTGTTATGGTTGCATTTCCATCTTTAATAATAACACCAAACAATATAAGAGAAGCAGCCATTCATAGTTTGTGATTGTAATTAGAAGACAAATCTAACATATAGTACAACTAGGCTAGGTAGGGTATATGCCATACAAGGAAGTCAAAATAAAACATGAAAACAGTTCCTATAGTAATAGATAAAAACAGATGTTTCATGTAAATTACCTTTTCTCACTGTCTATATGGTGATGTGCAGTGTCAGTATTTGAAATAAACAAAATGGAAGTCAGTGCAGCACAGAATAGGTTCAACGTTTGGTTCACAACACAACATGTACATTCATACCATGTGAATTATAAATTGGATGGAATAAGGGAATAGTGTTCATTGATTCTGAATGGCTCCATTGACCTGAGACAGAAAATTGTTTTCTTGTCCCTCAACATAAGATTGGTACATGGTCTTCAGTATCGTTTATTGTACATGTACCTGAAGTAGACATGAATGAAGAGAGAGAGAGAGAGAGAGAGAGAGAGAGAGAGAGAGAGAGAGAGAGAGAGAGAGAGAGAGAGAGAGAGAGAGAGAGACAGAGAGAGAGACAGAGACAGAGACAGACAGACAGACAGACAGACAGACAGACAGACTATGGTATGTACAGATATGGGATCATAACAATTCCTCGTCTGGTATGACAAAGTGTTCAGCAAATCAATTGCAATGACTGCTGATTTTATAATGTTTTCACTGTTTCTAATCAATACACAGAGAACATTGTACAACCTAGTGCTAGGATATGGCCACATGCTAGTGCTAGGAAGAAGAACACAGCTATGTACCAGCAGTGTGCTCACACAGCTGGTACATGGCTGTGGAAATAAGCTTGTGTACATAGATGTTATAAAAAACTATGCTACTTTACTATTTTTAACAACCATGTTACATTAATTTTGGCATACCAGTTGCACATCTTGTCAAATCTAGGTATGTTACACTAGCTTCTGTATTTACTACTGAGATATTGATAGTTGATCCAAATTTACTTCTAATGGTGCTGAGATTCTGGTAGTACATGTATTTTAATGAATGTGTTTACATTGCATCAATCATAGTGATGTGACCACTACAGTTTTTATCATAGTTTACATCATAAATAAACGTTTGATGTCACACTTATGAATATTCATTTAGGGGGAGGGTTTTTGGACGTAAACAAGTGATATGTTCATTTGTTGAGCTTATGCTACATTGTGCGATTGTCCCTAACATGATTCCAGTTTGACAATCAGTCTTGCTCTATTCCCATTCCAAATCTTCTAACAAAAGTAATTATCTCATTTTACTAAAATTATCTCATCCTTTCAAGGCAGCTGTTTGGATTTACAATGTAGGTTACTATGTAGGTCTTTATACAGGATAACGTAATTGGTGATGGTGATTGTGTTTGTTTGTGTGTGTGTGGGGGGGGGGGGTGGATATACTATGTGTTTATTGTACATGTACCTGAAGTAGACATGAATGAAAGAGAGAGAGAGAGAGAGAGAGAGAGAGACAGAGAGACAGAGACAGAGAGACAGAGACAGAGACAGACAGACAGACAGACAGACAGACAGACTATGGTATGTACAGATATGGGATCATAACAATTCCTCGTCTGGTATGACAAAGTGTTCAGCAAATCAATTGCAATGACTGCTGATTTTATAATGTTTTCACTGTTTCTAATCAATACACAGAGAACATTGTACAACCTAGTGCTAGGATATGGCCACATGCTAGTGCTAGGAAGAAGAACACAGCTATGTACCAGCAGTGTGCTCACACAGCTGGTACATGGCTGTGGAAATAAGCTTGTGTACATAGATGTTATAAAAAACTATGCTACTTTACTATTTTTAACAACCATGTTACATTAATTTTGGCATACCAGTTGCACATCTTGTCAAATCTAGGTATGTTACACTAGTGTGTTGGTCAGAGGGATATTGTAGACATAGCTGGTACAGCCCTGTGGCTCCACTGAGCTGTACAGCTATGTGCACAACCCTGTATATGAAATTGTTACAGGGGTGTACAAGGTTCCCTGTGTAGCTGGTACAGCCCTCATAGCTCCATTGAGCTGTTACAGCTATGTAGCTGGTACAGCCCTCATAGCTCCACTGAGCTGTTACAGCTATGTAGCTGGTACAGCCCTCATAGCTCCACTGAGCTGTTACAGCTATGTAGCTCAGTGTTCTCCCTGAACAAGGTAACAGGGGCGCCGTGCCCTCTTGTAAATTATTGTGAATTTTACAGAGGTGTGCAAGGTTCTCACAGTGTATGCTCTGTAATCTGTGCAGTGAATATACTATATGGGCCGTCGCAGGCAGAAAGGGCCCTTATGTCGATTTTTGCTACATTTTAAGTTAAAAGTTAGACGCGTTCAAACATTGTATCACTTTTCGTTACCAGTGAGTTCGAAAGTGTGAATGACATTGAGGACTCTCGGCTTGATGTTTGATCGTTTTGGGTTAATATTTCTTTCTTTTCGAAAAAATGTTGCTCATTTTCGATGAAAATGAATAAAAATAATTAAATTGATAAAGGTTTTAGCATTTCTACGATATTTTTCTGACTCCAAACGAAGTTCCGTGCTGCACATTCCCGCCAGATCTCACACGTGACCACTAACTTCCGAAATCAACTCAACATTTCAAAGCGTAAGCAAACCTCTTCACAGCTCTTATTATATTAACCTACTACAATGTCCTTTGAAATCCCAATTTGTCGTGAAATAGACCCGGAACTACGCGCGTTACTTGAAAGTCGTCAGGATGACATCGCCGAAACCTTTAGCCCACCGCAATCGACATCCAATTCGCAGATTTCCCAAGATGAAAATACCACCAGTGGCACCACTACTACTAATATTATTGTCCAACGCGATTCAGCCGAATCAGAAGGTAATTCCGAAGACGAAGACCACCAACTTGACCCAGAAGAAATAGCAAGATTATTTTCAATATCAGACGACTTATCAGCAGACGAAGGGCCCCGGGATGATTTAGCCAAGAGCGCAGTAGAGTTAGCGATGAAAGACGGATGTGGATGTAAGAATGAGTGTTTTACCAGTTTGAGTGTCGACCGAGTATGGGAATACCGTTTAAACGTGGCAGAGTTTCCAAGGGACCAGTTAGATGTACTTATATTATCAAAGTTAGAACAGAGTGAAGTCTTAGGTGATACTATTCGTGGAGGCCAGAGGGAGCGACAATACTTCAACTACACCTTTGTTGGACAATCTGTCTGTGAAAAAGCGTGGCGTTACATTCATAGTATAGGTGAGTATTTTTGTTTTTGTACTTTTATTAATTGTTGATTTTCCCTATGTCGACATGTCGTCACTGCTTTTAAAATTCACTAATTGCAGTTTTAAATCAAAGTCTGAAAGCCTGGTGGAGGGTCTATGGCCTGAAGTAGTAATAATAGATGTTCATACCTTAAACATCGATGTCAAATAAGGCCGAAACATAGAAGAGGGGGAAATGACGACGCTGGAGTCGATATTTATTTGTGTCAGTTGTAATGAACGCCCGGTAGGCGAGGTGACTTCGACTTTATTTTAGCGGTACTGGTATCAAACTGGGATCATGGTGGTACTTTCATGTTGGATGTTGTAAACTGAACGGTTTATGGACAGGGGGGGGGGGGGGGGGGGACAATCATTATTGATGGCAGAAATGGGATGGTTACGTTTTTCAGAGAATACATTTGTAAAACTGTTCTTGGTAATCGAATGTTATCGATGAGCACAAAATATGCCATAGGTCAAATTGTGTAAATAACTTACTACTAGTACGACCCATACAGCGTCAACACGTACCTGAAACAATTTGTATCTACAGTCTGCTTACTGGAAGTTTGATTTGATTGTACTGAAACAATATGATGTAACGTTATAACTTATACAGTGCCATTCAAGCTATTGTTATTGGTAATTCACTACAAATCGAATTTATACAATTGTATAATTACTTATGTAGTTTGAGTCATTCACCTAGTCCTATCACTTGTATACAATTGCCATGATTTTGTCGATTTTGTCAAAATAGTTTTTTGTTAAGGTCATTACAACTAGTCATTGATATTCGTTAAACCTCTGTATTAAACTTATTATTAATAATAGTAATAAGTAAGTATCAGTATTTTAAGATATATTGTGACATTAGTTACTCTTTTCTTCATTGCTATTAGGAGAAAAAAGATTTAAGAATATAAAGAGTCATTACAAGATGTATGGTGTTGTCCCAAGAAATCATGGTCTGAAAGGCAAGAGACCAGTTAATGCATATTCATTTGAGGTAAGTCATTAGTTAGTATTGCTGAGTTTATCTATGTATAACACTTGTTGCTAGGTAAAGCCATCCCATTGCTAATATTAAAGTATACTTTATAAGTTTTGTCATCGTGTAAAAATGACCATCTCCTCTGATTGTTTTGATGTGTCATTTTGTTCACGTATATATATATATATATATATATATATATATATATATATATATATATATATATATATATATATATATATATATATATATATATATATATATATATATATATATATATATATATATATATATATATATAT